>NC_027753.1:22561043-22671268 GCF_000695525.1 Brassica oleracea var. oleracea | reverse complement strand
GTCAAAGCATATCACATTTTTTACAAGTTTGTGTTGAAAAACTTAGTCAAATTTAGTAAAACTAAGGGAGAAACCATATTTTGAAAATATGAGTTTTACATATCTTGAAGTTACTTATCACTCTTAAATATACAAGTTATTCAAAAACTAGCGTAGAAGACTTAAAAACTAGCGTAGAAGACTTCCACGGAAGTCTTCTCGGATCTGTTAGAAACTTTAATTAACGTGAATGTTGGTAACCTCATAAATATCACCAATTAAGTTATAAATTTCATTCAGTAGCCCTAATATTGACTAATATACATGAATTAACAAAAACATATTAAAAAGTCTTTATAGGTTTAGAGAAAATGAAAGTTTATTAAACATTGACGCAAACGACTTCTACGGAGGTCGTATGGACGACTTCTAGAAAGTCGTCCATTTAGGTTAGTTTTGCAATAGGTTGTTTTTGAAAATTATAATTTTGTTCAAAAATATTGTAGATTTGGGATTGTGATTTAGAAATTAGGATAACAAGAGTTTTTGTTGATAGATGGGTATGCTTTTGTAATTTTTGATCAATAGGTTATATTCTTAAATAAATTTTTCAAAACCTGCTATTTTTGGAAAGTTTTCATTTTGTTGATAAATATTGTAAATTTGGAATTGTGATTTAGAAATTAGGATAACAAGAGTTTTTGTTGATAGATGGGTATGCTTTTGTAATTTTTGATCAATAGGTTATATTCTTAAATAAATTTTTCAAAACCTGCTATTTTTGGAAAGTTTTCATTTTGTTGATAAATATTGTAAATTTGGAATTGTGATTTAGAAATTAGGATAACAAGAGTTTTTGTTGATATATGAGTATGCTTTTAGAATTTTTGATCAATATGTTATATCTTATAGATGCATTATCTAAAACATGCTATTTTAGGAAAGTTATAATTTTTGTAGAGAAATATTGGAGATCTGGGATTGTGATTTAAAAACTAGGATAACAAGAGTTTTTGTTTATAGATGAGTGTGTTTTTAGAATTTTTGATCAATAGGTTATAACTTTTAAATAAAATTTCCAAAACCTGCTATTTTTGGAAAGTTTTCATTTTGTTGATAAATATTGTAAATTTGGAATTGTGATTTAGAAATTAGGATAACAAGAGTTTTTGTTGATATATGAGTATGCTTTTAGAATTTTTGATCAATATGTTATATCTTATAGATGCATTATCTAAAACATGCTATTTTAGGAAAGTTATAATTTTTGTAGAGAAATATTGGAGATCTGGGATTGTGATTTAAAAACTAGGATAACAAGAGTTTTTGTTTATAGATGAGTGTGCTTTTAGAATTTTTAATCAATAGGTTATAACTTTTAAATAAAATTTTCAAAACCTGCTATTTTTGGAAATTTGTAAATTTGGAATTGTTATTTAGAAATTATGATAACAAGAGTTTTTGTTGATATATGAGTATGCTTTTAGAATTTTTGATCAATATGTTATATCTTTTAGATAAATTTTGTAAAACCTACTATTTTAGAAAAAAATATCATTTTTGTTGAGAAATATTGTAGATATGAGATTGTGATTTAGAAATTAGATTTACAAGAGTTTTTGTTGATAGTTGGGCATGCTTTCAGGATTTTTCCTCAATAAGTTATAATTTTCCAAAAACAACCTATTTTTAACCTAGACGACTTACAGGTTAGTCGTCCACCTTTGTTTGATAAAAAAAAATCAAGTCGTCTAGGGAAAACGAGTTAGTTTTGCATTTAACCGGAATGTGTCAGAAATTTGACTTTTCCTGGACGACTTACAAGTTAGTCGTCCAGTAGAAAATTAAAAAATTAAAATTTTGTTTTTTCTAGACGACTAACTTGTAAGTCGTCTCGGTTTAGTTTTGCAATTGAATTATTAAACAAATGTTTTTTTTCCAGACGACTTACACGTTAGTCTACACAACCCTTATTACTACGATATCTGAGCCGCATATTGCTAATCAGCAAGCGACCATCCCTTTCTATCCCGAAAGCAGAGAGCTTTTGGCTAGACTCGACAACCCTTATTACTACGATATCCTCGGACCGGCTGGTTGTTCTGAGCCGTTGTTCGTTCTCCCTCAGCCGTTTTTTGAGCTGCCTCCTGCAGAGAGAAGATGTAGACATGTGTCAAAGGATGATGATGAAGAAGAAGCTGATGTTTTCTTAGATGATTTCCCGGCTGACATGTTTGATCAAGTTGACGATCCAAATCAGAGTCCTTAGATTGTTGTTGTTGTTGTTGTTTTTTGTTTCTATTAGATTGTTTCCCCCTGCATGTGTGTGTTTAGGTCTAATTTAACGCAGACTCTAACTAGCTTTGTTTTTAGATGTGCTTCACAAGCAACACTCTTAACTACTTTGATATGTAATGACAATCCTTGTTTCTCTGTTAATGTTCTTTTGTTGGCAGAAGAAATCTAATATCTTATTTGACTGAATCAAACTTTAAAAATTTATTTCATAATTCATACAAAAGCAACTCAAATACAACCAAATAGTACAGCACAAGCGCAATGCTCTACCTTGACCATGACTCAATACCACTTCACACATGGTACTGCTGTGGTTTTCAAGGAATGGTACTTGATTCCAGCTTGACCAATCACTTCAAAGTCTCCAGCTTGAGTAGACTCTTCTTGACTCAAGACCTGTCTTCTCAGTTCAGCACAAGCACAATACTCTATACCTCGTACACAGCTACGTCTTTATAGGTTGCAAATGTAGTCCTTACTCCTTCCCCTGCACATAGAGGTTCTTACAAGTAACACATTTGAACATTCGATTAACGAAAGAGATTATCAAAGATTTTTTGCTGCTGAATACTGAAACCTTGAGAGAAAAAAGAAAGAAAAGAAAAAGATTTTCTTTCTAGAGAAGCAGAAATTTTTTACTAATCAAGTCAATAGTGTGTGTACAAGATCCACATAACCAAGAATGTCTTGCTTACCGTGAGTGACTAAGAGCAAGTTCTCTGAAGGGTACTTATCAGCAAGAGTCTTCACTAAACTAAGAAACCGTTCTGTGCATTCTTCCACAGTCTCTTCCCATGGTGGCATCTGAACAAAACCATCATGACACACTCAGAAGAAGATCATCAAGTTTATAACTCAAATTGCTTCCAAGAAAACAACATACAGAAACAAAACAAAAACTAGGTCTAGAGAGATTGATTACCTCTTTATAAACAGGGTCTACGTCATGATCCACCATTCCCTCAGGAAACATAGCTTCAAGATCTGAAATATTAAAATTGAATTTTCCATCTTTTGGAGCAACCTTAGGCCTAATAGCCATACTGTTCAGCATCTCACTCAAACCAAACTCGATAGACACCTGAAGCAGACAAGAACCAACCACCTTAACTAGTTTATACCATTACATACATCACAACCGTTATTAAGACCGTCGTCCTGAGATTTTGAGGGCTATATGAAATTTAGTTTAAAAAATTATGTCTATGTAAATTATTCCTAAAATCTGGGGACCACAGACCGTTGTCTATGTTCATGACATTCCCTGAAGACAGTCATAGTTCAAGACTTATAGACTGGAAATGATTAAAATCTTGACCTTGAGCTTAGATTTATCGATGGAAAGAACGTCTTTAGACGACGTAGCGTTAGGGTTTAAGTCAACGGTAGAGAGAGCGGCGATAACTTCTGAAGCAGTCTGAACGCAACGGATGAAGGGAGAGACGAAGACCCTGTGGATCGGAAACTGGATCTGAGACCGGATCCGCTGACCAGTTTGAAACGCACGAACCAAACCGTCCTGAACGAGAGGAGGGTCCCAAGGTCTCGAAGCTGTATCGGGCCAGAGTGGGTTGATCTTGTCAATGCGATCACCGTGACGCAGCATCAAGATGTTTTGGCAGCCATCGGTGGTGTTCAAATCAGCAGACGACTCCATTGTTGCTCTGATAGTGGTTGGTGGCGTGCACGTTGGAAGTATATATATAGTACACATGACGTAAAGAATTAAAACATGTGTTTCATCAAATATTATTAATATTTTTAATATATATTTAAATCATAGAACTAGATTTTTAAATTACAAAACGTTAGCAGCTGGTTAGCAGCTGGTAGTAATTACTTCAGCCAAATTATAATCTGTCTTAGTATCTATTAATCTTTACAACATTTATACAAAAATTGTTTTTCTACATTCAACATGCCAAAAAATCTCCTAGATTCTGCATTCAGTTCTTCCCCTCTATAATGATCATTTACCATATGCTCAGTATCTACATCATAATCTACATATGTACTTGGTTCTTCTAACCTATTAACATGTCGAGGCAATACTACCATATTCATAACCGTTTTCCTGTGAAGATACCAAATCTTCTAATTTCGTATAAACACTTTCATATATAAATGAATCCAAACATCTCATTCTTTTAAAACTCTACTATTATTGCAGAAAGAGGAGAGACATCTTATTATACCGAGATTTGCTTCCGGTTGTTGTTGAAAACGTCTCATGAATTCGCCAAAACCTTCTACGTATTTTTCTGTAAGCAAATTGGTGTTTGGATCCAAATGAAGTTAATCCATCCACGAACGAAAATAATTTCCAGAAGACATGATTTTTTATGGATTTGTAGTGAGTGAAGAGAGTGAGGAGAGAATGAAGAGTGAATGAAGTGAATGAGGGGAGCTCGTATTTATAAAAGAAAGTTGCCCACAGTTCCGACAGATTCTCGATGATATTTTGACGGAATAAATTAATTTTCGTCGGAATTCCATCAGACGTATCAAAGCATAAAACAGCTGTAAAACTGTCATATATTTCGTTGGAATTTCGTCGAAAATTTAAGGAACGGTCGTCAAAATTTTTTGTTTTTTCTTTAATATTAGCAACGGTCAAAAGTTTCGTCGAAAATGAGTCGGAACTTCCGACGATTTTCCCATGATGGTTAACAATTCAAACCATTTAAAATGGTCGCATAACGGTTGTATATTTCCCTCGCTATTTCGTCGGACTGCATCGCAAATTTCCGATGACCGCTGCTTTGTCGGAAAGTGGTCTGAATATTCCTACGAAATACCGACGAATGGTTATATAGGGCAATTGTCGGTATTCATCGGAACTTAGATGCAGACATGTTTCAAAGGATGAAGATTTCCCGGCTGACATGTTTGATCAAGTTGATGATTCAGTTCGAAGTTCTTAAGACTGTTGTCGTTTCTATTATTTCCCACTGCATGTGTGTGTTTAGGTCTAATTGACGCAGACTCTAACTAGCTTTGTTTTTAGATGTGCTTCACAAGCAACACTCTTAATTACATACATTGTTATGTAATGATAATCCTTGTTCTCTACTAATGTTCTTTTGTTGGCAGAAATATATAATCTTATTTGATTGAATCAAACTTTGAAAACATATTTCATATATAATTCATACAAAAGCAACTCAAATACAAACCAAATAGTACAGAAACATATGAACTGAAGACAGCTGACCAAACCGGTGTTCGGCTTATGACATGATCATGACTAAATCTGATTCCAGCTTGACCATAACTCAATTGCTTTTGTACTTGAGACCTCTCTTCTCAGTTCAACATAAGTACAGTAGTCTACTTCGTACACAGTTGTATCTTCATAGAACGTGGATAATGTTGTTCCCACTCCTTCCCCTGAAAATTCCATCAAAGAGTGTTAGAGTGTAACAATATATCGAAACAGCCATACAAGATCAAGAAGTAACGTAGGAGTTTATACAAGATCATTTTTGATGTTTCAGTCTTTGTTTAATCTCACGTAACATAAATTTCTGAGCAGATTATTTTGCAAAAGGATCACGAGCACGAAATTACTTATTTTTCTTTATAAATCATGACTACCTTGTAGTTATGGTCCTTCCTTCATGACAATCATATTACTGATCAGGTTTAATATATGGAGATAGATGACAAAAAACGTCATTATTCTTCGAGAGATAAATTAAAAACAAAGTCTTGGCTAGCGCAAAGCAATTTGTAAATGACAGACGATAAATCTTTTTATTTGAGTTTAGAATCACTCGTTCTTAATATCCAGTCTCTAGTTTAATTTCGGTTTTCCAATGTCGTGATGATCTTCTGGAGACACTGACACAACTCGAGAGTTGGGAACATGATCATTTGTCTGCTGTGGTGGTCAAGGAATGGTACTTGATTCCAACTTCACCAAGACTTGTCATCACCTCAAAGCCTCCAGCTTTAGTAGACCCGTCTTGACTCGAGACCTTTCTTCTCAGTTCAGCACACGCACAGTACTCTACGTCGTACGTATCTACTTTTTTATAGGTTGCAAATGTAGTCCTTACTCCTTCCCCTGCACAGAGAGATTGAACATAAACCGATTATCATAGTACAACCACAGAACAGCTTTGCTACATGGACACTGAAATCTTAGTAACAAAAAGAGAAGCAAAGCAGAGATTTAAAACTAATAAAGTCAAAAGGTGTGTGTGTAACAGTACAATAACAGAACCAAAAATTCCTTGCTTACCGTGAGTGAATAAGAGCAAGTTCTCTGAAGGGTACTTATCAGCCAGAGTCTTCACCAAACCAAGAAACCGTTCTGTACATTCTTCCACAGTTTCTCCCCATTCTGGCATCTGAACACAACCAACATTGACACACTCAGAAGAAGAAGATCATCAAGCTTATATACTCAAAATACTTCAGAGAAAACAACATACAGAAACAGAACAAGACAAGGTCTAGAGAGATTGATTACCTCTTTATAAACAGGATCAACGTCATGATCCACCATTCCCTCAGGAAACATAGCTTCAAGATCTGAAATCTTGAAATCAAACTTCCCATCTTTTGGAGCAACCTCAGGCATAATAGCCATACTGTTCAGCATCTCACTCAAACCAAACTCAATAGACACCTGAAGCAGACAAGAACCAACCACCTTAACTAGTTTATACCATACAGACAAGACAACTACCCTTATTAGGACAAGAAGCACCAACGATGATCAGAATCTGACCTTGAGCTTAGATTTATCCATGGAAATAACGTCTTTAGACGACGTAGCGTGAGGGTTTAAGTCAACGGCGGAGAGAGCGGCGATAACTTCTGAAGCGGTCTGAACACAGCGGATGAAGGGAGAGACGAAGACCCTGTGGATAGGAAACTGGATCTGAGATCGGATCCGTTGACCAGTTTGAAACGCACGAACCAAACCGTCCTGAACGAGCGGAGGGTCCCAAGGTCTCGAAGCTGTATCGAGCCAGAGCGGGTTGATCTTGTCAATGCGATCACCGTGACGCATCATCAAGATGTTTTGGTATTCATCGGTGGTATTGGAATTAGCAGATGACGCCATTGCTGCTCTGATGGTGGTTGGTGGCGTTCCCTACGTTTGATGTACTAGTTATACATGACGTAAAGAACTAAAACATGTGTTTCATTAATAATATTATTTATATTTTCATATATTTAAATTATAAAACTACAAAAAAATGAACCCCTCATATAAAAACAGTATATTTTTAAATTATAAAAGTCACGGGTCTTTTGATAAAAAAAAATGTAAAAGTCACCGGTCTTTTTTTTAAAGACCGTCTTTAATTAATCCTACATGAACACTTGAACAGTACCATCTCGTTGTCTTGTTTCCTCCGGTGCATTAACTTTTTTGCCGTGTAATCAAGCATAGATGTCATACAATTTGTTTTTATAAATCTTGTAAACTTCAACGTACATTTTCGTATAATATTTATAATTTAGCAAAAAAAAAACAGTAAACCAAGTGTTTGGCTAGTAGCAGAGGAGTTTCAGCTGGAGTTTCTGCCCCGAATTAAACCGGCTAAACCGGAGATTGGCTTATTACCGGGTCATGTATTGGAACATTGTGTTCCCTGAAAGACACTCCATGACTAGTAACCACCTCGAAATCCACAGACTCACCAAACCCATCCCTTCTTCTCAAGTCAACACAACCACAATAATTTACCAAGCGCTTGGTTGCGTCTTTTAAGTACTTGTAAAGTATAGTACTTACTCCTCCCCCTAAAAGAAACGTTTCTCAAGATTAGAGAGATGTTGGTTTTGATTTTAAACTAAAAATGCCATAATCATTTTTGCTTACGATGAGTGATTAAGAGCAAGTTCTCAGAAGGATACTTCTGTGCAAGAACTTTCAATGTATTAACATATCGTTCCCTGAAGCCTTCCGCAGATTCTCCCCATTGTGGCAACTACACCGACCCAACATGGAATCATGATTCAAATATATCTATATCAAGTTATACTCAGAAATGAAGAATTTAAAAAGTCAGATCTAGAGTTACCTCTTTATAAACCATATCGACATTATGGTCCATTGTTCCTTCAGGAAACATAGCTTCAAGATCTGAAATGCTGAAATCAAACTTCCCATCTTTGGGAGCAACGTTACTCTTAATAGCCAATGAGTTCAGTATCTCGCACAATCCAAACTCTATAGCTACCTGGAGCAGACGAGACAAGGCATTAGCATCTAGATTCCTTGAATCAAAAAGTACACGTAATATGTGAGTGTATATATCTTAACTTACATACACGTAGTGGCGGACCCACCAGAAAATTAGACTGGGGACATAGGTGTTATTGGGAAAAATTGAACCCTGATTTGGGGGTTCAGTGCGGGAATTTAAGACCAACTATGCTACAACATACTAATGAACCAAGCTTACAAATCTTGTGTATGTTATTTTTACCAGTGTCAATTGATCACCCATCCCTCGTCAAGTGGGTCCGCCCTACACGTATACTTTGTAGATACACATACTTCATATTTATATATGTATAGCTAGGGCGATATGGTGCCTAACCTTGAGCTTAGAGTTATCAATGGAAGGGACGGCGGAGAGACCGGCGACAACTTCAACAGCAGTCTGGATGCAACGTAGGAAAGGAGAGACAAAGACACGGTGAATTGGAAACGCAACGTGAGAACTGATTCTTTGGCCGGTATGAAAGGCTCGAACCTTGCCGTCGTGAATGAGCGGCGGATCCCACGGTCTTTCAGCGGTCGAAGCCCAGAGTGGCTCAAAACGGTCCATCCGATCGCCGTGACGCATCACGATGACATTTTGGTGGCCATTGATGTTTGATTTAGCAGACTCCATTTCTCTTTTTTTTTTTTTTTTTTATGTGTAGTCTGCGCGTCTATATGTGAGGGGTAATTTATACATGCAATAGAACGTACAAGAAAGTTTTTCTTTTGTTAAGAACGTGTAATAAAATTTTGAAGGAATTAGACTCTTTTAGTGGAGTCTTATTCCACAGTAGGAAATTGCTAGGAAAGATATCACTACACAAGGAAGTTATTTGTTTCACACGACTAATTGGTACGAATTTATTTATTTTATTTTATTTTTGTATATCGATGGCAATTACTACAAAATTTATATTTTACAGTATATAATCGATAATTATTATAAATCACAATTAATTGAAATACATTACAGCAGCCTTTATAGAATTAACCTGGAAAGACTACGTACGTCAATCTAATGGCTAAAAGGATATTACTTCTAAGACTGTACATGTCGACAAATTTGATTGTAACTGGAAATATTACATCAATGTAAAGTCATTGTTTAACAAGATTTGGAATCAGTCGTGCAGTTCCACGGCGGGACGTGTTGTAGTATCTTCGTCGTCACACCGTCTTGTAAGGTAAGTGTAATATAATCCTATCGCGAAGTTACATCTTTTTTACACCGCACGTCCTATTATCCATCTATTTTACTCATTCCAACTTCCATATGCTTTAGGTGAATAGCGGTATATGTGAACAGAAACACATAACTTGGAGGCAATTTCTAACCGGTATTCACATCTATTATCTCAATTTATCTAACATCCCCATTGCTCGCTAATAAAAATGTAACTCCGTTGTTTCTTTTCTGTTCATCCATCACGTAGATGAAACTTAACTCCAGTAAAACTATTTCCAATGGTGCATCATTTCGAGAGAAAACATCAGAAAATGAAAAAAATCTTCTCCAATGGTGTTTCACTTTAAGGAATTAAGTGGACAGTTAAAACCAAGCAGATTGGTTCTATGAATTATATACCTACCAACGTCATCAAACTGAATCAAAAGTACACCACAACCGAATCAATTTCAATCACGTCAAACCTGAAACCATTTTAAAGTTATTATTTTAATCTGTTTACTACTTTTATAATTATTTTAGTTTAACCGCAGTTTGATTTTTTTTTTTTTTAATTTGTTTTTACAAATCTAACCAAATAAACAATCTAAGGAATGACCGAAAGTGTCGTAGCCCATATAGCTTCTGAATCCTTCAGGCGTGGCCCATATAGTTTCTTAATACCCAAGAACCATGATACGACGTCGTGCACTCGTGTAAATATAGGCAATGGTCTTTCAGACAAGGATCTTCGAAGCTGTTGCAGATAGAGTTTCACTTTCACACACTCTTTGGTCTTAACAGCTTTAATGTTAGATCTGTCTCTTACCTCGTCCCGAAGTCTCCTCTCCTTACATACCCTTCGAATCCCCTAACAAATCAAATCCCACACTCTAGATCTCAATGCCGTCTCCGTACACCAAGCGTCGCTCCGTCGCCGCGCCTCCGTCTGTCACCCGTCGGTCGAAAGGAGGATTCTTTTATAAACCTATCCTATTCACTCTGTTTCTCCTCGCCTTGCCGTTGTTCCCTTCTCAGGCTCCGGAGTTCGTCGGCAGCGAGACTGTGCTCACCAAGTTCTGGGAACTGATTCACCTCCTTTTCGTCGGCATTGCTGTCGCTTATGGTTTGTTTAGCCGTAGGAGTGTTGAATCATCACTTGATTCAAGGATGATGAGCCGTGTAGTAGATCAGTCTTCCTTGTCGTATGTATCTAGTTTCTTCCCTGTTTCCTCTGTTTTCGACGAGGATTCTTGTGATTTTAGGAGTTATGAGAGTAATGTGAGTGCTCGAGGTTCTCTAGCTGTAGTGAATGAGAGAGAATCTGAGTCGTTCAGTCAAGTGCAAGCTTGGAACTCGCAGTATTACCAAGGGAGATCTAAGGTTGTGGTTGTTGCTCGACCAGATTATGGTCTTGATGTCCATGTTGCGCACCAGCCATTAGGCTTGCCGGTTAGGAGTTTAAGGTCTGGTTTGAGAGATGGCGCAGCTCTTGAGGACAGCTATTGTGATGAAGCTGTAAACGAGGAAGCTGGGGAGTCATTGGCTGATAAGGATTTTGATGAGGTCGTGGCTGCTCCTCCGTCTCCACCTGTTGTTGTTCCATGGGATTCTAGACCTGAAATGATGGCAATGGGAGACGACTATCTTTCAAATTTTCAGCCTCTATCCGTGGATGAAACCCACTATGCCGCCTTTGAATCAAGATCTTCTCAGTCTACTGCTTCTTCTTCTTCTTCTTCTTCATCAAGAACTAGCTTTGAGTCTCATACTCAGAACAGATTCTCACCTTCTCGTTCTGTGTCTGAAGAGTTGTTAGACCCGAATGTGGATGAACCAGTTAAGGAGAAGAGTCTTGAGGCTTCATCACGGTCTAGTTCTCCATCTTTGCCCCCATCCCCACCATTAGTGACTGATGATACACACAGGCGTGTCTTACATTCTCGGCATTATAGTGATGGCTCTTTGCTAGAGGAAGATGTAAGGCAGGGACTGGAAGATGAACTGGAGAGGAGTGAAATTAGAGACAGAAGAACAGAGATCTTCAGCAAGAAGGAGCTGGGATCTAAATCACTGAAACTGACTGCTGAAAGTTCCCGGAAAGGGAAGAACAAATCTCGCAGATCATATCCTCCTGATCCCATCTCATCTCCCGTTAGTGGTGCTGATGATTCCACAACTAGGAGGCGTGATCGTGATGACCAATTGCTTGAAGACAATGTCAGGAAAGGATTGGAGACTGACCATAACAAGGTGAGGGTCAAGAAGGGACGGAGTCAAGACTCTTTGCCCCCACCACCACCACTGCCTCCATCTCCACCATTAGTGATTGATGATACACACAAGCGTGTCTTGCATTCTCGGCATTATAGTGATGGTTCTTTGTTAGAGGATGATGAATTGGAGGTGAGTGGAGTCAGAGGCAGAAGAACAGAGATCTTCAGCAAGAAGGAGCTGGGATCTAAATCACTGAAACTGACTGCTGAAAGTTCCCGGAGAGGGAAGAGCAAATCTCGCAGATCATATCCTCCTGATGCTGATGATTCCACAACTAGAAGGCGTGATCTTCAGCACAAGAGTGATGATCATTTGCTTGAAGACAGTACCAGGAAAGGATTGGAGTCTGACCATAACAAGCTGAGTGTCAAGAAGGGACGGAGTCACGAGTCTTTGGAGCTAATAGCAGAAGCTTCAAGCCTGACCATTCCTGCTGTAGGTGTACTGTTGCAACCAACGAACACCAAAGCTTCAAAGCGTGCAATGCGTTCTTCACGAGAGGGCCGTGACACTTTGCCGGTGAAAGACATCAAAAGAAACTCAGAGGATGACTTTGTGGATTTGGATAAGTCCAGAAAGAAAGAACTTCATGGTGATAACAAGGAAGTGAAATCAAGTAGTCCGAGACGTGAACCACAATCTTGGAGAGGTTCTAGTAAAGCTTCATCTAGAGGGAAGTCCGTGAGGACCATAAGATCTGATCGCCATGGGAAACATCTAAAGGCAGATGGAGATTCATCTCATGACCGGACAGAACCTAAAGCAGAAAGCCACGGAAGAACAAAACCAAGAAGACAATGGCAACAAGAGCTAGCAATTGTGCTACACAAGGAGAAGCTTCCAGAAACTCACGCTAAATCAGAGCCAGAAGACGATGATGCTACTGAAGAAACCGAGGTAAAGCAACTTCAACTAACCTTGGAGGAAGAAGAAGAAGCTGCAGCAGCTTGGGAAAGCCAGAGCAATGCCAGCCATGACCACTACGAAGTTGATAGAAAAGCTGATGAGTTCATAGCCAAGTTCAGAGAACAGATTAGGTTGCAGAAGCTTCATTCCGGTGAACAACCTAGAGGAGGTGGAATTGGCATTATCCGAAACAGCCATTTCAGATGACACACTCACCCATTGCTTGTATTATTGAATGTATGATTGATTCCAGATGTTGTGATAATAATATATATATATATATGTGGACTTATCATGTTTATTTTATCTCCTGAGATTTTCTGTAATAATAACAACAATCAGATTCACGCAACATGACACGAGTATGTTTAGTAAGAAAACAAACAAACAACACAATCAGGTTGAGACGTGACGCAGCACATGCTGAAGCTGATCCACCTCCGGACCAATCAGGTCCAAAACGGGGTTCCCCACACTAGAAAGCTCAGAAACTGCCATTGTTATAATAGATGATGATGATGATGGTTTGTCAGAGAGGTATGGCACTATATGCTTCTTCATGTCTTCATGAGATATCTGAAGATGGTTTCCAGAGACGTTAACGAACATGACCTTTCCAGCTTCGTCTAAAGTTCTCAAACCGATCCAGTCCTCGGTATACAGCTTGGTCTACACAAAATCCAAACAAACACTTGATCATAGCTGCCATTTAAAACAATGATTAAAGGAGTTATTTAGTTACCTCTTGTGGTGGAAGAATGGTCTTAAAAGACCCATCAGGATAATATCCAAACCATGAGGTCTCTTTAGGTATCAGTATTGTATCATGCTCAAACTGAAAATAGATACAAGAAAATAGAGAAGTGTGTTAAAATCAACAAGAAACACTTAGCAGGGAAGCGGGTTTCGATAAGTGCTAACCATAATAAGCACAAGATTCTCCAAGCTTGAGAACCTCTCTTTGTAAGTGGAGTTTTTAACTGGAAGTTCGTTGTTTAACTTTGGGAGAAACCTACAACCTTCCAGGTAACCCGCAATGTCCTATCAAAGCCTTAGGTTACAACAACAACAATACTGAAAAAAATATATATAATCTGAAACTTTAGAACCTTTTAATGAAAAACTTACAGTAGGGATTTTGAGAAAACCGCTAGGAGCCAAGTGTTCCTGAAACTCAATCAACAAGGTATGCTAAGTCTCACTTCCCTAACAGAAAATATACGCAGAAGCTGAATAATAGTTACTAACTTACCTGCATATAGTCGCTATAGATCTCTGTTTTGATCATACTATCCAACATGATGCAAATCCAGGTAACCTAAAAAAATCAAGCAAATGTTTACAAAAAAACTCAGTGTTTATGACAGAAGAAACCAAAGTTTTTGGAGGGAAGATAGTAACTTACACCACAGAAAGGAATGGAAGCAGTGCCAGCATGAGGTCCCCCTACCGATACAAAACTCTTAACCTATATTAAACCACAATAACAATAATCACTACAGAGATAACATTCACAGATACAGATAGGAGGCCTGTGTTAATGGAACTCACAGGTGGTGCATCATCGCAGAACTCAATGAGAGCACGACCAATCATGTTACCCTGAGAAAGCCCCACGATGCTGTAACCATCACTCAGCTCAGGCATACTTTTCACCTGCAAGTGTCAAAATACATACATGATGAAATAGGTCTTCAAAAGCCCAATTATGCAGTTGATCTGACCTTCTCACAAACAACAGCTGTCTGCACAACAAAAAGAGACAAAAAAAAAATTAGATTTTTATACAAAGTTAACCATTCTTGGAAGTTGGAACATATTCATATATATAATCTCACCTGCTCAAGAAGAGGCATGGTCCATGAGTCCCATGAGCCGTTCCCAATCTCCCTGAATAAACATCAATAACGGATTAAACACACACAAAACTTGAGACAAGGACTGAATATAAAAAGAGGAACATACAAGCAGTATCCTTGTGAGCCAGACCAATCACTTAAAAGCTCTGTGAAATGTTTCACTCCTGAGTTACTGCACTTATCCCCAATCCCTGCAGGAAAAAAAAAAACGCAACCTTTCACTTTAATTTTCCAGAGATTTTGGAATTCGAAACCCTACAAAACACTCTTACAAACTTACCATGAAGAACTATGAAAGGAACAGACGAAGCGATTGTAATGAAAGAGCAGATTAGGGCAATAATAATAATAATAATCGCCGCCTTATGAACAGCCATTAATCTAGGGCTTTTGGTTTGGGAGAAGAGGAGAAAAACAAAAAGATTCGTATTTTCTCCGGTACCGTAACTATCTCCGCCGGCGAATTTAGTCTCGTCTCCGACCGGATCGTCGCAGAGAATTATATGTTTTGTTTGATGAGATATCTTGGTGGTGGTTGTTCTTTATTAGTTGTTGAGCACGTGGGTGACACGCGCTAAGTGAGTTAGTTGGCTTTTAGTTGGTTTCTCTTATCCCCGCTTGGATCTCGCGCGTGGATGAGTTATTTGTCAACAAGAGTTTTTCTTTTAAAGATATTTGCTTATTTAAACCGGTCTTTGAGTGGAAAAATACTCTTTTACAACAGCTTCTCCTAGCTAGTATTAAGCCTTGTTCGGAAACTCGCTAGGCGCAACGCGTGCGGTTGGATAGGGCCTAGCGCCGAATCAATAAATCGGATATTGTACGTGGATTAATCGGCGAAGAGTTTTAGGTTAAATATATACTTTATGTAATGTTTTAGCAGGAATGACCCATAGTCTAGTGGTTATTGGTTTCCTATATTCTTCTCAGCACCCGGATTCGAATTGCTTAGCAAGCTTTTTTGTCATTTTTCGGATTTTAGGTTAATTAATAGGAAAATGACAAAAACAACCTTGTCTTCATCATAATTCTGCATTTTCTCTCCCAAAGTTAGAGCCGCCATTATTTTTTTTATTTCGATTCAACTGTTTCTTTCTGCTATTCTTGTAGGTTTTAACTATAATTTAACAAGTATAACAAATACGTACGTCATTTCGAACACAAAACGTTCGAAAACGATGATTTAAAAAAATGTCCGATTAATTGCCCGTATTGCACCAAATAGCGACGGTGCTATAGCGCAACGCGAGTTTTCGGCGAGTTTCCGGCCGCGGACACCGTGTTTTCGAACAGGGGTATTAAGTGAAGTCCACACAAAACATCTCCATCGCCGCTGTTGAGAAAAGAAAGAAAATTTCGTTTCTTTGCTCTGTTTCGTTCACTTTGATTTCGGTATCTCTCTCCTCTGACGTTGTTTCACTCGTGTGTATTACGTTTGTTTTCGGAAAGTAAAGACACACAGATTTAACTCGGAAATCCACTAGAAAGCTTGGTTACACTTAACCCTTAGAGACCGAACAAAACGTTAGACTTGCGGCTGCTCTCTGTGTTTCTCAACTGCTCTCTTAACCCTAATGTCTCAGCTTTGTGTCAGCTTTATAGCATTTGTGAAGGTGGTGCCACGCTCCTCTCTCTCCTTTGTTTTACTATGCTTTACCGTACAGAGGAAGAAAACAAATGCCAGCGAGAAGGGAGGCATGGTTAATTACTCTGTTGCCCCTCAATACCGTTAAGTCTCACACGTGAGCTCCCCATGCGTGATACTGTTTCCTTAACGACCCGCTGAGACCCTCTGCTTCGAGTAGAGACTCTTCGACACTTAGGCAAAACTCAACAAAACTCTACCTTGCCGTAGTGTCAACTTTCATCTTTTTCTCTTTAGCTTTCTTTCTAGTGTTACTTGATTTCCTCCTCGGATCCTGATACTCTTATCAGTTACTGGTAATCCGGAGCTTCTCCATTGCGCTCAGGAACTTGTTCACCGGCAAGACCTTAGTAAGCATGTCTGCCGGATTATAGACTGTTGATATCTTCAACACCTTCGTTTCACCATCAGTGATTGTGTCTCTGATGAAGTGAAATCTTTTCTGTATATGCTTTGTCCTTTCATGGTGGACAGCATTCTTTGCTAATGCTATAGCACTTTGAGAATCGCAGTGAATCTCCACTGCTCTTTGCTTGAATCCCAGCTTGTTCATCAAACCCTTTAGCCAAATGGCTTCTTTTGCTGCTTCTGTGAGCGAGATGTACTCTGCCTCTGTTGTAGATAATGCCACCACAGGCTGTAGACTTGATCTCCAACTTATAACGTTACCACCAACTGTAAACGTATATCCAGTAATGGACCTTCGCTTATCAAGATCGGCTGAATAATCTGAATCGCAATATCCCGTTGCTACAAACTCTCCTTTTCCCTTGAACTTTAGTCTTGTGTCAAGCGATCCTTGTATGTACCTCAGTACCCACTTAACTGCTTGCCAGTGAACCATCAGTGGTTTCCCCATGAACCTGTTTATCATTCCAACTGGACACTCGAGGTCTGGTCTCGATCCTATCATCAAATACATGATATTTCCGACTGCATTTGCGTAGGGAATAAACTTCATTTGATCAGCTTCTTCTTCCCTTTCTTTATCAGTTGCAGATTTGAGTCTCATATGTGCCCCCAAGGGCGTTTTCACCGGTTTACAATTCTCCATTCTGAAGGTTCTCAGTACCTTCTGAAGATACTCCTTCTGAGACAGTTCCACAACTCCTTCTTCTCTGTCTCTCTTGATCTCCATTCCCAATATCCTCTTGGCTGGACCAAGGTCTTTCATTTCAAAAGTAGCACTTAGACTTCCCTTCAACTCCCACATTGTGTCTTTGTTCTTTGATATGATCAACATATCGTCCACGTATAGCAGAAGGTAAGTCCTCTCTTCTTCCCTGGTCCTCTTAAAGTACAAGCAACTGTCCTTCAGACTTCTCGAATATCCTGTAGACCTCATGAAAGCATCGAATCTTTGGTTCCACTGTCTTGGTGATTGTCTCAGACCGTATAACGATTTTCTTAACAGACAAACTTTCTCAGGTGCGTTCTTGTCCACATATCCTTCAGGCTGATCCATGAATATCTCTTCGTCCAAGGTTCCGTGCAAGAATGATGTCTTAACGTCCATTTGCTCCAGTTCTAGATTGAAATGAGCAACTGCAGACATCATTAGACGGATCGTGACATGTTTAACTACGGGTGAGAAGATTTCTTGAAAATCAATGCCTTCCCTCTGAGAGTAACCTTTGGCAACAAGCCTAGACTTGTGTCTTGGTCTCTCAACACCCGGGATTCCGACTTTCCTCTTGAACACCCACTTACAGCCTATTACTTTCTTCTTCACTGGTCTCTCAACTAGATCCCATGTATGATTCTTGATAAGTGATACCATCTCTTCATCTGTTGATCCTCTCCAGAGTTTGCTCTCTGGACTGAGCATTGCTTCAGCATAACTTTGCGGTTCAAGATCTCCACCATCCTCAGTTAAGTTATATGCAAAACCAAGATCTCCTAGTTCATCATATCTCTTAGGAGGTCTTGTAGTTCTTCTTTCTCTGTCTCTCGCTAACTGGTAATCAGCGAGACTTGGTGGCATATAGTTCTCCTCTGAATCTGTCTCAGACTCTGATCTTTGTTGCTGTTCTAGTGGTATGTTTCCTTGGTTAATGTTGTCTTGCTCGTTAGATCCACCTTCTTCTGTTGCTTTATTTTCTGTAGTTACATTGGGAGTACTTATCACAATAACTTCAGGTTCAGTTTCTGTTCTTTCTTCAGTCTGTCCAGTAGAACTCTTGAACATAACTTCTTCATTAAACATAACGTCTCTACTTATTACCACCTTCTTTTCTTCAATCAGCCACACTCTGTAGCCTTTTACCCCCGTTGGATAACCAAGGAACACTTCTTTCTTGGCTCTCGGATTCAGCTTCCCTTGATCTGAATGTACATAGGAGATACATCCAAAACTTCTCAGACCACTCAGGTCAGGTAAAACCCCTGTCCACACTTTCTCTGGTATCTCATACTCGATCGGAGAAGCTGGTGTTCTGTTAATTACATACACAGTTGTTGAAGCCGCTTCTGCCCAAAACATCTTATCCAAACCAGACTCACTGAGCATGCTCCTAACCTTTCTCCATTATCATTTTGTTCATTCGTTCTGCAACGCCGTTTTGTTGTGGAGTGTAAGCACACGTTCTGTGTCTTATAACTCCCTCTTGCTTGCAGTAACCATCGAACTCAAGATTACAAAACTCAAGTCCATTATCAGTCCTCAACTTCTTAACCTTTCTGCTTGATTGATTCTCAACCATCGTTTTCCATTCGACGAACGTTCTAAAGGCTTCATCCTTCTTCTTCAGAAAATATATCCAGACTTTTCTGCTGTAGTCGTCAATGAATGTCATGAAGTACTGACAGTTTCCCAGAGAGCTTGGTACTGACGGTGCTCCCCAAAGATCTGAGTGTATATACTCAAGTTTTTCTTTTGTAACGTGCTTCCCTTGACCGAAGCTAACCTTATGAGATTTCCCATACACACAGTCTTCGCAGAACTCAAAACCTTTCATCTTATCTGCTTGTAAGCATCCTTTCTTGATCAATAAATTTGTGTTCTTCATGCTCATGTGACATAGTCTGCTATGCCACAGCTTTGACTCGTTCTCGGAACTCACTACTGCGTTTGCACTCCCTGCAACTACCTTTCCTTGTAAGATGTATAGAGTTCCTACTTTCTTCCCTTTAAACAGCGTTAAGCAACGTTTGGTGACTTTCAAAGAGCCGTTCTTGGACTGAAACCAACAACCTTGATCTTCTAATGTTCCCATTGAGATCAAGTTTCTTGTCATGCTTGGAACGTATCTGACGTTTGAGATCAGGACAGTTGATAGATCATCATTCTGAATCCGTATGCTGCCAATGCCTTTGATCTCAGAATAAGTGTGATTAGCCATCTTCACTCTTCCCGTTTTCGAGTTATCAAACTCAACAAACCAATCTCTCCTTGGAGTCATATGAAATGAGCACCCTGTGTCCATGATCCACTCGTCTCCTTGTCCTTCACATACTGCATTTGACTTTCCACATTCAAGCCAGCTACATCGACAACTTGCCTCACAACATTCGAAGATTCACCTTTCTCTGGACTGTTGTTCTTCTTGTTCCTTTCTTTCCAAACAAAACACTGCTTCTTGTAGTGACCGTATTTACCACAAATCCAACAAGTCTTCTTCTCTCTTGACTGTGACCTGTTCTGGCTTTTCCCTCTGTCTGAACTCCTTCCTCTTCTATCTGATCTGTCTCTTTCTTGTACATATAGAGCCTCTGAGTTGCCCTTGCTCAGTTTACCACTCGCTCCAAGTTCTAGACTTTTCGACCTTATAGCTCCAGTGATTTCTTTCTAGAGCTAGACTTGTCTTACCGTACTTCAAAGTTTCTTTCAACTGATCAAACTGTTTCGGTAAAGACATTAGCAACACAATCGCTTTGTCTTCATCTGGAACTGTAACCTTCACGTTCTCCAGATCAGATATAAGTTTGAAGAAGTCATTTACATTCTCCTCCATAGTCATGATCTCTGACATCTTGTACCCATACAACCTTTGCTTAAGGTATATTCTGTTGGGTAATGACTTAGCCATGAACAACTTGCTAAGATCTTGAGCATACCGGCCGCAGTCGTTTCCTTGATGACCTTTCTGAGAATATGATCACCCAGACTTAGTATGATCGCAGATCTAGCTTTTCCTCTCTTCTCCTTGAGAGTTTTATCCTTTTGAATCTTCTCTTCCGGCTTGTCAGAAGCTTCAGTCGCAGACATCCCTTTCTCTGCTGTAGAGTCTTCAACATCCACGCTTTCTTCATCTTCTAACCCTTCTAACAAACCCAGTAGCTCCAGATGAGCCAACAACTTCTCTTTCCAGAGAACATAGTCACCTTGTCCATCGAACTTCTCAACCTCTGTACGTCTTGAAGTCATGATACGCATCAAAGGACAAAGCTTTACAGAAAAGCTTCAACCTTTCCTCCTTCCCAGCCAGCCAACCTGGCTCTGATACCAATTGTTGAGAAAAGAAAGAAAATTTCGTTTCTTTGCTCTGTTTCGTTCACTTTGATTTCGGTATCTCTCACCTCTCACGTTGTTTCACTCGTGTGTATTACGTTTGTTTTCGGAAAGTAAAGACACGCAGATTTAACCAGTTCACGCCTCAGTGTGAGGACGTTACGTCTGGCCGAAGTTTACTCGGATTTCCACTAGAAAGCTTGGTTACACTTAACCCTTAGAGACCGAACAAAACGCTAGACTTGCGGCTGCTCTATGTGTTTCTCAACTGCTCTCTTAACCCTAATGTCTCAACTTTGTATCAGCTTTATAGCATTTGTGAAGGCGGTGCCACGCTCCTCTCTCTCCTCTGTTTTACTCTGCTTTACCGTACAGAGGAAGAAGACAAATGCCAGCGAGAAGCGAGGCATGGTTAATTACTCCATTGCCTCTCAATACCGTTAAGTCTCACACGTGAGCTCCCCGTGCGTGATACTGTTTCCTTAACGACCCGCTGAGACCCTCTGCTTCGTGTAGAGACTCTTCGACACTTAGGCAAAACTCAACAGCCACCAGTCCACACAACCCCTTCACCGTCTCCATGCCACGCAACATTGGGTGTCATGATGTTATTGATGTCATGAGCTAAACTACAGAATGGAGATAGAGCTTGTTGGGTCGATGTTATCTTTGGAACTACTACTACATCCTCACTCACCTGCTCTTGTGTGTAACAAAATATTTTCTTTTCCTTGTTATTTTCACTTTGTAACTGGTCATGGTCGTGTGTTTCAAAAAAAAAAAAAAACAAAAGGGTTTCAAAATAAACTGGTCATGGTCGTAGCTCTGGGTCATTATAACAATGATCTACAGAATCACATTCCATTTAAATTTATTAAGATGTCATGTAAATTTAATAGCCAACAATGTTTTTACAAGCACCACAAGTTAGAACTAACCCCATACGAAACAAAGACTGAATATCTGTTTCAAAGAAATAACAACCCAATGTCCCAAATCTCATGGAGCCAATCACTAAGATTAAGCAGTCCCAGAAGTGAAGTGGTGAGAGAAAGAGAGACCTCCTCCTCCTCTTTTTTTGCTTGTATGCTCTGCTGTTGTCTTAGGCTTTTAGACATAAGAGTTTCTTGAGGTGTTAGATCTTTCTACTTACAATGTAGTCCTTCGTAAGCTGCTTGCTATTTATTGACTTAGAAGGCTGTATGATGGCATATCTTCAATACCTGTTATGTCTTCCACCATTATCTCTCTCTCCAATTGCCGCCTTGTCGATTTCATTACCGTCTGTGTATTTATCCATATAATTACCATTAACCATTTGGTGAACTTGTTATGTTTAAGCCAAGATAAAGCATCAAAACCAGCCAAATATGCGACAACGAAATGCCCTATGAAACTTCTAGTGATAATAGAAAAAGGTTACAGCCAGTGCTTACGTTAAATTCCATGTATGAAGCACGCATGGAGAGCCATTGCTGATCCATTAGCTTGAAGGCAATACAATACAGAAGGTCAAAAGCAGATTCATTCACTGCAAACAATACAAATCGAAGGATACACACCCTTAGTACTCTAACTTGTGTGACAGACAATGAAATTTTTAATCAGCAGTGTCTGGTAATTTACCTGAAAGGAATCTCAAAAATGTTTCGCCAACAATACTTCGTGGTTTCACTGTAAAATTGAAGGGTATTGTATTGTTAGTATGTACCACTAGGATACTGTTACTGAACCTGATTATATCTCAAAATAGGATAACATAACCACCAACTACGAAAATGCCCAATTAGTAGTTTGAAACTAGGAGTGCTTAGCTAGTTTTCCTAGAGAACTCTGCCTAATGCATGTAAGAGCAGGTTCAAAACGAAATAAGTATGCAATAAGTAATGCTGATGTACCTGCTTCAAGGCCAAGCATCTGGATAAGCATGAACGTAATATTGACGCCAGCAACGGCAAACGGGTATTCCCACACAGAACGATCCCCAACCTGCTTCCGCAGAAGGTCCCGGAAGGATTTCTGCACAGCACAAGCAAGTGGCATCATAAACTGAGTGACGGAAAGTTAAATGGCATTGTCTGGCAGGAATATCATGTTATGATAACTATAAAATCATGTACTGATACAGTGTCACTGGAACTGAAACTAATAACAGCAAAGATAGTTTTGAATGCAAGTATTTACAAAAGCGTACCGGGAAATTCTTAGCGAAGAACAACAAGTTTTCAAGAGATATGAAACCACCACCCCTGCGAGTGACAGATGCTCAAGTGTGAGTGACAAGTTAAGTGGATAAATATCTAAGGATAGTGAGATTACCTAAAATCAGTTGATGGGTCTTTTCCCTGCCAACCCATTTCCTTCCACTGCTCAGAAACAATTCCGTGTAGCTCTTCTTCTGGAAAGGCAAGTTTCCAAAGATCCCTGAGAGCTTCCTACACGCATATGAAGTAGCAACCAGTATTTATGTAAGGCATGTATATTTTCACTTAGCATGTAGCAGAAACGGGAGCGCTGGCATAAGTTCGTTGGTTTTGAGCAAACACAAGCAAGCCTTAAGGAAAAGCGTACCTGATGCTGAGGTATTGAGCTGTCATATGCAACATCAATGCGGCTCTGCAACCTCAGCAGGCATTCTTCCTGGAAGCATCGACAGTATTAAGTTATGAGCTATTTGAGTAGAGACTAACCAGAAGTCACCTCCTTACGTGAGAGGAGAAACAAACAATAATAGATTCATAATACAGAGGGAAGTGGTTTTACCTGAGCAGGTGTAAGATCAAAAGAAAGACGAGTGTCGCCATTGCTTCCCTGGGCACAAACACAGGAAAGGCCACGGCCTAACCAAGCTGCCGATCCAGCCACAACCTCAGCTACATATATAACACACATCGTGAAACTGAGCTTTCTGATGTACTATTTTAATAAAAGAATCTGAATGTTTATACAAGGGAGTGACTGAGTCAAACATCTTGTAGCTAAGCTGACTTTTCTATAGTTTGTAAGGATACGTGAGAAGCATACAAAATTGCATTTAAGCATTAGACTTTTTTCAAGTCCACAAAGATGAACATGAACATTACGTACAAAGAAGATCTATCGATACTAAAAGCTAGCAACTTACAAAGAAGATCCACACACATAATCACTACACCGATTTATCAAAAAAGGAGCAAGCAATACAACGCAAATGGCAAAACATAGATCTGCCGCACCAAATCTCAAAAAGGTAACCGCGAGCGAAGAGAGAGAAAGAGAGTGTGAGCGAAAGAAAAAAAAAAAAAAGTTAGAAAAGTATGAGAGAGAGAGAGAGACGAAAACGCGTTTGTTCCACAAGAAGAAGAAAGAGAAAGAGAGAATCGTAATGCATTAGAAGCAGAGTGATGATGAAATTTTACCAGATGATGAAGAATGGTAAACGCTTCTTTGTTCCAGCCGTGGAGCAACCCTCCTCACGGCCACGAACGAGCCTCCTCCTCCTCGATCATCCATCTCCAATCTCTCTCTCTCTCTCTTTATCAGAAACAAACAAACAATAGAGAGTAATCGAATCAACACAGAACTCTCATAATCTGATCAACACAGACGCAATGCGAACAACAGCAGAAGGACAAGGATGATGTTAGTCAATTTTACCGCCGGGAAATGAGCTAACCGGCGTCGTATCGACCTCGAACCCCTTCACTATTCAGAAATCACAGAGAGAGAGACGAAAATAGATCAATAATGATTTGGCCGTTTCTTTTCTTTTGTTTTTGTTTTCGTTTTCGGGTTTAAACCGCTATCGAAGCTTCATAACGGAAAATTAAAACGACTCGTGCGGTTATTGCTTCCTCTCTGCGTATTTAAGTTGGACGTCAACGACAATCGTCTACCACTTTGATTTTTATTTATTTACTCGGTAAATGTTTTTTATTGCTTTAAATCTCTATTTATAAGCATTTATTCCGAATTTGTGTTTTTTTTTTACTCATGAGAACACATTGGATAATATTGTTTGTGACATAATCTGAAACAAATTAACGAAACTTTAATAAAATATTGCAAATAAAAAAATTACCGCTAACCTTTTTTTTTTTACATTCTTTCAAACAAATCAAAATCTAGTATTTAATTAATGAATACTTCTTTCTATTTTATTGTTAGCACTTTAAAATTACCTAATAAATGTGTATCTTACAGAATGATATGATTAGCAAAATATTGGATATGCAACCTCAGATGGTAACATCTGCATTATCAGAAATAATGAATTGATAAATAACACAAGAAATATGTAATCGAATCTAATCAAAATTCTCTTCTAATCTAGTAGCTTGATTTTCTATTTAAATAAACCCAAATTATCGAAGTAATCATTTTTATTCATTTTGTGATTCGTTTCTAGAAGTAATAATGTTGTCTTACAAAGATTAATTCATAAGTGCGATCTCAGTCTCATGGGAAGACAATTTCATGAGGCGTGGCCCAGTACTACTGACCAGCATGGTAGATTAGACATTGCCTTTTCCTTTCTGTTCGTGTAGATTAGACATTCAATTATTACATTTATTTTACGTTTAATGCTTAAAGACTTCACTAAAATTATTAACCACTAGTTTTAAAATAAAATTGAAACTTACGAAAATATAAAATTCGGGAATTGTCAAAAGTCGGTGGAATGTACTGTCTCCGACAAAAACTCCGTTTTGCAACAAACTATTCATAGATCCCAAAATCATGTTTAGTTGAAGATACGTGTATATAATACCTCAGATTATTTTTAATCAATTAGATTAGCAACAGCCCATTTTGATAATATTTGTAGCGCAAGGCCCAGTTAAAAAGGCCCATTAAAGAAAACAAAAAAAGGGAAAAAAAAACAGTGGAGAAGAGGAAACCATCATTACATCTCCTATGTCCTGTCCTCCTCCACTCTGTGACCATAATTATTTAAATTTAAAAATTTAAAATAAAAAATTAAAAAGAGGAAAACCCTAGCTTTCTCCGTCTTTCTCTCTAATCTTCAGAAAGTCTCGAGACTTTTGAGAATCCATCCTCGAAATATGTACAAGGAACGTAGTGGCGGAGGTGGTGGTGGTTCATCGAGATCGGAGATCCTCAACGGAGCAGCTGATCGGAAGAAGCTTGATAAATCTTCACCTTCCACCTCTAGAGCTTTCGCTTCCACTGCTAAACCTCAGCTTCTCGATGGTTCGTTCTATTCTTTAGCCCCTTCTTTCACATCCCTGTGTGTTTGTGTAGTTAATTTGCATTGTCTGAATCCAATCCTTTTGTAGTGGAGTCTGAAACGGACAGTGAAGAAGGTTCAGACGTGAGTGGTTCTGAGGGTGATGATGACACCTCGTGGATCTCGTGGTTTTGTAATTTGAGAGGGAATGATTTCTTCTGTGAAGTCGATGAGGATTATATACAAGACGATTTCAATCTTTGTGGGTTAAGTGGTCAAGTTCCTTACTATGACTATGCGCTTGATCTCATTCTTGATGTCGAATCTTCAAACAGTAAGTAAATCCCTTTTGTCTTAAAAGTAACTTAAGTTTGAAACTTTTGGTGTCTGAAATCTTTCGTTATCTTGTTTAGGTGAGATGTTTACTGAAGAACAGAATGAACTTGTGGAATCAGCTGCTGAGATGCTTTACGGTCTTATTCATGTTCGTTACATTTTGACTACTAAAGGAATGGCTGCAATGGTTAGTTAGTTAGTGAACTCTTGTTTAGTGTTTGTGATTTAGATTTAAACTTATCGACTTCTCTATGTAGACTGAGAAGTACAAGAACTGTGACTTCGGGAGGTGCCCGAGAGTGTTCTGTTGCGGACAGTCTTGTCTACCTGTTGGACAGTCTGATATCCCGAGATCGAGTACTGTGAAGATATACTGCCCGAAATGCGAAGATATATCTTACCCCCGATCTAAGTTCCAAGGCAGTATCCTTTTTCTCTGCTCAGTTGAAACAAACTAATCTTGAATATTCGCATAAATGCTGCAGAGAGACATGCTAGTGGTTATCATGTCTTAGTGTTTGCCCTTAAATGATTTTCTGCAGATATTGATGGGGCATACTTTGGAACCACATTCCCTCACTTGTTTTTGATGACTTACGGGAACTTAAAGCCGCAGAAACCTACTCAGAAGTATGTGCCAAGAATCTTTGGGTTTAAGGTACACAAACCATGATACTAGTGCTCTGGTGAAACATCTCGTGGCTCGGTTCTTACATCCGGATATGAACAATTGAGACGCATACAATCAAATCATTGGGTGGGAGGATGCGAGCAAAAAGTGAAAGAAACTCGTGAACTCCCAAGAAAACTGATGGCAACAGCCTGGCTCGCTGGGGCGGAAGAAGACAGATACTTCTGGTCTCTGTAATATATTTCCCCATCTTGTTGGATTTTTGTTCACTGTTGTGTTCGTCTACTAATTCATGGGTCCTTTATGTTCTTCCTGAGCTTATTTTTTTCTATGTTTAAAACTCATAAATTGTTCAATTCAAGGAGTTCAAATAATATTTAGTGCATCAATAGCTTCTGAAACATGGTTTAGAATGCGATCTTTTGAAGAAAGCGATTCTAAAATGCTCTTCCTATACATCAACTTGCAAATTTATATCAAAAACCAGAGCGCGTATCAAAATATTGTTCACATGTTTGAAGCATAGCCATATATGGTGAATCTAACTAATTGTTGATTAAGAATTAGTGTTAGATGATTACATGTTTAAGACAAGTCATACGTGATTCTTGTGGGTTGGTAAGGTTTAGAATTGGTTCACATGAATGATAACTAAGCAGAAAAGCAAATCAAAACACGAATAAAACATTGATTCCCGTCTAAATGCAATAGCGAGTCTTGAATCAAAAGCATAGCAGTGTACTCCAGAAAACAACTGTCAAAAACTGAGAAACAAAATTATTACGAAAAAAAGCGAAGTAGTGATTTTAACCCTCGATCTGCTCCCTCAACCTCCTGATTGTGCTTCTAACGGTGACGGCACTAGCTGTGTTCATGGTGTAAGCACCACCGGCCTTGACCTTGCCGCAATCCTTGCATCCCCAGATACCAACAGCCTTTCGCTTGACACCGTACTTGCCGCAGAACTCACAGAAGTACTTGCTGTGTTGGCTGACTTCCATCTTCTTGATCTGCTTCCTGATACTCGCACCATATCGAGTACCTGCGTATTCATACATTCATTGAAGCAGAGAGACTAATCTAAAACATATATTTCCATCATAGGATGAGATGTGGTGAAAATGATGAATGATCCACAAAGCAATGAATCTGATTGCATCATAACTTTCTACAATCTAAGCATCTCCACTGAGGAATGAACCACGTTATATAATGACATTCTACAGCCTAATAATACTAAAGAATACAATTACGAGTTAATATAAGATGAAGAGAGAGAGAAGGCTTACCGTACTTGCCGACGATTCCAACCTTCTTCGTTCTCTTCGCCTGTGCAACAATACAAAAGAGTGAGCGTAAGTAAAACAATCTCAAGCTAGATCTCAAATCTAGAAAGAGGAGGTATCATTACCATTTCCGAAACGGAGCACTGCCGCCGAATGTGTGAAAACCCTAGGGAGAGAGAACAACACGCAGAGGAGCTCACAAATGAAACCGTCTTCTATTTATACGAAATATATTAGGGTATCGTTTCATATGGGCCTTGTAAAGATATAAACCCATAAAATATTGGGCTTTCAGATTTATCCAACTCATAAAAGCCTTATTAATATTATTGCTTATCACTTCAATGTTTTTAACTTTAATTATTTGTACTCTTTTCTAAGAAACAAGTAAAAGCATATTACTCTCTCTCTCTCTTTCCTGAGCGAAACGTGTATCTTTGAGCACTGAGACCTAAACTCACCCAACTCTCTTCCCAAATCCGAATCTGTGTATCCTTTGTACTTTTTTTTTTGTTATCTTTACTTCAGCTCCCTCCTTTCAAATCCGTAGTTGGTGGTTTGGTAAGTCCTCTTCCTTTTCGCTATTTGGGTTTGTAGAATAATTGATCCATGGATTCGTTTTTGGCGTATTATTAGTTGATAGTTTCTGTGGTAGATTCTCAAGTTTTTTTCTGACTTTCATAAGTAGGAGAGAGCTACTTGTCGACTCTAGTTACCTAATCTAATTGCTCAGATTCCAACTTCACATCTGTTTATTTTTATTACATGTTTGTTCTGTCACGGGGTTTAATTAGGTAGATAATGTTCTTAAAGTCCTTGAGATTGTGTAAAACAAGTCACTCCAAAAAAGCTGTCTTTTAAGGATTATAAGGTTAACTTTTCTCTGACATAACTCTTCCTAGTTAAAATGATGATGTTGTTCTCTGTTAGGATGAGCTGTGACTGATTCTGGGAGTTTAGGAGTTCTTCTTTCTGTGTGTGTGTTGTTTTGGAATGAGCTGATAGGTGATGTTCATGGACCTGATGCCTTCTCATTATTACATCATTTCTCTGTCTTTTACTTTCATGTTCCATGTTTACTATCTGGCTATTTTTGACCACATACTGATTTCTGATGAAGTTATATTTTACAATTCAATTAGAAAAGCTCTTTCTTGCTTCCTAGTCAGTGTATGTCACTAATACTAGCAATGCTTTTTTTTTTTTGTGGAAGCATTAATTGGTTCTTCTGACTATATCTTTAATTATTGGCTATGTGCAGGATTGAAAAAGAAGATGGATCAGTCTTTTATTTTGATTTTCCATTAGCTTGCTCCATTTTTGTTGATTCCATATATATAAGTTTACATATCTCAAATGGATGATGGTGGGCATCGTGACAATGGTCGCCATAAAACACCTCAGGGCCAGGTATCTTGACAGTCTTTTCCAAATCCCAAAAGCTACATCATTTAATAGGGAATGTGTTCATTTTTAATGTGAATGTCTCCTTGTTCATGAAGCAGTGGATGATGCAGCATCAACCATCGATGAAACAAGTCATGTCAATAATAGCAGAGCGGGATGCAGCGATCCAGGAGAGAAACCTGGCGATATCTGAGAGAAAATCAGCAGTAGCTGAAAGGGACATGGCATTCCTCCAGCGAGACACAGCCATCGCCGAGCGCAACAACGCCATTATGGAGAGAGACAGTGCCCTTTCAGCTCTACAATACCGTGAGAACTCCATGGCTACACCTTCTGCAGTTTCCAATATGGCTGCAGTATGTCCACCGGGATGTCAAATGCCACGTGGTGTAAAACACATTCACCATCCACAAATGCACCATCAGCATCACATGCTTCAGTTGAGTGATCATGCATATGATGAGTCCAGAGAAATGGATGGTCTCCCGACATCACCACCTCCAGAAACCGCCTTGGATTCTGCCAAACCAAAACGTGGCGGCAAAAGAGTGAAAGACCCAAAGGCGACAACGAAGACCACTGCTAATAAGAGAGGGCCAAAGAATCCTAGGAAGGTTAAGAAAGAGAACGAGGACGACTTGACCAAGATAATGTTTGTGAAAACCCTTGACTACGGCGAAGAAGAGACAAGCAAGCTCGTCTTAACAGGATCCAAATCAGACTGGAAAAGCCAGGAAATGGTGGGGCTGAACCAGGTTGTTTACGACGAGACAACAATGCCACCACCGGTCTGTTCATGTACAGGAGATCTCAGACAGTGCTACAAATGGGGAAACGGAGGCTGGCAGTCATCGTGTTGCACGACCACAATATCAATGTATCCGTTACCAGCACTGCCCAACAAAAGACATGCTCGAGTCGGTGGAAGGAAAATGAGTGGAAGCGCGTTCAACAAGCTTCTAAGCCGGCTTGCTGCAGAAGGGCACCATGATCTCTCAAACCCGGTTGATCTCAAAGACCATTGGGCAAAGCACGGTACAAACCGCTACATCACGATCAAATGATGGCTTAGGTGTGAGTTGTTCTTATGACACTTATCTGATTTTATTTCGTATGTACTAGATTTCAAATAAAAAAAATTGCATGTGAAGCCAATGTTATGTTGTAACTATGTAATAGAAAAAACCTTAATTAGTAGCACTTTAAGATGCCCAAATGTTCATATCTTTTCCTTTTAACCAATGTCGTTATTACCTCAGTAGAGCTCTTTGTGCTGTAATAGACGAAAAGGTTAACTATGTTAAATAAAAGAAATGCAAAATTTGGAATCTATATAATGAAATAGATAAAACTCCCTTTTTTAACAGATTAGTTTGCCGAAGCACTTGAATATGTCTGTTATTTGTTACATTCTTTGGTAGCACAGTGTGATTATTCAAATTGAGAATTTATATTGTTTCGTAGTAAGTACAGTGGTGGACGTACATTGATTTTGGGAAGGGCACTTGTTCACCATAAATTTTTGAATTAGTGTAAAATTTGTCAAGATTTTTAGTAATGCCCCTGTTAAAAGTTCAGTTTTATAAAGATGTTTAATTAGTAGTTGATTGTAAATTCGCTCCTGATAATAATAGTTTCTAGCTTCAGTAAGTAGTAACTATCTCTCCACTTTGTGGAGTAGTATTAGATACATATGCATTGTAGCAAGTCTAATTACTCTTTACGGCGGTGTACTTATTTACAGATTTAAGAAAAGGCATCCAAGCATTTCAGTGCGCATTATCATGTGGTAAGCGCATGTAATGAGAAAAAAAATGATGATCTTGTTATCTTGACTCCAGTTCTTATTGCTGAACTTATTAGTCAAATGATTTTAGGGTATTGTCACATAATTGTTCAACGACAAAACTTATTTAAGTTATGTCAGTCAAGAGTTTGAGAATATGTTGCATGTTGTTATCCATCGACCACATATGTTGTATCTGAGCATAAGTATAACTTTGCGTTGTAATAAATATCACTAGTTTAATCCTCAATGCTTACAAGATTAAACCTCGCTTAACTATCTTAAGAATACTTTATGATATGTTGATTAATCCCTTTTGTACAATGATTGTTAATTGTATAAATTCAGACTATTCTCAAGATCTTACAATGAAATCTGATTAGATTCTTTTGAGCCTTCCCTTTAATCACATCACTTCACGATTTGTTCGATCTGTCTATAAGCTTTAGGCTGCTTTTTTGGGACCCTTTGACTTTGAGCCAGGGAGCTAAGATATAGAATAAGTTAATGGGGGGAGAGAATCAGTTTTTTTTTTCAAGTTGTAGATTAGAAAAAGAAGAACATGCTTAGAGTGCAATACAAGTAAAGTAGACAAAATCGAGTAAACATATTGATTTGGAAAGTAAATAGATAGGTGACGTGGAAATATTCATGGTTTAGATGAATAAAAGTTAGGTTGTCTGCATTAATGACTTTGTTGTCCTTTCAAGGGGTCCAGTCACAAGAGCACACCACCATGTTTCTCTCATATCCTCGTTTCATTGATTTATTAACCAGCTACTAAACTCTACAGCATTAAAAACATGTCCTCTAGAAAATGGTCCATGGATTCAAACAAGTTAAGAGAACTTTTTTTTCTGCTAAATGGTAAATATCATTATGAAAATGAAAAGTCGGTTACAAATTTAATTGAAACCACAATCTGCTTACAACTGATTTGATCCTAGTGATCGCAAAAAAATTAAAAAATCACTAAGGTACAGAGATTAATTCCAAGTTTATAATACAAAAACTTGTAATTAATAGGCAAAAGATCAAGCAAAACAACAATATAATCACCATAATCATAACTCTTCTTACTCTACCGGACACAAGCCAGATGAAGCAAGAAAATGGCCAGAGAGAGTTCGGTCAAGAACTCACCGAAGTGGTTCTGAGCAGGCATCAACAGAAGCGCCTAGCATACGCCTCCGGAGCTCCGCTGGAGGAGGACCTCCACCAACAAAACCGAGCCATCTCGGATAACTTGTATTCACAGGTTTTTTTTTTTTTTGAAACACATTCATAGGTTAGAGTTAGAAATATCAAACAACATTAAAAATGTGTATATTCCAGCTACTTTTTATATGATATAGTAACAAACCTTCTTTATATATTTCTTCTGTAAAGTCATATTCAAGTATTCATTTTTCGTATAGTATTTCATTAAGAAAATAAAACTGTTGAATTCAAATGTACTAATGTGAAATTGACTGGTGATGAATGTTAGTGTTGGCAATGTATTGAATGATTAGTCGAACATCGAGCCATGGTTGTTTATTACGGATGTAACTTATTTAAATCGCAGATCAGATGCTCCAGACAGGTTGTATCTACATGCAGTTTACGTATTTGGTGGCATAGTTTCTGGATAGATATAGCTTGCTATCTTCGTATTATATAACACCCTATATAATATATGTTCTTAATATAAAACACAAACCATGGAAACACCAAATATTGATTTTATTATACCTAAATGGTGTAAGGAGGCATGCTACGAACGTGCAACTGCAACCTTATTTTACGCAAACAAAAAAATACAGATACAATACAAAGCCATAAAACAATAATATCCAATAATGAGTAGTCACGTGTCTTGCTACGTCTATGCATTACGTGATGGACTTAATATTACAAGTGTCATTCTGATTGTGCATATCCTAATAAGAGCTGTGTTCACATGTCCCCTGCGGAATCGGTATTAATTCTAAGCCAACTAACTTTGTGGAATTCATATAATATACAGTTTTCGTTTTGGCCCGTACCGAGTTTTCTTTGAAATCAATTGACCATAATATGAATTAATTAAGGTTCTGTGTGTAATATAGAATGTTCATAAACATTCTATTCATCTAATTTGCAAACACAAACAAGATATGTTTCAAAACAGTGTTATCTTCCTTTTACCTTTTTTTTCCTTAACAAATCAATGGATTCAGTCTAATTAAACATATCCTTGCCAGTTGTACGTTATATTAGTTTGAACTTAACCTATAAATGGGAATATTGATCTATTGTCTTTTTGTCAGAGATTATTAATTAGTAATTTCACAATCTCATCGCATTTTCAGTGCTCCTGACTAATATATGGAGAAATTTATAAGATACTATTTCCTGACCATTGATCTAGCATATATGTGAATTCTGATCCAGTAATTCAACTAACTCTTAAAAATAAATGTGGTTTTCTGTCTAAAAATTGATATTTTATATTTTTAATGACTGGGATAGTATAAATTTGTAGGTCCGCATATCTTTTAAAACAAGATTTATATCATATAATTTGATTCTCAGTTGAAAAACATATTTTCAATCAAATTTGAATATGTACCCTCCAAAATGCTTGTTACATAATCAAGGATTTTAACCATTAAACCACCTCATCGTTCATAAATATTTTAATATGATAAGAGATTTAGATGAATTACCATTCTTAACAAATTGTAGTACTTTGCGCCATTTAAACCGGTGCACTTTTCTTGGAGCTTGATTTCGTTCACGCAACGAGACAAACCTTTTCCGGGTTATATTTCATAAATAAGAACCTCGGATTTTGTTACACTTGGCCGCAGAAACTACTAATGGATATCGGAAAAGGACAGTGTGAAAAATAATCGTAGCATATGTGATATATGTTTTTATATAAAAAGCCACATAAAGTTAAAACAATAATCATAAGAGTCGGGTAAAAATGTCAAAAAGGGTATCGATCTGTTTGTAGGCTCAACAAGGTAAGCATAAAGGAAAGACTCCGAGAAATAATACTCTCTCCGTTTTATTTTAGTTGTATTTCTAGGTTTATGCACACAGATTAATAAAACATATGATTTTGTATATTTTCAAAAGAAAACACAATAACATATACACCTAACCATATTTCAACCAATAGAAAGTAGAAAATCTTAATAATAAATTTTACATTGAAACAATAAAACGACACTTATTTTGAAACGAATTTTTTTTCCGAACAGACAATTAAATCAAAACGGAGGAAGTACCAAAACCTCCAAATAAAAAGAAAAGACAAGATAACTGTATCCACTAAGAAAAACATATATCCTCAAACAATCAATTTAGTCGCAACATATAGACTATAGTAGCCAATTCACCACTATAACAGGTTAAATCACTAATTTTTGGTGTAAAAAATATATTAGAGAAGCTCTAATATTGTTCTTGCCAGCAATTACATAAAACTCATGTTCGGGAACGCGCTAGGCGCTAGTCGGGCGGTCGGGTTGGACCTAGCGTCTAAAGAAAAAATTGTAGATTAATCGGAAACTATGCGGGGCTGAAATTTTAGATTGTTTACTATGTTATAAAACATGTTAATCTTTAATTGTGTATAACATTAATACATTTTTATCTTTAAGATTGTATAAAACACACAAATAAAATATATAAACTTAATATACTGTAATTTTCATCAAAATTATGAATATAAATGATATTTATAAAAATTTAGATCAAATAAATAAATAAAAGTATTATTAAAAATAAAATAAAAATAAAAAATAATTAAAAAATAGATTAGGCGGCCGTATAGGCGGCTAGGCGGTCTAAGCGGAAAAAATCGGATATCCGATATTTTAAACCGATTTGGCATAAATCGGAGTGGAAGAGTGACGCGTAGCGTCCATACGGTTAGACGGCCAATTTTTAGAACAGAGAATAAAACACGTTAATAAAGAAATAAAATTTTGAGTTTCTCACGTCTAACATTATCAGCAAAATTAGCCATTTGTAAATTTATCAGTAAATAAGTATGCCTAGGTACCTCAATCAATGTTTACACAAATACTCTTTCCTCAATTTTATTACCTTGACAATCTTAGTATAACCTTAGAATAGTGGTGGAGAAAATACAAATACATTGAAAGCTAGTACTAGCAGGCCATTGATTTGATTTAACTTTATGGTATTAAATATCGACAGTTAGAGTTGGTTCGGTGAAATTTATTTCTCTGTCTCTCTCCCAGCGTCCCCCTTCTTTATAAATCTTTCCTCCACCATGACTTTCTCACGTGCCCTCCTCCTTTCTTCTTCTTTCCACCACCACCGCCATTAATACAAACACTCTCATCTGCTTCTTCTCTCTCTCATCAATGGAGTCTCTCATCGACCCTAGCCATGGCGATTCTCACTCTTCTTCTCTCGACAGTCTCAAACCTAGTGTCTTAGTCATCATCCTCATCCTCCTCATGACTCTCCTCATCTCCGTCTCCATCTGCTTCCTCCTCCGCTGTCTCAACCGCTGTAGCAGCCACCACTCTCCTCTCTCTCCCTCTACCACCTCCTCCTCCGAGTCACTCCGATTCTCTAACCGCCGAGTCTCTCCCGAAACGGAGCGTTCCTCGGTGCTCGACTCGCTCCCGGTTTTCAAATTCTCCTCCGTCACTCGCCGATCTAGCGCCTCTAACTCCAGCGACTGCGCCGTTTGTTTGTCGAAGTTCGAGCCGGAGGATCAGCTCCGTCTTCTGCCTCTATGCTGCCACGCGTTCCACTCTGATTGTATCGATATCTGGCTCGTGTCGAATCAAACGTGTCCTCTCTGTCGTTCTCCTCTGTTCGCGTCGGAGTCTGATCTCATGAAGGCGCTTAACACCTCCGCGTCTCTAGGAAACAACGGCGGAGGAGGAGATAACAGTTTCCGTCTCGAAATCGGATCTATCAGCCGTCGCAACAATCCCACTCCGGAATCCGGCGACCAGCACCGGTCTTACTCTATCGGCTCGTTCGATTACATAGTCGACGACGTGGAATCCGAAATCTCTGAGTCAAACTTCAACGGCACAAACGCATCGCGAAAGCAGGAAGGTGCAACTGCGACTGCGGTTGCGGTTACGACGTCGGATTCTAATGCGGCGTTTGAAGAGAGTTTGGCGGGGGAGATAGGTAACGAGGGTTCAAGAAGCTGGCTTAAGGATTACGTGGACAGACTCTCGCGTGGTGTTTCGTCTCGTGCGATGTCGTTTAGAAGCTCCGGGAGATTTTTTACCGGGAGTAGTAGGCGGAGCGAGGAAATGGCGGTGGTGGATATAGAAGCGAATAGTGCCGGAGAGGAGATAAGCGAGCTTTTCCGGTGGCTTTCAGGTGTGTGACTACGATGAGTGAGTCTCACGTTTTATTCATTCACTTGGGTCTGCACATATACAGTGTCTGAAGACTTTTCTTCAGTTACGGATATTTTTTTGTTTGGTTTTGCCATTTTCCGGTCATATAAGAGATTGGATTTTCTAATCATAAATGATATATTAATGGTCTATTGTAAGGCCCATTACTAGGCTCAAAAAAATTTGAATATGAGTGTAGAATGTATAGAAGAATCCAAACAAAATTCCTGAAGCTCTCCCGGATCATATTATTCTCTTCTTTGCCCTCTTCCGGTTGCAGCAAGACAGACAACATCGAAACAGACATTGTGCACACTGCACCAATGCAACATATACATCAACATTTTGGAGAGGAGATGTTGAAACAGCCAGCTTTCTCGGAACTTAGGCCAAGATGTTGCCTAAGGGCTAGAACATTCTTCAGGAAGCAAGCTTATGTGCGTCTCTCAAGCAAATGTCCAGCTTGTTCGCGTCCATAGAAAGAGCTTATCTCTTCCTTTAAGTGCCTGAAAGTAACAATGCACCCAAGTTTTAGAGAACACAATTGAAACATGTACAGAGATAGTGTAACTCGGAAGCTACTATCTTAATACTAGCATCAAGGGAGAAACTAAGAGCAAAGTTCAGCTCTGTGATGGACCAAAAAACAAATGAAACTACCATCACAAGTTCATCACATCACAAGGGCTTATCATGTCAGTCTACTTAAAAATGCAAGACAGTTACATCCAAGGGCTTATCATCAAAAAAGATCAAGATAATTAGACAACAAGTACGAATAGTGTCATGCTACGATCACAAATCTCAAAATCTACTTGAACCCTCTGTTAAAAGTCGCAATGAACACCAGCTGAGAAACCAAAGGCATGACTTTGAAGCCTTGTCTTAACTCCTAAGGATTCAAATCAACTAAGCAGTAAAAAAAAAACAAGAGAACAAACTAATCGCACCTCTCTTGACCACCAGTGTCCCAAATCTGAGGTTTGATGACTTGGCCTTGGACTTTGAGTGTCTTGGTAGCGAGCTCAGCATACATTCGAGATCCTTCAACCTTTAAACCACCTTGCCACCCAATAGAGCGTCTTCTCTCCTGGTGAAGGAAAAAAACAATGCAATTCGAAAGCATTAGTGATTGCAAGAGACACAGTCACAAGAAGCAAAAAAACACAGGGGGCACAAACCTTAGTCACCATGAAACCATTCATCGCCGAGAAACACACGAACCTTGTCGCAGGTGATCAAAACAGACCAAACTCCAACAAAAATTCAACGGCGGTGATTGCCTTTACCTAAATCCGCTAGCTTCTTCGATCTATTCGCGCAAAACGACGCCGCTTCAGATATATGTGGTTTCTCCGCCGCCGTCACTTCTCCGGCATTTCCGACAAACTCCGACGGAAATCTACTTTTCCGTTTAAAAGGACAGTTAGGTCTCGCCCTCACCAACGGGCTCAAACAGAAACCCATCCCCATCATAATCTTCCTCCTCCCCGGAGTTTTCACCGCCGGTGTTCTCCTCGTTCTCCCCGGCGTCTCCTCAATTGATCCAGACGGCACCTCATTACCATCCTCTGCTCCCGTATCTCTAGCAGGCGACATTCCTCGACAGCCGGAGATCACGTCATCTATGGCGGGTTGCTTCTTGGAGCGACCGGTGGAGAGAAACGAAGAGATCCACGACCGCGACGACGAGGAGGAAGACTCGGATTTGGGATTGGAATCAGATCTGGCTCTGAACGGATTCGAGATTCTCGAAACGCTACCTCCTTTCGATTCGAAATCCTTGCCGGAAACTCCGAGATCTCCTCCTCCTCCTCCGGCGTCAGAGCGAGGGAGAGGAGGAGGGGGATTACTAGATTTGCGCGATAGACGATGGTTGTTGTTTTCTTCCACGGCGATTGAGGCGGCGAGGGAGAGGAGACGCTCGTGGAGACAAGAAGCGCATACGCCGCCGGTGCTGGTGAGATCGACGGTGTGTCTTTTACACCTCATCGGAGAAAAAGAAGAAAAAACCAAGTCTTTGTTCCTAGAAAGTCGTGGTGATGCGATAACATGTAAGAAGAACAAGGAAGAAGAGGAAGATCTGGTGGTAAAGATTTTGTCTTCTTCTATGATCTCTCTGTTTTAAGATAGAGAGAGAGAAGAAAGCATTCTCTGTTTTGTCGGGTTAAAGAGAGATGAGAGAGAAAAGCATCTATGAGAATCACCGTAGATAAAAGGGAAAGGTTAGTATGCAAGCTAACATTTTGACACATCATCTTCATCTTTAACTGTTTTTTAACCTTCTGCTTTATTGGAGAAGATAATCTACTTATAGTTGACATTGCTTTATTACTTATTCGGACCAACACCATTGGATATGTATGTAGTGATTAGTACCTCAGCCACTGACTTGGAAACATTCAACAGTTGAATGAGATAACTGTAAACCCAATGTGTATATATATAAAAATCTTGGAGGGAAGCATGTGACCCCGGTGGCTGGTAGAAGCCGACAAGTGTATTAGGTGAAAACGAGCCAGCCATCGTCGTTTTCCAACATCCCACACGAATGTTCGTCCGTTTCTTCAACCGCTTGCCACCTTCCTAACCATCATCATGGGCCTAAATTCAGTTTGGGCTTTTCCAATGTCTTCCTTATTTATTGGCTTTCTAATTCCAGTTAATGCTGTCTTTCCGACAGAATCTGTATTGTGGGTGTTCACGTGGAACTTCAACATTCGAACATTCAAACGCATCTCAATCTTATCTTCATTAGTTTAGAGCATGTACGGTTCTTTTCTTGTTTTCTTACATGATCATTACCATCACACGTTGTTCCTTGATCGTTTTCCCCCATCAAGGTCAATGCTGCAAAATCAACCGAAGATGTGTTTGAGGAAGTCAAAGATGTATATGCATCTTGTACTCATCCAAACAAACAGTTTTCGGTATAGTCCTCTTACGGATTTTGTGTAGAAAATTTTACACTTACACATACTTTTTCTCTCTTCCATATCACATAGACAAACTCTCTACTTGTAGAGTACTTTATTGTGCTAAAATAACTTAACTACCCCACAAACTGAGAACCCACCTCTAGTTTAGTTAACACTTTTTACACCTCTAGTTTAGTTAACTTGTATTAACGTCATTTTTTTTACCTCACATAATTTCATCCTCTCTTTCCTAACCCTAGATGTCGTTCATTCATCTCCCAAATCAGTTTCACAGCGTAATCCCCTAAATCTCCGATTACTCATCCCACTTTCATATCTTCAAGCTCTCCATTCCAGGTTCCTCTGAACCCCAATTGTTTGTGTTCTCCGCGGCTCAGCTACAAAACCACGCTGTCTTTATCGCCGCCTCGACATTGGCCCATTCTCTGACAAACAATGACTGGTACGTATCTCCTACTCTGATCTCTCGCATTTTTTTGCCCTAACATTAATTCTAACTAGTTTCCTTTAACTGGAGGTGGAGAAACTGGTGTGTGTTCCCGGCTAGATCGCCGGCTTCCGGAACGGCTCTTCGCAACAAACCGTTTCCCAATGAAACGGTTAAACGTTTATTCCAAACCCGACATACTCTGTTTCCTCAGTCATGTCCTTCGCGGCTCAGACGAGTTTGAGATCATAAGGAACATGTAGAGGTACTCTGGTAGCTTCAGGAAGGACTCCTCGTCAGTCCCGGTAACCTCAGACGTTGCTATATCAATATCACGATAGCACTTCATGTACGATGTGGATAGCCGTAGATCCTCCAACACTAGCCTCTGTAGATCTTTTGCCTTCGGGTTCCTATTGTGCTCACCAAATCTGGATTTGTAGACAGCAGCTATAACCTTTGAGGTTGCTTTCCCTCTGTATCCATTTCTGGTCTCAATAGGGCAACAGTGGTCAAGATGTGCCTTCTTGATCTCGTAGTAACCACAACCACGCATCTCATGAGCCGTTACCCTCCAGTCACAGTGATCGTCAGGGCACTCCACTACAAAGTAATTCAACTTCGTAACAGTCTGCGTAAATTGGAACTGGTTTTTGATAGCATAGATTGCTAACGAGATCTGACAATCTTCTTTGCTCCCATACATCTTTCCAACATAGACACGACCATCGTCTTTATCTGAATCAATGTCTGGTATTTCTTCAACCTCGTATGTGGTGTCGTCGAAGAGGGACGGGATGTCGAACTCCTCTTCGTCGACCTCTTCTAGTTTACGCGTCTCCCTCTGCGTCGGTGTGACCACATTACTGTGACCAGGGTTTGCCGACCATGGAAACTTCACGTCTTCGGCCTCTGCTGTTGTTTTGGCATTGGAGGAACTAGAGCCGCCTGCGACGACTGTATTGTCAAAAGCGTTGTTGGTGGTGCAGCTATAAGTCCTACGGGTAGTGTCCTCAGCATTGAATACCTTATCCACAACATCAGAACCGTCGTTGTCCTCTCTTATGAACGGGGCCCAGAACTCTTTGTCGTATCCTCTAGGACGAACATCTCTGTCATCTACCTCATCAGCCAAACTGGAGTCGCTATCGCTAGTTTCGCACGGCTCACCCTCGTTGCTCCTCAGGCTTTCGCCCCTGATTTTCTCTTCAACCTTCTCGACCTCGCGTAAGAGCTCGTCTTCCTCTACAACAACATTGTCGATTTTAGAGGCCGCTGATGAGACTTACCAACCTTTACCGGAGCTCCAAACATCGTCGAACATCTTTCTCTTCATTGCCTGAGCTGGTGTGCGGTAGCCTTTGGCCCTGGACTCATCTCGGGAACTTTGATTCCCAAGATCAAAGGCGTCGAATTTGGCAAAGAGATTCATAGGGGCGCCGACCTTCAGGTGTCTGCTGAAAAACCCTACCGCGCCGTCGTTGGTGAGCAGAACAGTGGGTGTCCTGATGCCTGTCGCAAGTTCTATGGATGACGGTGGCCAGTAACTTAAGGCTACACTCCCCAGCTTTCCCCCGTAGCTGAACTCTTTCATGACGTTTGCATCCAACTCGCTCAGTGTAATGCCTTCTCGGAAGGGGACCATGCGAGACATCTGCTGTTTGTCAACGAAAAAATTCCACTTCCCATCTTCTCCACAAACCCAGTCGCCGGCCATCACCATGCAATACTCGTCCATGTCGTGACCACAAGTTGTTACACCGACAAAACAAAGATGGTCAAAAAACTCATAACAACTGCATACATTGCAAAACCCAGAAGAAATATAGAAGCATCTAGATCTATAACTCCTAAAAACCTTACTCTCAGATTTGGTTGCCGGAAGTTTTGCTGCTAGCAGAGAAGAAAGAAGATAAGAACATGCAATTAATAAACCTACTTTACCGCTTAAAGCATCGTTGTACTGAATTCAACAAGAGGTCCGATTCTTTTCCAAAAATATATGCATCTAACGGCTCACAAATAATAGCTCTGTTTCATGTACTACAAAACTTTAACCATTTAATTGCGACCAAGCCCATGTAACGACAAATATCAAAGGAATTTACTTGGCCACTTTAGACTTAACCATGGTTAGAAAATTTGTCTATCAAAAGAGTTTTTTGGGGACTGAAATAGTTAAAGCAAGGAAGAAAGTATACCTCATGTTCAAAGTATGTGAACATGCAAGAAACACAAAAAAGTACCCTATATCATCAGTGCTTGGTTTGGCCTCTATATTTGTCACCATCACAGACTAGTCTCGCCGAACAAAACAAAACACAGACTTCCAAGCCCACTTGCCTTTTCGTGTATGTTGGGTTTATAAATGTGTGCTTATGTATATGCAAGTATCTCTACATTTTAGATGTTTGCATTATGACACAGCCACATAATATTCATAGATTGGCCCATGAACACTTTGCTTTCATCTGATTATGTATCCAAGTTTCGCTCACATCAGCCAGCCCAATCCCACTAATGTAATAATATCTTCGATCTTGTTATTTACACTGCTCCTTTAGTCCCCTCAAAAACATTACACATTCATTGCATTTATTACTAATTATATGCATTTAAGATTACAAGTATATCAAATCCACTATAATCTTAAAAATTCATATAATTAGCAAAACCTATGCAATGAATGTGGACTCTGAACAGAAACACCATGAGTGGTTCTTATTGATTGCTATAAATTACGGACTTTTACGATTTGGACTGATATGATCCTTTTTAAAATATTTTCTTGTATTTTTCCAAAGTTAGAAAAAGGCAAGTCGATGACGCAGCTAAGCATAAGAAGAAAAAAAGGACCGAAACAACCAAGAAACTCACGTGGAAATCACTACATGTGACACATTTTGTTAAAAGATGACAAAGATCTTCCTTACAGATTTGTGTGTGTTTGTTTATTCCAGTTTGAGAGAGGATACTGATGATAGCGTTTGCTTTGTCGGTATATCATTTAGGGTTTTTTGCGTTCGGCAGCATCTCAAGTCAATTATAGACCAAAGACATTGACTTATCAATCATATATGCTTGCCTTTCTCTTTCCAGCGTGCCTCCAATCTGATACATAAATGAATATTGCACACGTATGCCTTAAGTTATTCTTTTATATATATATATTTTTTGATAACCCTGGTGTGATCCCAAAGGTTTTTAGCCCCAATAACTAATCATCAAGAAGCCCATAGAAATCTGGATTTTCTTGCCACTTAAAACGTCTATGGATGGCCAAAGAAAATTGAATCCATTGCGAAAAACTCTATTTGTAACTTCTTTACCACTAGACCAAGACCACTTGGTTATTATTCTTATATCTTCATGTTAATAATTCGAACCTATTTCCCGTTTCGGGACGATTAATATATAAATATTTATTAGAAAATGTTAATAATTCTGGAAATATTTAAGAATGAATAGAGAAGTCCAAAATAATTTATTAAGGAATTAGGGGTTATGGACTCCATGCTTTCCAGGCTTTCATGCAACACTTAGTGGTATACATACCTGCTGCCGATGGGATATATATTTATTTTATTACTTAATCATCTTTTTGCCAGCTTCACTTTAAGAAACCGAAAACATGTGTTTAGACCATGATCAATTGGGTCTCTTAAGGAGGCTATTTTAGTGTAATTAGAAATTAAAAAAATAGTTTTTAACTAAGAAACATATCATAAATGCAGAAAAATGTCAATCTAAGAACTTTATTAGAGTCTCTCTCATTAATTATGCCCTTGGAACATCTGCATCGCGCGTTACTTATGTGGGGGGAACCCACTATTGTTTGCCCAAGTCGCCAAATACAGTATGCTTAAGTCGCCAAATAAGAGACATCTTCGGTGGATTTTTTCACCTGTTCGCAGGCCCCACTAACACGTGGCGGCCTGCGATTAGTTCTTTTTTAATTTTTTTTTTTTAATCAAACAAAAACGGAAAAAAAAGTAATAAAAATAAGAAATCCATTAAGGGTTTGTGCGATAATGATGCTCTTATGTATTTGTATCAGCCATGTGTAAAAAAAAAACAGGACTAGTTTATTAATTAGTTTTGATATATAGCTTCTGCAAGTTGTTATCGCGTTTAAGCAAAAAAAAGTGGCAACCGATAGCAGTTACTATTTGAAATTAGTTTTCATAATCAACAAATGCATTAACTAGGGATTCATATGAAACCATTTCATTTATCAAAGGAATACTAATTGACTCGCATTATATATATATCGACCACCCTCCTTTTATAGGTTAATGTTATACTATACTTACATAAGAAAAGAGTGATGGTAAAAATCAATCTCTCGACACCAATAGAACTAATAATATATTTTATTTTCACTAATTAATAAGTACGTCATCATGATTGTATATATGTATGCATGTGTAGCCGTATATGTTCATACTAATTGAAGATACGATGTAAGTGGTAAAGAGAAAAAGATAGAGGACAAAACAAAGTGGTGGAATCTCTCTCACTCACCTCTGATCTTTTCCCAAACGGCTCGAGCACTAGTCGTTGTCGCCAAATCCTCACCACGTACAACCTAATGCTAAACAACAAAATTCAATAATACTAGTCTAATAAAAGTAACTAGACACTTATCACATATGCATTTCTGATAATAGAAATTTAAAAATTTATGAACCTCGACCCTAGTTGTTCAACGATATCACTATACTCCATAAGAGTGATTTCTATCCTTTATATTTCTCGTTAGCGTGTAACACGTGATTAGATTTGAAAACTAGTTGGTGTTTCGACTTATGATTTCCGATTACTATAATAATGCAATAGACCTTTTAAGCAAAATAAAAAGTAAAATAATGCAATAGACCTACTAGCTCTTTTGTGTTTCAATTATTATTATTTTTCTATTATATTACATTATGTTTTCTCAATACTGAAGAATAAAAGTATGATGGTTCTTTTGACGTTTATATTTGCGTTTGCATTCTTGAACTCTCATGTTATAATATCCTAATCCTTAAAAGTAAAACATAGGAACATAGCCCCTATACTTCAGTTGTATTTCTGGGAAAAATAAAATAAGCTCTGAAAACATACCTTCCCTTCCTTTTTACCAAAAAACAATACCGTCCTTTCCTCGTTCTTAAAAAAAAAAAGAATAATAAAATAAAATAAAATAACAAACATGTGGCCCTGACATTCTTCACTAGCAGTCTAGCACTAACATCACCTTTTCCTTGACGCGTTTAACCCATCAAGTGAGACGCATTACAAATAATGAAAAGAAACTAATAGCATCATATCAGACGTATTTAGAGGGTTTCCTATGTTTAAAAAAAAAACAAAAAAAACAAATAAATGAAAAACACGTCTCTTATTTTGGTTTAACGAGAGACGGTTTTAGAGAACACGTGTAGGCAAAATGAGAGAAGAAAGGAGGAGCGTGTCTTCGTTTCGTCATTTCTCTCTCTTGAAACGTCTCCATTTTCGTATCGGAGATCGGAGAAGGCGATTGACGATTCTCCCTCTCTCGCTGTGGTTCGTGGACATACCGTTGATACTCCCTCTATTCGTGGCTACGAAACGGAATCCTCTCTCACTGTGGCTCGTCGATGAAACGACGATTCTTTCTCTCTGTGGATTTACTGGAATCGGAAGGCAAATGTATTGTTGTGTTTTTCAATCATGCATGCTTAGATTAGACTTCTTCTTGTTCTGATAGCGAGTTTTATTTGTTTGTAGGTTTAATTCTGTCTCGCGGTGGCTCTCCTCGACAGCTGACAGAGCTCTCTGTCGATGGCTCTCCGCGAATCGCTCATGTAAAGTTTTTGTTCCATGTTCTTTAATCATACATGTCTTAGGTTCAAATATTTTCTTTCAATCCCGTTTTGTTTGTTGCAAGTTTAACAATTTTGATTTTGCTTCTCTCTGGTGATTTTTTTTTCTGTCTTTTGCATGGTGAGATGAAGGGATCAAATCGCGTTTGATATGTTCTGCGGAAGCTGAGGAAGGTTCATCAATCCAGGTTAGTGTTACTCTTCCATATGGTTGGAAATGAAATGAAAAGAATTGAATTAGCTTCTGTGATGTGTACTGATAAATATATCGATGAGATAATGTCTCTTTGTGTAAATTTTAAAGTCTCAGTCTTTGTTTCTTAATCCTCTTGTGTCTTAGATAAAATACATCTTGATATGTTCGGTCTTTGTGTGTTTGATGGCTGGATCAAGAGAGATGAACAAGGGTCATTTGACAAAGGAATACACAACATCACAAGTTAGTCTTTCTCTCTTTCATCTGGTCAGAAATGAAACCGTGTAGCTTCTGGTCTGTAATGAAATCGTCTAGCTTCTGTCAGAATTGTATTTAGGGTAATTAATGGTTGCTTTAGTGTTAGGTTATGGTTGTCTCACAGTAATAAATAAAATTGATGGTGTGGTTGTTTGTTGCTTTAAAATTGTTTGTTGTTTGTTGTTAGATATATGTCAAGTCATAACATTTGAAGTGTTCTTTCCAGCTTTGTTTTAAAGATGATTAAGTTACATAGACGTGTTAGTTGTGTGTTGAATGCGAAACCTCTCTCCTCATTTTCTTGAAAAATTTATAAGCTGTGTCTTCTCGTTCCTTCTCCAATAGATGAATGTGCCTTCTCGTTCCTTATCCTCTTTCTCCTCTGTCTCCTTTGTCTCCTCTTTCTCCTCGGTCTTCTCTTTCTCCTCTCTCCTTGACTTCAAAAATGGATTTCAATCCATTTCAGGACTCAGCAAATTTTGTTGAACTACTCCATAGTCAACAAAATGTTGTCTTTGGCAGTCAAGGACGTGTTTCACTCTCTTTATCGCAAGTGCCGTCCTTAGGCAGTCAAGCTGTGGAGCTTCCAGCAGAGTGTAAGGAAAGAAGGACGTGGACAGTCACAGAGGATATAGTGCTTATTAGCAGCTGGTTGAACACGAGCAAAGACCCCGTTGTAGGGAATGATCAAAAGTCAACAACGTTCTGGACAAGAGTTGCAGCATACTTCTCGGCTAGTCCAAAACTTGCTGGTTGTGAAAAACGCGAGGGTACTCAATGCAAGCAACGTTGGCACAAGATGAATGAAGCAATTTGCAAGTTTTCTGGGGCGTATGAAGCATCCACAAGAGAGAAAACCAGTGGCATGAATGACAATGACATTCTAAAACTAACCCATAAAATCTTCTCCAACAACCAACAAAAGAAGTTCAGCCTTGAACATACGTGGAACGAGCTTCGCAACAACCAGAAGTGGTGTGAGCTCGCTACAGCTAAAACTGAAAGCAGCTCCAAAAGGAGGAAGTTCGCGGATGGTTCACTTTCAGGATCAAGCTCTCAAGTTAATGAAAACGATGCTGGTGTAGAAGGAACATCTCGTCCCCCTGGTGTTAAGGCTGCAAAAGCTCGTGGAAAGAAGCCGCAGGTTGAGGGGCAAGATGTGTATGATTGTCAGCTCATGTGGAGCATCAAGAAGGATGACTTGGCAATGAAGCAACAGCTCTCCAAGATGAGGCTACTTGAGAAGCTTGTTGCAAAGGAAAATCTAGCTGATTATGAAGAAGATCTCAAGAAAAAGCTCATAAATGAGTTAATGTAACTCTCGGTCATGCTCTTTGTTTGTTTCATGTTTTAGTTGTTTCATTTTATGTCTTCCTTATGTTTCATGTTCCCTGCTTATGTTTAATTAAAATTCTTTTTATGTATCATGTTCTCTGCTAATGTTTAATTAAAATTCTCCTTATGTTTCATGTTCTCTGGTTATGTTTAATTAAAATCTCTGCTTATGTTTTGTTTAGTTAAAATCTCGGCTTATGTTTTGCAGGTGGAATTGAAGACTGTGTGGTCTTGTTGTAGAGTCACGGAGAAACTGTGAAGTGACTGAAAAAGATCACAGACTTGTTGTAGAGTCACGGAGAGAGATGAGAAATGTGAGAAGGTTCACGGACTTGTTGTAGTGAAGTGGCGAAGGATCACAGACTTGTTGTGTCAAGTCGTGTAGTGTCACTTTTATTTTGTGCTCTTGTCATGTTTTGTACTCTTGTGTGTAGTACTCTTGTCAAGTCACTTTTATTTTGTTTCTTGCACTTTGTATTTTCATGTTCATCACATACATATGTATTCTTGCATTCTCGTGTACCAAACACAAAAGCTTGTGTCTATATATTTCTCTCTACTTCTAACAAGAGCAAACTCATCTTCTCTCTATTTTCTCTCTACTTCTAACAAGAGCAAACTCATCTTCTCTCAATTTTCTCTATTTGATCACAAGTTTATAAAACTCTTTAATCACCTCTATGGCTTCTTCTTCTCAAAACACTTTAGATGAATCATTTGATGATACATCTGATGAAATATTTGATCAAAACTTTGTTCAAAAAATTGATCAATTCTTTGATCAAGCGTTTGAGAATTTTACTATTCGTGGTGCTCAAAAAGAACAAAAAAAAAAGAAAACAACGAGCTTATATCGAAAGAAATCGTGAAGAATGACATATTCGTTTATGGAATGATTATTTCAGTGAAACTCCAATGTATCCTAATAATTTATTCCGAAGACGTTTTCGAATGAACAAGTCATTGTTCATGCACATTGTTGATCGACTCTCCAACGAAGTTCATTATTCTCGGGAAAAGAAAGATGGTATCGGAAGGATTAGTATCTCTTCTCTTCAAAAGTGTACCGCAGCCATTCGTGTCTTAGCGTATGGTTCTGCAGCTGATAAGGTCGACGAATACCTCCGGCTCGGTGAAACAACAACTCGGTTATGTATGGAAAATTTTGTGGAAGGAATAATATATTTGTTCGGCAATGAGTACTTAAGAAGACCAACACCGGCTGATCTTCACCGTCTACTTGATGTTGGAGAATATCGTGGATTTTCCGGGATGATAGGAAGCATCGATTGTATGCATTGGGAGTGGAAGAATTGTCCCACCGCTTGGAAAGGGCAATATTCTCGTAGTTCGGGTAAACCAACAATCGTTTTAGAGGCGGTTGCTTCATACGATCTCTGGATATGACATGCATTTTTTGGACCTCCAGGTACAGTAAATGATCTCAATGTTTTTCATCGTTCACCTGTTTTTGATGACATAATAAAAGGTCAAGCTCTGAATGTCACTTTCTCTGTCAATGGAAGAGAGTATCATGGCTTACTATCTCACTAACGGTATTTATCCGTAATGAGCACCTTTTATCCAATCTATTCTTCTACCACAAGGGCCGCAAGCAGTTTTATTTGCTCAACGTCAAGAAACTGCCCGAAAAGATGTCGAGCGTGCTTTTGGAGTATTGCAAGCTCGCTTTCCTATTGTTAAAATCCAGTGCTGTTTTGGGATAAAGTCAAAATTGGCAAGATTATGAGAGCATGTATCATACTCCATAATATGATAGTAGAAAACAAACGAGATGGATACACTCAATATGATGTTTCAGACTTCCAGCAAGGAGAAGACAACGGAAGTTCACATGTCGATCTCATGTATTCTACAGATATCCCTACAAATATCGCAAACCAGATGAGTGTTCGGATAAGAATTCGTGATAGACAAATGCATCAACAACTGAAAGATTATTTAGTTCAACATATATGATATAAATTTGGACGTGTGAAGATAACAACTGAGTTCGGATGCTTCTTTCAAATAATTCTTGTTTATTTTACTAATCTTTGTTTTCATGTTTTAATTTAAAAATATATGTTTAAAATGTTATCTTTTATTATGTTTTATATAATTAAAAAATTAAATTTTAATAAAAAAAATTTAATATTTTTTTTTAAAAACCCTAAAATAAAAAACTTGCAATGGAAGAGAAAAAAATCTCAAGATTCTTAAACATGTCTCTTACCAAAATTAACTCTTTAAATACTATTAAAAATAAATTAAGAAACTCATTAGGGTATATAGGATAAAGATGATGTAAGAAAGCAGAGTGATTAGTGTACGGAGATGCAGTGGCTAACCTAGGTAGAGTAGAGTGGCTGCACTTGCCCCATAATAACTTTTAAAATTTATTACATTTCTTAACAAATTTGATGTCTACACCTATAATCACATCTAAGTTTACACCTATTCTAGCATTTGTGCATCCACTAAAAACATCTTTGGATTCGCCCCTGTGGAGATGTGCAAGAGGAATATATGTCACTGTCTTCACAATGGAGAAAAATTACATCCAATCAAAATAAAGTTTGTTTTACTCATCTTTCACGTCCCATCCTTTTCCACGTTTTGTTTCCACAAAAACATATTTATAATTATTAATTTTCGACAATTTAAAAAATGCGAATGGGCGTGTCGTAAGGGGCGGTTTTGCCGTGAATTTTGGTGATCACAGCCACTTTCATGTCACTATATCGTAACAAAATTGAGCATATAGACGTTTGAAGTAAACCCATTGTCCCATATCGTCTTGTTAGTTGTCTTTTTTTTTCCCACGCACTATTTTTCATGCGTTAATAATGCCCTTTTGAAATCTTTTTTCAAAGATCATATGTATATACCATTCAAGATCATATCAATGGTGTGGATATATTCCTGGAAGCCGAGTTGAAGAAAACAAAATTAAAACACCTCACATGTGGTTACATCACAGTCCTTCAACACCAAACTTTTATATATGTACGACTCTATATACACTCTTTAGAATGGATACATTGAGTAGTGATAGGTGAATGTACGATTGAAATAAATTGTACAATCCAAGAGGTTATCTTCAAAGATTGTTTCCCCATTAAGAAGATTGTTTCCTTATTTAGAATAAGTGGAAGGTAGACATCTCCCCTTAAAATCAAGTATACTAATCCACGGCTAGGGGTTTGGTGTGGTTTGGTTAATTTGGGTTTTATAAAACTCAACCCAATCAAAACCGAAGTAGTTTGGTTTGAGTTTAGTTTGGTTCGGTTTAGTTCATTTTTTTTGTTTAGATTTAGTTCGATTCACTTTATTATCGTTTAGTTTGGTTCGGTGTTATAAAATATGTTGGTATTAGTTTGATTAAAAGACTATTTGTATCTACATTTGGTCTTTATTGATCCTAGAAAAACTTATGTTAGATAATCTTATTTTTAGACAATGAAAATTGAAGAATCTACGATGGATGAGACGAAACGGCGACACAAATTTAGATGCTTATGGTTTTTAGGTTTTGTTTTTAGTACAATCTTTAGGTATTACATATTATGATTATAATTAGAGAATATATATAATAGTATTATTTGCATCATATTTGAGAACTTAAAAGAATATAGAAATTAAGAAAAAAGTAAAACGGAATTTTTACTAAAAAAAAATTTTACTAAAAATTTCACATGTTAATATAAATATATATATATATCATTTATTAATAGATAAAAACATTTTGGGTTATCGGTGAGTTCTGATTAAAACCAAACTAAACCATTCGGATTGAGTAAAACATGAACCAATTGGTTATGTAAAAAATACAGTTTGATTTGGTTGGGTTGGGTTGGTTCGGTTTGGTTTTTTCCCCACCCCTAGTAATTGATAGAATGTATTGATTATACAAGTGATTATTGTTCACAATAAATGGAAGGCATATACTACTTGGTTATAGAAAACCAGATCCATTTATCCGTGTATCATGAAGTCTGAATGTCTGATCACGAAGAGGAGGATCATTGGTAATAAGACTTAAAAATACGCCTAATAATTTCATTCATTTTTTTTTTCACAAAAAATTTCATTCATTTGAAGTTTAAAATGTGCACTATTTTGCATGATCTACTTTATCAACAAACAGATCACTTTGCGTGATTTCCTTCAGGCAGTCATTGTAAATGGTTCCTTCAAGGGGGAAGAACAAAAAGGATGAAAAAATACAGCATAGTTATAGTATTAAAACCACATACACAACATAAAATCTAGAGAGACTTACATAATAGGACACAATATGACTTATGTTTACATTAAGAGACACATTGTCTCCTTTGCACACTTTCTCTAGACAGCTATATTTTTCAAGACATAAATAACTCTGTTTTTTGTGTAAGGGAGAGTGTGTTTCTTTTAAAAAGACAACCGTAAAGTGAGGAAGTAGAAACTAAGTTTGTCTTTGGTTGTAATAAATGATAAAGGTTAAAAGAAAAATGTAAGTGTATGGGAAAAAGTTAATTGTTTAGGGACGTTAGATCTATTTATATGCATAAGATCTAAGGCTGAGAATATAATCTAAATATTGGTATATTGGTAGAGAATGCAATTAAGAGGGATACGTAGGTGGTGAGAGTAGGTGAAGACATCTTCTTTCTGACTCTGCTTGGGTATGGATGCTCACATGTGGATGTTGTGTTTGTAGACAAGTTGATGTGTTTTCGGAAATTGTGGTAGATGTATTTGTGGACAAGTGGATGCTCACATGAGAGACTTATGTTTGTAGATGCTCACTTATGAAGAGAGACTTATGTTTGTAGATGCTCACATGTCTACATCTTCTTTCCGACTCTGCTTGTGGATGCTCACATGTGGATGTTGTATTTGTGGACATGTCGATGTTGTGTTTGTGGACATTGAACCAAACACCAACAAGAGATGTAGACACTGGATAGAGGTTGTGGATACGCGCTAATGGTTGTTGTGTTCGTGGACAAACTGTTGCGTTTTCGGAAATTGTGGATGTTCTCATGTGGATTTTTGGCTGTGGACATGTTGCATACTAGATAAGTAACATTGACAAGCAACAAGACTAGTAACAAATGGTACAGTCTCGTTGTAAGTTTTTAAAAAGTACGTGGGGATTTTCCTCAGAGAGAGTAGCATATTTAAATTGAACCAAACACTAGCATGAGATCTAGACACTAGGTAGAAAGAGTTGTTTTGTTGTTGTGGATACATGTTAATGGTTGTTGTGTTCGCGGATAAACTTCTGCGTTGTCAGAAATTGTGGAGGTTCCCATGCGGATTTTTGGTTGTGGACATGTTGTGTCATTATCTTTGTATTTTGAATGAAGATGAAGTTATGGTTGTGTCCATGTTCTGTCATTATCATTATCATTTTTTAATACTAGATAACTCTCTCGTAACATAATTGCATACTAGATTAGTAACAAAACATTGGTACACAATCTTAGATAGAGTAGCATATTACATTCACCCAAACATTGGAATCTATCGGTTGCAAAAAGACTCTTAGGGAGACGGTGGTCTTTTTCGTTTCTCTACAAAATTTTAAACAAAGATACAAAGAGTTGTGGACATTAGAGTTATGGACATGAAAATTGTGGACACACATATCTCTCACAGAAATTTTGTCGAACATCTTATATCTGTTTTTATTATTTTCCATGTGATTTCCAACTTGGACTCCGATTAAGCCATTTTCAAACTAAAATCAAGAATTTTTAAAAATCACATGCTCAACAACAATGGATTGATTAATGTATATTTGTATAACCAAAATCATGAGGTTGAACTTGAAATCTCAGATTCGTAAACCTACGGTTAAGACAACTGGGAGTCAAGGTGTAACACAGAGCCATGGTGATCGGTGACATGCTCTCTCGCCTTGAAGTCTACTTTGAGCCATCTACGATTTACAAGAGAAGCGGAGTCGCGATCTTTGGGGTCGGTTCTGTACGGGATGACGGATGGTCGAGTTTATCTTCACTTCTTCATATTGTGATTTTCTATCGTCGTCAAGAAAGATTCTGTTAGTTTTGTCAAAAAAGTTTTGAAATAAAATGGAAACCACAAATCTTAAGAGAGAGAAAACAGTAAAATGAAAAAGAAGAACTAGAAAGTGATGTTTACTTTGAGAGAAAAAGTAAAAAAGATCAGATGTAGTTGAAGGGTAAGAAGGACAAACAACAATGAAAATGTGTCTCTCAAGTAGTATGTATCTTTGATTGTAATTGAAAAGACAAAAAATGTCTGTCAATGTAATTTTCTCTAAAATCTACACTCATTCTGTCTTTTAAAAGTTGTCGTTTTAATATATATTTTTAGTTGAACAAAAAAAATATCATTTTAAAATTTAATACGAAATATATTTGTTTTTAACTTAATATTAATTATAAACTGCATTGATCTTATAAGTAATTTTAATTTATTTCAAATATTATTAATTAAATAGATGTAATAAGAACATAAATACGTTTTAATCATTTTTTAGATATGTATGAAAAATGTCAAAACGGCAGTTTTAAGAAACTAAAAAACACTATTTTAAACATAAAGTCAAAGTGACAAACTCTGGAAGTTCTGAGATTTTACTCTTTTCAATTTATAAACAATTATGTACAAGCTACAAATTCTTGCAGTCCCTAGGCGCCTTGGCAAATAACTGATAATCGGTGGTAGTTTAGTGGTAATTACTTAGTGGTAATTACATGGTGTGTATCCACATCATTCATGGATTCGATTCTCTTTCTGAACTAAATTATCACTATTTGGTTAATCTAGATTTGAGCTTTGGTCTAGGTGGTTAACATGGTTTGCCATAACAGATGATCAGTCCATCCTGGTAGTAGTCGGAATGTATTTTAAACTCGAGTTATGCAGTGTGGTACGCTTTCGACGTAATGGACTATGTAGCACTGAGTGTGTTCTTCCTGAAACCGATCAGATCAGCCGATAAAACATATAAAAAGAGTATCCAAAAACATTTGTATAGCTTAAGTTAGTTTTTGACAAAATTTGTAGAACATAAGTTTTTATCGTAAAAACTAACAAGTTTGAGATGAATTGTAGGGAAGGCTTCTAAAAACTTAGTAAGGTTACTAAAGTATCAAAGATTTTATTCCTTAACATTTTATAAACCTATTTTTTAAAAAAATTGAATATTAATATAGAATTTTTTTTTTTGTTAAAAAGAAAAGAAAATGAAATTTGAATAAATACATAAAATGTGGTGTTTTTGAAAGGGTCTGGTGAAGTCAAATATCATTAAATATTAGGATAAGACATGCGCAAGGTGAATTTATATGAAAATTATTTAAAAAATATCGTATGTAAAAATAAAATTTATATTCTTGATCGAATAAATATTTTTGGCCCTTAAACAATTTTTTTAAAATTTTTTTTTTATTAATTACATAATTTGTTTACCGATGAGCTGATCCCATTTTTTAAAATATTTTAGGTCAAAAAATCACTTATTGCATAAAGACCTAACATTTAGGCCGAAGAATCTCAGTCCTACTATTTGATTACAATGAAATTATGACAGCTCAATTTTATATTATGATTTAGTAATTAAAAGTTAATTATGGTTATGAGAAGTTTACGTTCACGTGCTAATCCTATATGTGTTCAATATTTTTATCATTTTTGTGTCGTTTTTTTTTCATTTTGGTTATTCCTCGATATAAATATTGATTTTTGAGTTTACTCTCATTTTGTTATTTTGTTTTGGCCAGAGATTTAGAAAATATTTAAGATTTAGAATTATTAAAGAGATACATACTTAGGTTAAGATCTGCGCCTTGAGCAGAGTACATATTTTATATTCATTACTTATTTTATGTGTTTCTGCATATAATGAAATAATAATTATATATTAAATAATTAAGAAAACAGTTACTATTATGTAATAAATTGACGTGCACATATAAATCAAACGACCGTTCTTGTTTATTCGCAATCATTTTAGGGTAAATAAATCAAAACAATCAATCTTATCTAGCATATATGATATATAATTAAATTTAAATGATATTAACATAAATATATAGTATACTTTTAATATGGATATTTATTAAATGAGGTCTCTACTCATATGATTTTATGATTATTTGCATATTTTTGTAACAAAATTTTATACCAACGATTTGTTTTTTAATGTGGAATGTTTAGTGGTTTCAATAATATATAATCATTTAATAAAATAATGAAGATTTCAAAATTAAAATATTAACTTTTCAATATATGTTCAATGTAGATATCGAAATATAAGTATGTATTTTCATATGATGTATAGTTTAATTTAAACGATATAAAATATATATATATATATATATTAACATAAACACATATTAAAATAAATTATTTATTCATATGATTTTATAATCATTGTATCTTATTATAGAAAAAAATTAAACCTTGATCACAAAATTTTATGTGAGATTTTTAACAGTTTTAGTATTTATACTCGTTTTGAAAAATTCAAAATACAACATATACAAAAAATCTAAATTTTTATTATATAACTAATGTAATTGTGTAATTTATTTTAATAATAAATAATTAAACAAAAATGATAGAAAGTATACAAATTATTAGCAAATCTTTATTATTTAAAATCATTAATTGCCGTATATATCTTAATCATAATTTCGTATGTTTTATTTAAAGAAAAAATATATAATAATTTCAATTTGATAAATGAATGGTTCATAATGGACATACTATATAATACAACATTATCTAGCAATTTAATTTTGAACTAACAAAATTCTTAATTGATTCTTAAGCCGCCATGTAAACAAAAATAGTATTATAATTACGTAAAAATTCATCATGACACTTTTTTAGTTAATTCAAACTAAATGTTATAACTTTTAAAATGTTTTTCTATTAATATATATGGAATAGGTCCAAATTCATTTAATTATGTCGAAGAATAATAAATAAGAGGATTGAAGCGGCTCGTGTTGTTTTGTTGCTGACATCAGTTACTATAATCTCACAACACTTTTCAAACTTTCTCTCTTCGCCTCTTCAGGTTCTACAACTCAATCTGAAAACATGAACTCTTTCGTCTCCAATCATCTCTAGCTTCTCACTAAGTGCGAGAACACTTTCTCTTCCCAATACAAGAAGAATCTATCTATGTCCATGCCCTTTGGTTCCGCAGGTAAAAAAGTTGAGATCTTTAAACTTAAAAACTCTATATTTTTCTGGAGAGTGTATATGATCACGACACTGCTTTAACGTAACATAAAAAAACTGCTCCCCTTCATAGTAGAAATCGAAAAACTTGTTATTAACTCAAAATCTTTCCTTCTTTGATATGAGCAGCACAGATGGGTTTAACGCAATGGCTCCAGCTAAACTCGCCTTGTATGAAGGAACATATAAGCATCACTATGCAACTGGCCTTCCTCGCTTTCTTTGTGATTCATTTCGCATGGAAACGGCTTGGTGCAGTGAGAAACAGAGGAGGTAATGATATAGAAGAAGACTTGAAGAAACAGAGCTTCTCTTACAAACTCTCCCTTCTCTGTTCTGTTTCCATCTTCGGGACTCATTGCTTCATCTTGCTTCTTCTGTTTCAAAACAGCACGGTGCCCCAGTGTGATTCCTCTGTTTCTGTTTTCTCCGCTGAGATCTCACAAGCTCTCTCGTGGCTTATCGTCTCTGTTTATGTGATGAAGATAAAAAAATGGAGACTTATAGAGTTTCCTTGGATGTTAAGAACATGGTGGCTCTGTAGTTTCATCTTATCCTTAACCTTCACTGCTCATTTCATAACCGCGAAAGACGAGCCTCTCGAGTTTAGGGACTATGCTGACTTGACTTGTCTTGTTGCATCCTTGTTCTTGCTTACTGTCTCAATCAGAGGGAAGACCGGTTTACAATTTCTGGAATCCAGCGAAGTCACAGAGCCGTTACTACTCTGTTCCGAAACAGAGCAAATCAAGAAGAAGAGCTCTTCTTTTTCTCCGTACGGAAACGCAACTCTCTTCCAACGCATCACTTTCTCATGGATCAACCCTCTGTTCTCCCTCGGATACAAGAAGCCTCTCGAAAAAGACGACGTACCGAACATCTACGTGAAAGACTCAGCCCAAACTTGCTCTCAAGCCTTTGACAAGAACCTGAAGACCACCATAGAGCAAGAAGGACCAGGGAGAGCCTTCTTCTACAAGTCGGTTCTTCGATTCGTCTGGAAGAAAGCAGCCATCAACGCGCTTTTCGCAGTCGTAAACGCCAGCACAGCTTACATTGGACCGTACCTCATCAACGACTTTGTTGTCTTCTTAACCAAGAAACAAGACCAGAGCTTAAACTACGGTTACCTTCTTGCACTAGGCTTCTTAAGCGCCAAGATCGTCGAGACAGTCACTCAAAGACAGTGGATCTTCGGAGCTCGCCAGCTAGGAATGCGCTTACGAGCAGCTTTGATATCACATATCTACCAAAAGGGTTTACTGTTATCTAGCCAGTCTCGGCAAAGCCACACGAGCGGAGAGATCATCAACTACATGAGTGTAGATGTTCAGAGAATCACTGACTTCATCTGGTATGTAAACAACATATGGATGTTGCCTATCCAAATCTCCGCGGCGATTTTCATCTTGCAGAAGCATCTGGGACTAGGAGCTGTGGCTGCATTGGTCACAACTTTGATGGTGATGGCTTGCAACTACCCCTTGACAAGGATTCAGAGAACTTACCAGTCAGATATCATGAATGCTAAAGATGAGAGGATGAAAGCAACTTCAGAGATTCTTAAGAACATGAAGATTCTGAAGCTTCAGGCATGGGATAATCAGTTTCTCAACAAGGTTAAGAGATTGAGAAAGAAAGAGTATGATTGTCTGTGGAAGTCTTTGAGGTTGCAAGCTTTCACAACTTTTATACTCTGGGGAGCTCCTTCTTTGATCTCTGTGGTGACTTTTGTTACTTGCATGCTCATTGGAGTGAAGCTAACATCTGGTGCAGTCTTATCTGCTCTTGCAACGTTTCAAATGTTGCAAAGTCCGATTTTTGGTTTGCCTGATCTCCTCTCTGCTCTAGTTCAAAGCAAGGTTTCTGCGGATAGGATCGCTTCTTACCTTCAACAAAGTGAGACTCAGAAAGATGCAGTTGAGTATCTTTCAAAGGATGATACTGAGCTGAGTGTTGAGATTGAAAACGGTGCATTCAGCTGGGAGCCTGAAGCAAGCAGACCAACTCTAGATGAGATAGAACTGAGAGTTAAGACAGGAATGAAAGTGGCGATTTGCGGAGCGGTAGGATCAGGAAAGTCAAGCTTGCTATCATCGATCTTAGGGGAGATTCAGAAGCTGAGAGGAACAGTTAGAGTCAGTGGCAAGCAAGCTTATGTTCCTCAGTCACCGTGGATACTAACCGGGACTATAAGAGATAACATTCTGTTTGGAAGCATCTATGAAAGTGAGAAGTATGAGAGAACTGTTAAAGCATGTGCTTTGATAAAGGACTTTGAGCTGTTCTCTAATGGAGACATGACAGAGATTGGAGAGAGAGGGATCAACATGAGTGGTGGTCAGAAGCAAAGGATACAGATTGCTAGGGCGGTTTATCAAGATGCTGATGTATATCTGCTTGATGATCCTTTTAGTGCTGTTGATGCTCATACAGGAAGACAACTCTTTGAAGTAATGATACTGTTAATGAAAGTAATCTTTGATTATGATTAGTCTCTTAAAACTCCACTAATGACATTGTATTCTTGTTGGTTTTGTAGGAGTGTTTAATGGGGATACTGAAAGAGAAGACAGTACTTTATGTTACACATCAAGTTGAGTTTCTTCCAGCAGCAGATCTCATTCTCGTAAGTGTAACCACCATTTATATAGAATAAAAACTCTATAAATTAATAGTCGATAATTTAATAAATATTATAAATTAATATTTTTTCGGTTTCGAGTTGGGCTGATTCAAAATATGACACAAATCGATAAGATAATAAGATAATATTTTTTTAGAAAATCTTAAGCAAATATATGGTCCAACTAAAATTATAAATTAATAACATATATATAAAATTTATTTAAGTACAATCAAAATCTTGTAGTTTTTCTAATTCACGGTGGAGTTTATTTCTATTTTCTCTTAACACTTCAATATATTTTGATAATATGTAGTAAAATTATATTTAAAATCACATTTATATAATATGAAACACATTTCATATACCACAAAATAATATAATAAAACAATTTGTAAGTCAAAATTCTAAAATTTAATTAATGTATATACAGTAAAATAAATTATTTTTCTTAGTGTAAAAATATAAATTCTAAAATATAAATATCTTAAAAATAAAACTTTTTATAAATTAATAACTCTATACATTAATAAAATATTATAGTCCTAATATTATTAATTTATAGAGTTTTTACTCTAACTACTGAAGTAACTGTTAAATTTCCATTGACATTAGTCTTTGTACTATACAAGGTGATGCAAAATGGAAGAGTAATGCAAGCAGGAAAGTTCCAAGAGCTTTTAAAGCAAAACATAGGTTTTGAAGTTCTTGTTGGAGCTCATAACGAAGCTCTTGATTCAATCCTATCAATTGAGAAGTCAAGCAGGAACTTCAAAGAGGAAGCCAAAGATGAAGATGATACATCAGCCATTGCAGAGAGCCTTCAGACACAGCGCGACTCAGAGCATAACATCTCAACAGAGAACAAAAAGAAAGAAGCAAAGCTAGTTCAAGATGAGGAGACAGAGAAAGGAGTGATTGGGAAAGAAGTTTACTTAGCGTATTTGAGAACTGTTAAAGGAGGATTGCTTGTGCCGATCATAATCTTGGCTCAGTCTTGCTTCCAAATGCTGCAGATTGCTAGCAATTACTGGATGGCATGGACTGCTCCTCCTACTGCTGAATCAAAACCAAAAATGAGTATGGATAAGATTTTACTCGTTTACGCGCTTCTTGCTGCAGGAAGTTCACTTTGTGTGTTGGCAAGGACGATTCTAGTAGCTATCGGTGGACTTTCAACAGCAGAGAAGTTCTTTTCAAGGATGCTTTGCAGCATTTTCAGAGCTCCTATGTCATTTTTTGATTCAACTCCAACAGGAAGAATCTTGAACAGAGTGAGTGTTCTGAATCAGTCCAACATAACATAGTTTCTTCATTACTTAAGACTCAAGTAACTTTGTTTTATTACATGTTCAATAATAGGTATCCACAGATCAAAGTGTTTTGGATTTGGAAATGGCAATAAAACTAGGTTGGTGTGCCTTCTCAATCATTCAGATCGTTGGAACTATCTTCGTCATGTCTCAAGTTGCTTGGCAAGTTTGTGTCATCTTCATTCCAGTAGCAGTAGCCTGCGTGTTTTATCAGGTAAGACAAAGTCTGATTCCTTAGCAATGATGTAAACTGTCTTGCTAAGTTTGTTCTCTTGTTGTTCTTCAGAGATATTACACACCAACAGCAAGAGAACTGTCACGCATGTCAGGAGTAGAAAGAGCTCCTATCCTTCACCATTTCGCTGAATCTCTTGCTGGTGCAACAACAATACGTGCATTTGATCAGAGAGATCGCTTCATCAGCTCAAACCTTACTCTTATTGACAACCATTCAAGGCCATGGTTCCATGTTGCTTCAGCAATGGAATGGCTTTCCTTCAGATTGAATCTGCTTTCTCATTTTGTATTTGCTTTTTCGTTGGTGTTGCTTGTGACTCTCCCTGAAGGTGTAATCAATCCAAGTAAGTCAGCAAATACATTGCCTAATGGAATCAGAACTCTACCTTCATGTTCTCCTTTTTTCTTATATAGGTATTGCTGGTCTTGGAGTCACATATGGCTTAAGTCTGAATGTATTACAAGCCACAGTAATATGGAACATATGCAATGCAGAAAACAAAATGATCTCTGTAGAAAGAATTCTCCAATACTCCAAAATCCCCAGTGAGGCACCATTAGTAGTTGATGCTCATAAGCCTCTTGATAACTGGCCAAATGTTGGATCAATTGTCTTCAGAGACCTACAGGTAAACTACAAAGTAGATGCTATTACATTATCTTTTGAACATATGTAATAGATGTCTTTGTTCCAGGTCCGGTATGCAGAACACTTCCCAGCTGTCCTGAAGAACATCACTTGTGAGTTTCCTGGAGGGAAAAAGATTGGAGTTGTGGGAAGAACAGGAAGCGGCAAATCGACTTTGATTCAGGCACTGTTTAGGATTGTTGAGCCAAGTCATGGAACCATAGTCATTGATAACGTGGATATTACCAAGATAGGTTTGCATGATCTGAGATCAAGACTTGGGATCATTCCTCAAGATCCAGCACTGTTTGATGGAACAGTCAGAGTGAATCTAGACCCTCTAGCTCAGTACACAGATCAGGAACTATGGGAGGTATATAAATACTGCACAATCTTCTGTGATTTAACTTTAACAAAACATAATGATGCAATGTAATGTTTCAGGCGCTTGACAAGTGCCAACTAGGAGATGTTCTGCGTGCAAAAGATGAGAAGCTGAACGCTACAGGTGATAGTTTCTGACATTATCATGAGTAGAATACAAAACTATGTGAACTAAAGATTCTTGAATGTGTTGTTGTAACTTGTAACAGTGGTTGAGAATGGTGATAACTGGAGTGTAGGGCAGAGACAGTTAGTGTGTCTAGGGAGGGTGTTGTTGAAGAAGAGCAACATTCTAGTGCTTGATGAGGCAACTGCTTCAGTTGATTCTGCAACAGATGGTGTGATACAGAAAATCATCACTCAAGAGTTTAAAGATCGAACAGTTGTGACTATAGCTCACAGAATCCATACAGTGATTGAGAGTGATCTTGTTCTGGTTCTTAGTGACGGTAAGAACAATATACATACACATCTTTTTAGTTATGAGGTCTAAACCACCTTTTTCTCATGAGCAGGACGAATAGCAGAGTTTGACTCACCTGCAAAACTGCTAGAGAGGGAAGATTCTTTCTTCTCCAAACTAATAAAGGAGTATTCAATGAGATCTAAACACTTCACTGGCTCAAATAATCTTCTCAGCTGAGTGTGACACTGTGAGTTGATGTTCTGTTGTAGAGAAAATGAAAGACCAATACAACAGTTAAACCTAAGTTAAAAGTCTTCTAACTATCTATTTATTACATGGAGAGAGTACCATGGTTAGTACTTAGAAGCAAGGTGCATCTAGGAAAGTTCAGTTCAACATTTATTCTTCAGTATGCTTTATATTATTTCAATCACAAATGTTTGTGGTTTTTTTTTCAGTTTGTTGTTAGAGAACATTTCATGTCACCAATGTAATAAAGCAGGAACCTGTTGTATGGTTACATACAAAACTCAATTTATCAGCTGTAATATAAGAAAAGTTTCAATGCAACAATAATATGGTAACAACCGCCGCATGTGTAATAAGCTTTAGAACTTTTATAGATTAAAATCTAAGCTCAGTGCTTAGCAATGTTCAAGAAATTGCTAAGAGCTAATTAGACGTTTTATAGAGGATTGGTGTTTAGGCAGGGATCTAGACACCATCTACACCAATTTTTAAAACTGTTTTTAATGTCTACAACCTATCCAACCCTCGGAAACAACAACTAGTCGAATACATTTAAGCAATGACTCATGGTTTATTAAATAACAGCCACCTTTTGCCTCGTCCCATTATACTCTCCCTTCAACAGTTTCCTAAACCACTTGGCTGATTTCTTCAGATACCTCTTACGTCCATCTTCAAAGTCCACAAACACTAGCCCGAACCGGACCGCGCCCATTCGAAATTGTCCATCAACGACCATGCAAAATATCCTTTCACATCCACACCCGTCCTACAATTTAATGAAAATATAGTTTTCAATATTGTTATGTCAAAAGGCAAATCAGTATGTTTGAAAGAACTATGTAATGTTTATGGAAACTATATATTATGTTTATATATGTGATCGGAAAAAAAAGAGCTTACAAGATTGCATCGCGAACCATCTTAAGGTGATGAGCGTAGTACTAGTCAATTCTCAAGTCATCATTAAGAAAGATTTCTCCAATGCTAGCTTCATCCACTCCTACATGATTTTAAGAAAGATACGAGAACAAAGTATTATTAGTCTAAGCTAGCTCATGATTCTTAACGTTCAGTTAGTTTAGATATATATTTTGCAGATGTGTTATCATTTACCGTTTTCTGTTATGTACAAGACAGGATCATCGAATTTGAATTTGACATGTAGTAGAAGATCACGAATACCCTTAGGGTATATCAAAAGCCAATCCGAGCCAGCCTGAAATTAATCATCATAGTTACAGAAATTACATAAGACAAACCGCTATTTTTTACAGATAAACAACTCTTTAAATACCTAAAAGAGAAAAATCTATCTAATAACATTAGAGCATGATTATCTCTGGTTTTTAAAGGGGTTTTTTAGAGAAAAAATATTGCGTGGGTTTCATAGAAACATAAGAATCGGTCACAGAAAGCACCAAATAAAAACCGACTTTGGTCTGTTTTTTGAACTGTTCGCGGACCCTAGCGACACGTTGCGGTCCGCGATTGGTGTGTTTTTTAGTTTTTTTTTTTTTAATCAGAATTTTTTTTTTTTTTTTTTTTTAAGAAATCCTTAGTAGGTTCGAGGGATAATCATGTTCTTATACTCTTATTATTAACTTAGAATATAATGGAAATCTTGATTTGATTGGGAGACTAATCTAAATTCTTGAACCTTGACTAAGGTTGAATAGAATAATCATACCGTTGGACCGAGAGGTACTCCATTTCGTTCACCTAATACAGTAAACAACATTATTATATAAATAACATAGAATTTCGATATTAATTAAAGAAAATAGTCCGATTGTAGGTAAAAGAAAACCATATAGTTCACGGACCTACGATGCTGACGCAAGCATCAGTGGACATGGTGATGTTTTCAGTTGCACATGGCACGTCTTTGACGTAAGAAGACGAGTAATAATTAATGCCTATGAAATCATATGATCCTTTGAGCATGGAGGACTCTTCTGGTGTAAATGTAGGAAGACGACCATCTTTCACATGGTTGACCATTTCGGTCGGGTATTTGCCATAGACAATTGGCTCCACGAAGTAGTCGAAGGTGAAGGCCGTGGCTCGAGCCGCAGCTAATTTGTCAGCATATGAATCTGAGTAAGGGTAGTGCCATACTGTGTTTAAGGCGATGCCAATTTCACCTTTCTGAATCGCCTGAAAACACAGCAGTAGGTGCGAAACGCAATCACAGTTTAAAACCGTCCCGGTTTCAAGTGTTGTCACGGTGAAGAAACAGAGTAAAACAGAGCCGAAACAGAGTAAAAACAGAGCCAGCACTGGAACATAAATCAAACAAGGAACTGATGAATATTGTCACATTGTGATTTTTTAATATATAGTGCTGTATGTTGAAAAACTTAAGATAATTGGTTTGATTACATGTATTATCAAAGTGATTCAATTGTCAAGAGAAAAATTATAGGATTAAACGTGCTTGAGCTAGAGTAGTATAACGATAAATGACCTATCGGAAAGTGGTTTGTTCCCACAGGTCTATAGAAAGTGCCGTGGACACATGAAAGGGGGACAAGGGCCGGCGTTAGAGAATAGTTAAGAAACAAGGGAAACATACCTGATACTTTTCTCTGTAGATATTGACGGCGGCTCCATGAGCGAGGAGGAAGTTATGGCCGACGATGTAAGGCTCGCTGGCTCCATCACCACCGGTGCAATTAGGATTAGCGAAACTGGAACACCTTCCAGGTGCCTCTTGGCCAGTTGTAAAACCATTGTGTACCACTGAAAATGGCTCGTTTAATGTCGTCCAATGCTTCACTCTATCTCCAAACTTCTGGAAACAGAGTTCCGCATAGTCCCGGAAATCATTCCTGTTTCATTAGCAAACGCTCAAAAACAACCAGAAAGAAAAAAGAACCAACGAACAACATTTTTTACTTACACGATCTCTGCTCCTAGGAAGCCACCGTAAGTATGTTGAAGTGCTTCTGGTAAGTCCCAGTGAAAGATTGTGACATATGGCTTCACTCCTACAAAATTAACAAACATTACACACACAAAAAACATTAATTTTTTTTTTTTTTTTGTAAAAAACATTAAATGTTGCTCTTAACGAATCTTGATAATTTTCAGTGGGTTTGGCAAGATCCTAGATGTCACCAAGACTCCATTAGTATCACCAAGAACTGCGAAACAGATAATCATTGTTACCTTTAGACAGAAGGTGATTAATCAAGTTGTTGTAATAGTCGATTCCAGCCTGGTTGATACCTCCTTTTAAATCCCCACCTGAATCAGTTAATTACTACTCCGCTCACGAATATTAAAACTATTTAGAAGGATTTGTTAGGATCTATATCTTACAAGGCAAAATCCGTGACCAAGAGATTGAAAATCGGTAAGCATCAAAGCCAATTTGATGCAGAAAATTCACATCTTCCTGATTTTCCAAAAGGCATTCATGAACAAAAAATGTAATGATTAGTTAAAATAGCAAGTACCCCCTTCTATGTTCAGGGCAGTACTATACCTTGTAAAGGTTGTAAGAATCATCAGCAATGGACCCATTACTACCACCCATTATCTTCTCTGAAAAGAAGACACAAGGATTACATAAGGTAAATCAGGTGCATCAATCAAAGGATTACACATGAATTTAAGTCAGATGGACTTCTAATTAAAAACTAATTAACAGTAAATGGATTGACTCATATTTTTTATACACTAGTAATGATTTATATCAACTTCTGTTGTGGACATTGTCTTTAATACGTCCTATAAGATGATGACTAATTATTTATTAATTTTAGAATGTGTTGGCAAAGATTGATGGACCATTTTTAGGATCATATTGGATTGTATGGATCTGACTTGATACCACCGCAAATTAGATGAAATTCTAACTCAAAACCAATCGATAGTAAGTGCACTAACCCATATCGCTTATATACTAATTATGATATTTTCCAACTTTTGTACTGTCCCTAACATATATATGATTGAGTGACACAAAACTAATATTATATGTTGTGGTCAGAATATTGACTCGGCTATCCAAAAAAAAATTCAGATGCATATACATAAACCCAATTCCATAAGAAAAAAAGAAGCTACATTTCAAGATATTGGAATCTTGATGTATAAAGTTTTAAAGCATTTAGGGTTTCTAAGTAAGAAGAAGAAACCTGGAAACTTTTCAGAAAAGGTGTCCCAGATACTTGGTCCTCTACCATCTTCATGAGCAGCACCTTCACACTGCAAAATCAAGAAAATGTTATCAAATGAAACGAAATAGTAAATATATATATATAGTAAGAACTAAACCTGATACGCAGAAGTAGCACATCCAAAAATGAAACCTTGTGGGAAATCACTTCTTCTCAGTTTAGGTCTTGAGGAATGATTCTTGGCGAAAACTCCAACGTAGGCCGAAGTAATGAGCAACATAAAGACGAGACCTTCACTTCTCATTTTTAGTAAAATTTATCTGTTTTAATTTATAAGAATTTGGTTGTCAAACTCAAAACTTTGTGTTCGGATTTTATAATTTGTAATATTGATGTATCTTTATATAGAGTTGTTAGTTGAGGGAGTTATTGTACAAGGAACAACTGTTTTCTTACTACTAGTTGTATGTATATATCTATATATGATTTTACAATTGTTCAAGAAACCTTATCCTATGAAATCAGTAGAAGAAACATAACATTATCTTAAGAACTAGAGATCTATAGCCCATCTTGTTTTCGACTTTTTCCCATCTCTTTGTCGACTTTCTCCCATCTTTTCAAAAAAAAAAAAGGATAGCTTATCTATAATTTTATACAAATGTATTATTGCTCAATCATCTTTAAAGAATGTCGATATTTATATTTCTGCCGGAAAATAAAAAGATATACTGTCGTAGTTTACCATGGTAGTGCTGATGCACTATTTGTTTTAACTTTGATAATATTTCAGTTGATTTTAATCCAAGAATGATTGTAAGCAAAGAAGACTAATTAAAAAGGGAAAAAAGTTTTATAACCACAAACAATTCTTAGCCCTGGTTGTTTAAACTCTACTTTGCTTCAAAGCTTTTCAACACTACAAATTAATCTAGAAAAATACTTCGAGGGCCTTAGAAGATTCAGACATCTTAGGAATAAAACATGAAGCCGAACCAGTTGCTAATAAGAATCTCTTCTTCTTCATTGCAGACTTCAACAAGTACTCTTCCTTCTCAGATTCTTCAATCTCTTCTGCTCTTTTCAAGAACTCTTTGAACCACATTGCAGAAATTTTTGGGAAACGTTTTAGCTCGTTCTACTCGCAGTTGTCTAGTAACGACCATGCAAAGTATCCTTCAACTTCAACTCCATCCTCCCTAAGCAAAAAAAAAAAAAACATTTATCATCAGTAAGAAGCTAAGTCTAGGGTTCCAATACAGTTTCTTGTGTGTCAAGAAACTTACTGGATGGCTTGTTGGATGCTTTGGAGATGTTTCTTGTGGTACTCTGTCCTTTGGAGATCCATCAAATTAGAAAGCTTTGTTTTTTCCTCATAATCCATATCACAATGTCCTGAAGCAAAGAAAGGAGAGAGAGAGAGTTAGTATACACCATATTTCAAGAAACAAATGAGTAAAACTATCATGGAAGAGCTTCGTATAAAATTATTACCGTTTTCAGTGATCATGAACTTTGGGCTTTCGTATTTATTTTTAGCATAAGTTAGAAATTTTCAAAGCCCTTGTGGGTATAGAAAGTCCCATTCTGAACCATGCACTTCTTACAACCAATGTCTGTCCTGCTTTGTTTTGTTCTGTTCCAAACTTCCAATATATATAAAACTTGTGAGACAACAAAATCCGTAACCAAAAGCCTTAAGAAACTAATAAACCCTTAAGAAGCTTGTGAGCGAAGAAATGAATAGAAACCCTATAAAATATGATACGAGTTATATGTATTTTGTAAACGCTACTTACTTCTCCATTCAATGCGTGCGTCTGATCTCCACTTGGGAGTATTATGGTCCACTTCAGCAATGCTTTTAACATAGAAAGCACTGTAATAATTCACTCCAACGAAGTCAAAGATCCCCTTAGCTTTTTGGATTGTGCTGAGGTAAATGAGGGTAATCTTTTCCCTATGGATTTCTTCATCACTTCAAGGTAATCTCCGTACACAGTTGGATCCATATGCCTGTTTACAAAAAGAATTCCTCAAATTAGAAAATTAACAAAAAGTATGGTATGTTTATATTCTTAAGTCAAGATATGCTGGTTCCCAACACAGACGAATGAAACCTTCGCAATGATCCTAAATTGAAAAAAAATTATTTTACAAAGGTCGTATAGTCCCCAAATTGTTAATAAAATTTTATTGAGATTAACCTACAAATATTTATTATCTCACAAATTTCATGAAATTCATATCCGGTCATGAGTCAAGAACGTGTGTGTGTGTTTTATATTTTGATGAGAAAAACACTCACCATCCAAACATGAATTCCATGGCTCGTTCACAAGCTTCTTTGTCATCAGGGCAGTTCATGTCAAAAGGCTCAAACCAGACAGGACAATGCGCGATACCAATCTTGCCATCTTTACACTGGGATTCAAACAAAAACAATATTGTCAATAAATATGTCTTACCAAAGACTTTAAGTGCTTTATATAACAAAATCAAATATGTTGTATCCTTACTTTGGGATTGTTTCTGAAGACTCCAATGGCTTCTGCATGAGCCAGAAGTAGATTGTGACTAACAGTATAAACCTCCAGGCCAGATTCTCCAGCCACAGCTGCTTCATTCATGTACTTGGAGGCACGTCCAGGCGATTTTCTTTCTTGCGTCATAGCCAGGGCCGTGCCTGACTATAGGCTGATCAAGCACATGCTTGGGGCCCTGATGTGTATAAGTATTTTAAGGGCCAATTTTTTTAACAAAGTATGGTTAGTTCTACTGGTCTTTGTCCAATTCTTTCCTACAAAGGGTTGAGGGTTCAATTATTTGCCCCATAAATTTTAATGTTTTTTCCATGATAAGTAATTGAAGGACCAAAAATATATTTTGTGCTTAGGGGCCCAAAAAAGTCAGGCACGACCCTGGTCATAGCCACCAATACCATGGCTCGTTTAGTGTAACCCACAATTTCACACGGTCGCCAAATTCTTTGAAACATATGGCAGCAAAATCTTTGAAGTCATCACTGCAATATTGTTTTTTTTTTTTTTGCAAAAAGATTTTTTTTTGTATGCGTATTATAGACATTGATTTTAAAATATAGTTAGAAATTAGAGATCTCTAGAAATTAACATGTATTATTTTTAATCACTTACACAGCTTGTTCGCTTAGAAATCCGTTCTATTCATCTTCAAGGGCTTGAGGAATAAATATCCCAGTGAAACAAAGTAGCAAGAGGTGTGATTCCTGTTCATACATATGTATGATCATGTTAGAATATATTTTTTTTTTGATGAATTTTTTTTTTGATCAAGATCATGTTAGAATATATTTATTTAGAATATTAGTTTGTGTTACAAAAAAAAAAGAATATTGGGGTTTTATATAGGTACGAGAGATTAGTTAAATACCGTTAGCTAGGAGTTCATCGATAAGATCATTATAGAAATTGATTCCTTCTTGATTCACTCTCTTGTTTTTCTTTCCAACTTTTTTTTTTGGAAAATGAACAAGAGAACAAGGATTAAATCTTTGTTTAAAATTTTCAAAACTCATTCATCAGTATGTTTAATCAAGAAAAATGTTGTTTAGATAATATGAGTTAAGAACTTATGAGGCAAAATCCGAGGCCAAGAGATAGAGAATCTGAAAGCATCCATGTTTATATCTTTTCATTCTTTGGATGTCTTCCTTGTAATGGTTATAGAACTCGATTGCTTGGTCCGCGTTAGAGTAGCAATTTCTTTCTGCAAAAGTTTCATTTTTATATTAGTTTGATGAATATCATAAGAAAGTAACTATTCAGATATATATAAACCTATATATTACAAGAAGGGTTCAATAAACAAACCGGGATACTTTCGGACAAATTAGTGGCGGAGCCACTTTGTAAGTAGGGGGGTCAACCGACCCCTATGAAATTTACAAAATTAAACTTTTAGGCTTATATCCAATGTTTTTTCTGTGGTAAATTGGTCAGAAATGTTTTTTTTGACTCCCATGTCTTGAGTTCAAAACTCATCTATGACACCCTTAGCTATGAAAAATAATTATGACTCGTATAAAATGAATGTCTAGCTCCGCCACTGGGACAAATGTGTCCCAAACACTTTCTCCACGAGGAGCTTCGTGTATGGCTCCTTCGTATTGATAAGCTGATGAGGCTGTCCCAAAGAGGAAACCGTCCGGAAAGTCAGAACGGCCGAATGAGTTTTTCTTTGAGAAAATGTTCCTTTTTCTGTAAATATTATTTAGCGAAATGTTTTTTTTTTTTTGAAAAAAGGGTTTTAGAAAATGTTTTTTTTTTCATATACATTGTTGAGCCTTGTGGTGTTATTGAAGTTTGATTACTTTCTGCGTCATTGTTTATAAAAGTTTTATAAGCTGTTTTAGACTTTAGTCTTTTGGAGAAACCTTTTAAATCTGCATAGAAATGAACATAAGATTATGAGTTAATATACACTTATACATCAATGAATAAAAAAATATTTAAATAACTGATATGTAAGCGGAGAATAATATACCGAGTGAAAGATCTTTTGCGTTCTTTTAGTCGACTGGAGTTAGTTTTATTTGTCTAATATGAAAGAATGGAATGAGTGAATAGTTTTTGTTTTTGCAAAACAAATAATGAATTAATGAATCTACCTTTTTCTTAAAGAATAATGTAGAGATTACTGAGTTGTGAGAGAAGTGATGAGATATGTGAAGGTATATATAGGCAAAGCGATTTGCAATTTTATGCGAAGAAACGTGGAAAATTCATAAGCAATCAAATTTGTTGCCACTGCACTATGCATGCTGACCGGCTGACCTTTTGAAGAAGAAAAAATGAAATAAAAATAATAAATGATCGCTGTTAGCTTGCGGTCTTGCGCCGTGCGCAATTGAACCAACTAGATTACTCCGATCTTGACTTCTACTAAAATATATGAATAGAGACATAACATAATTAATGAATTCAGTGCCGGGGAGGTCCATTTGCTAGCTAGAATGGCCTTTCCTTTTGAGTGAGTGGTTTTAATTTCCAAGTTTTGACGTATCTAAAATGAAAAATGAAGTTCACAAAAAAATGTTGCGATGAAGGCGCCCATTTCTTTCATGGCAAATCTAGTATATGCAGCTTTGCCAGCATAGGAGGGTAAGTCTGCCTCACCAAGTTTGACTTCAAAATCTTTGTAGTTGAGAAATGACATTCTGCCAATTCCTTTCCGGAGTCAAGCCACATCGATGACACATAAGGCACCACTAGTTCCAAGCGTAAGGGCATTGGAGGAAGAGGCGATCTCGCGATTCTGGAGCTGAGTTACAGAGCAAACAGTTTGGAGATGGTTGTAATTCCCAGCTTAGCAATCAGTCTTTGGTAGGACACTGGTTAAGTATGAAGAGCCAGTAGAAGAAAGAGTGTTTTTGTTAGTGCAAGATGCCACAACAATAGTACTGCAGAAATAAATCAAGAGATAAATTACACAATCAAATATGCTTTATTAGAATCTCTTTAAACAATCTATTACAAGATCTGCTTAATTCAGCTTTTACATGTTTAGTGTTATCACCCTAACACACGCTACTGAAAGATTCCTAAGCTACCCGCTTATGTCTCTTTACCGTCAAGTACTTCAGCCACTGCTTCAGCACAACCCAAAATACTTCCAAGAGCTTCTCTCTCTCTATAAAATCAGCATCTGTGTCTCTGTTTCTCTACGGACGATCCCATAGCTATCTTATATTAATCTCCCATTCCCGAAACCCTAGTCTCCAAGGAGCCCACAATATGGACATCTTCCATAACAATAAGTGCAACTTTCCTTTTCTTGGAATGCACTTATTCCTCTTCCTTTAAGTCATAAACTTGCTCCCCAAGTTTATTCCTCTTTCCATATCTCTAAGATACTCCCTTGCTCTCCAAGTCTACACGACTCCAGCTCAGCATCTTGACTCCACTTGGTCTTCACCACTCAACACGACGTCTGCTTCAGCAACTAAATCAACAACTACTTCAGGGCGGACATCTTACATCTTCAATCTCCCCCTTTTAGCTTTGTGTGCCGATCAAGCACAACATTCTTCTGTTTCAGCAACCATGTTGCAACCACGTTCCTCACCTGAAAACTCCCACACCAAATGTGTTTTTCTCCCCCCACGAGATGTGCACCACACCATGCTTTTCTCCCCCATAAGATATGCATTCTCTGTACCAGAACATCACCATTCTCCCCCTGCTTGATTGCATACTAAGCTAAAACAGATGCTTAGATGTCAAACCTTACAGACCCAACCGTGTGTTTCTTCATGTATAATCATGACACAGCCCCTGCTGCAGTGGAATAACAAGTATTGCATCATGACCTGACGCACCTGTCGAACTACCCTTCGACCAGCTTCTGTTGAGGATTTGGCTTCTGTCATGTGTCGTCTTCTTGACCATAAGCCATTCCCCATCCACACCGAGTGCCCTCTGCACTCGTTGCTATTGTCTTGGAGTGATTTCACTATCACCCTCCTGAAGATCATCTCACATCACTTCCTGACGCACTTCGATCTCCTTCCCCCTTGTGCCACAAACAACCTCGTGTCCTGGCTCCAGACTTGATGCTTCTTGATCAACCTTAAGATCACTCCTAACAGAGTTGCACCCATCTTCTGATGTCTTATCCTTGATCTCATCAAGTAAGCCACTCTTGGCTAAGGACACCTTTTCAACCCTCTTGGGTTTAATGAACGTCTTTTTCACCTTCTTGGCCATGTTTTTGCTCTTCTCACGAGAAAAACACTCCACCTTCTTATGTCCAAGCTTCCCACAGAACCAACAGCACATTCGATGTTGCTTCTTGCTCGGCCTGACACAGTTGCTGATGCACCAATCAGTCTCCTTCCTTGTACCAGCTTCACAACCATGCTTCAGAACCTTCTGTCTGACCTTCATGTTGTTGCACTGATGTACTACCTTCGGCTTGTTACTTACAGCTACGCGCTGTAGTACTTCCTGTCGTACTCCTTGTCGTACGTCTACGCACTTCCTGACAAGCTCCTTTGGCTCCACTTTTTGATGTGCTCCCATGCACAAAATGTGATAGCCCCTTCTGTTGTACTTCCTTAGTACTCTCAGCTCCTCGATATCCCAGTCCCCAATTCGCCTTGGCTGGTTGACCCATCGAGAGTATCTTATCCAAATCTTTGGATCCACTGTTGAGCATCCTGATCTGTTTGCGATTCTCAGCCAAATCACGTTCCAGCATCATTTCTCTCTCACGTTCATCAATAGCAACCTCCCTCAGTTTGCTAACCTCCTTCTCCAAAGACTCATTCTTCTCATTTACAGCAGCAAGTTCTTCATACTGCTCACGTCCCTGCACCAATTCGTGTTGCAACCTCAGATTCTCATTCTTGAGATTCAACCACTTGTTGACCATCACGTGATAATCCTCAGAGTCTGTATTGACATCTGAATCCGAGGATTCACTAGATTTCTCCTTGCGTGCACCAAATGCAACCATATTCTTCATCACCTTTCCATCTTCTTCAGACTCTGAATCATCAGACGACTGCAATGGAACTCCTTTTCCCTTCTTTGAGTTTGGACATTCACGCCGTGTGTGTCCAACACCTCTGCACTCAGAACACTTAAGTTCTCTTTGTTGTGCTACAGGACAGTCAGCCCTTATATGACCAACGCCTCCACATAGGTAGCACCTGAGACTTTCTCTTCTTCTGCTATTGCCACGATCACCTCCCTGGTGACCATACTGATTCCTCCCACCAGAAGAATTCATCATCTTACCCGGATTCCTAGCCAACATCCCCATGGCATCTTCAACATTCGGAGATCTATCTCCATCTTTGTCAGCAGCAAGAGCTATATTCCTTGATGCACCACCTAACGTAAAGACTGAACTACTGTCTGTCTCCATCTCTTCTGCCTTTAGCATACCCACAAGCTTGTCAAACTTGAGCTCATCCGTGTTTGTGGTCATATTCAAGACCGCCTTGTGAGCTCCAAACTTCGCTGGAAGACATCGTAGTAACTTCTTTACCAGCTTCTTCTCCTTGTACTTCTTCCCAAGTACACATGCTTCATGCGCCATAGCACTGAGTTTGGCACTGAAGCTCGCCACAGAGTCATTATCAGACCACCTGAGATTATCAAACTGCGACCCAAGATGATCCAGACGTGTCCTCTTGACACTCTCATCTCCTTCAAACGAATTCAACAGGATCTCCCACGCTTTTTTAGCTAAAGTACTCCCCTGAATCAGCTGGAACTGTTCTGCTTCAACCGCTCCAAAAATCACCGACAACGCCTTTGCATTAAACTTAGATGCATTGCGTTCTGCCTCTGACCAATCCTCTTTTGGCTTAGGCTTCTTCTCATCTCCTATGACTATGGTAGGCTCTTCCCAACCAATCTCCACAGCTGTCCACGCATTTTCATTGATTCCTCGAATCATCTGCTTCATGCGAGCTTTCCAATGACCATACTGGTCCGCATTCAACATGATCGCCTTCTGCACAAAAATAATCGTGTTCATCTTCACCTTTAGGATAACACCGATAACTTAGGTGCCCCGCTCTGATACCACTTGTTAGTGCAAGATGACACAACAATAGTACTGCAGAAGATAAATCAAGAGACAAAATACACAAGCAAATACCAATGCTTTATTAGAATCTCCTTACACAATCTATTACAAGATCTGCTTAATTCAACTTTTACACGTCTAGTGTTATCACCCTAACACACGCTACTGAAAGATTCCTAAGCTACCCGCTTATGTCTCTTTACCGTCAAGTACTTCAGCCACTGCTTCAGTACGACCCAGAACACTTCCAAGAGCTTATCTCTCTCTCTCTCTCTCTCTCTCTCTCTCTCTCTCTCTCTCTATAAGATCAGCCTCTGTGTCTCTGTTTCTCTACAGACGACCCCATAGCTACCTTATATTAATCTCCCATTCCTGAAACCCTAGTCTCTAAGGAACCCACAATATGGACATCTTCCATAACAATAAGTGCAACTATCCTTTTCTTGGAATGCACTTATTCCTCTTCCTTTAAGTCATAAACTTGCTCCCAAAGTTTATTCCTCTTTTCATATCTCCAAGATACTCCCTTGCTCTCCAAGTCTACACGACTCCAGCTCAGCATCTTGACTCCACATGGTCTTCACCACTCAACACGACGTATGCTTCAGCAACTACATCAGCGACTACTTCAGTGCGAACATCTTACATCTTCAGTTTTTGTATTCCTCCTGCAAGCCAAACAATATGATCCCAAGGTACGATAGCGCCTTGCCCATATAGAGCACTGCAGTCCTGACCCGTAGAGTATCTCGAACTTATTGCACCTTCCACTTCCACTTCTCCACTCATAGTAATCCTCATTCTCTGTCAGAGAAAGTGTTGTTAGTTATGATTGAAGATTCAGTTGTTTTTCGGACCGAACATGAGGAAGAATCCAGTTGCCATCTCTGTATATAGATGAGAGAGTTGCATCCTCCGCTAACCGAAGAGAGAAGTTAGAGTCATTGTAGAAATAACTCTTGAGGCAGCCAAATGATGATCAATTACCTGTCCAGAAACGGTAGGTGATACCATTTCCAACTCTCAATTTTATCCAGCTGTAGACAATACCTCTCATTTTGATCAACTTGTTCATTAACCAAGAGTTCCTTGGGTTTGGTTGGATTGTCCGGAAGGAGTTAAGATTCCCATCGAGCACATATTGACATCCAGAATTCTATAGTTATCGTGTAAGGTCTCCTTTTTGTTTGCTTGATTCCAATAATCATATATTTATCTTCTTCTTTTTCCCACGAATTAATAAAACAATTCCAGCACATTCATTCCCACGCAAAAGTCAATCACAAATACATCAAAGGAATTAATACACGCACGCGTGAATACAACGTGTTACACTGCTACACCAGTTTTTAGCAAAGTCAGTCTACCAAGTTAATTCAAAGAGCACAAAATAATCACAACATGTGTATATATCTATACAAACTATGTATATACCCACTACTTATATGATGATCGTCGTCAACCTCGTTCATCATGATGTCACTGTCTCATTAAACCATGTCTTGTTACATCCCAAATAGAACGACTAATTAAATCATTAGAACCAATAGGGACGTTTTAGTTGAAGCCCTAAATATTAGGGCAAAGTGTGACTAGTTTAGTTATTGCTCTTGAAGATCAAACCATCGACTTGAAAACATGTTGTTCTCTTCGTCAAGATCAATCAAACCATCTAAATCAAAGTAAGTGTTTGTGTTTGAACATGATCCCCATTCTTCCTTCACCACGTGGCTCCCTATGAAACTGTTGACCGGCTCTGCCGTATGTTCTGGGCTGGATTCTTGAAGTGGAGGCGGTGGCGCAGGAATATTTGTTCTCGTTATCTTTTTCTTAGAACCCGTTTTGGTGATCTCCGGTTTTCCGGTTAGACTTTGGACGAGTGTACGGAAGTTCTTGACGTCAGTGTTGATAATCTCCGGTGCAAATATATGGATGATACGGATCTTAGGCTTGATCTTGGTGATTATTTGGGAGTTCTTGTTCATAGGAACCAAAGTTCTTGAATTATCTCCATAGAAGCTTTGATGAGGAAAATGATCAAGATCGTACTCAGCCTTCATTGAATTTCTCACCATTTAGAAAACAAAAGTTTGGTTTTTGTTTGGATTGTGTTTCTTGTATTGTTTGAAGATTTAATATGCAAATGTTTTGGATTATCTGAGCATGTACATATACACAAAAAGTAATGGATATGACCATAGAAAATACAATTATTATATAATATTATTGATGGTTGGTCAGAAACATTAGTATAAGAAACATTTATTAATTAACTACAAACTGAATATTAAATAGTCAAAATATTGAGAAGTATAGCTAGGAAGAAAACAGCTATGGACCTGCCCTCCATTACACACATAACAACAGGTGGATTTTAAATAAACTGTAAGTTTCCCAAGAGAATTACCTGTTTCTTTTACGCTATCGAAGAAAAACAATTATTAATTTTCAACTGTTATTAAAACTCAACAAATAAGCAAAAAAAAAAGCATAAGGTAGATGGTGTAAGCAACGTTTTATTTTATGATTAGTTGGGGTTGACTTAAGCTTATCAACTTTACCATGGGATGCGAAGCTGACTTTGTTTTGTTTACGAATTTGTTAATTGTCAGCATAATTAATCTTACATGGCTTCTAGAAATAGAGTTTCTTCCATTTTGTAATATCCATATTAATAACATGATTTTCAATATTCTAAAAGTCGGTATAAGTATCTCTTAAGCCATAAATCGGTCAGAAATAATTTTTTTAAACTACTTTAAATTGTTTAAATTGGCTTAAAACAGTATAAACCGATTTAATTCGTTTAAACCGGTCTAATCCATCTAAATTTATATAAATTGGTTAAATTAAATAAAATCAACGTGAATACTTTAATTATATCATTTTTTATAAATAAATGAAAGTTTTTTCTCCAGTTTTTTTTATATTCCATTTTAATTGTTTCATCAAAAATATTTTTAATTAAATAGAAAAATCTTAAAATATGTAATATAAATATAATATATATAATCAATAATCAATTACTTCGTTAACCTGTACACCTACCTAGATCCCGAATAATCGGCATAAAGCTACTTCTCCATTGAGTTTCTAACTTTCATCTATCGATTTTTTAAACATTGGTTACTTTAAATAAATTTCAATATATATGAAACGTTTAATGTCATCATCTTTTATAGTGATGTATCATGTATGTAAAACAGACTTTGGTTGATATTATTCTGTTGGACAGGGATTAGATAAATAAAGCCGACCCAAATAGCTAATCACGACCTACAAATACTTAACACACACGACAGGCACTCGTCACACGTGATATGTGCTTCATCTCTGCACGTGCAAGTCTTTTGTTTGATTTTAATATTTATTGCATTACATTGATTATTCGAAATTCAAACAAACAAAACGGCCAATAATCATACGGAGAGGTCACAACATTTCATTAGCCAAAATAGTCCAACATTATTATATACTTACACCAAACGATTTTTTTTTGTTGCAGTCGAGTTTTTCTATTTACTACTTGTATGTTGCATCAACCTGGTTAAAGGTCAAATTTATTTTTGTTTAATTCCTAAAATAGAACATTATTTGACACTAGGCGTGTTTGGTTATATAAAAATTTATAGAGACTGGACAATTATGTGCAAGTAGATGTAGGACATAAACATATATTTCTTTAATGTTTATACGCGGGATTGTAGACTTAATCTCCTCAGTCCACGTAAGAAAACAAATTAATAATCTCAGCATGTCCTGTCAGCTGAAACTCTCTCAAGCTAGACATACTGTTTCAGCTATGGCTTTATATAATTTTTCTTGTCGGTTCGGTTGATGTTTTATCCCGACCATGGTAATTTGATCCTACAATTTTCTTGGCTGTCCATCTCTCCTTTTGTGTTTTTGACTGTTTTGTTTTGGCTCCAACTAATTCACTGGTTATGGCCGGATTCAAGAACCTTATTTAAAAGAGCAGAAGATTTTGTTTGTACCTACGGTCATGCTGGAGCACTACACGATTCATATGTGCAACTTGCTAAGATATCTTTTTTAAGTTGTAAATATAATAGTCATTTCCTTACGAATACGCTTTATTTTCATCAATGATTGCGTCGAAATAAGAGACCTTGGTCTGACAAAAAAAACACGAACATAAACATATGTTATCTATCCACATTGTTAGTTTATAATTTGGCGTGAAGAAATTACAAAAGTCCCCGCGAGAGTTCGAATCTCTCAGGCGACGAACTACTCTTTTACACTTTTAGAGATTTATTGTTTTATATAATTTTGGTCTACCGCTCATTTTGATAACCATCAGCATAAAACATGCTGTCAGCTCCAGACACGTTTGTTAGTGTGTCAGCTCCAGACACGTTTGTTAGTGTCGCTATAACATTCTTTATGGAGCTCAAAGCTGCTGGTTCACTATCGAATCCCCTGCCCCTGTTTGAGCCGTAATAGAATGACAAAAAGATAGTTTTTTTTTGCGATTTAAAACACAATGCTCGACTTGTACATTAAGAATATGTTATACCGTCCGTGACATTCAATTTCTTTTCTTTTTTTTGAAAAGGACATTCAATTTCTTTAGACGATGGTTTTATACATTAAGAATAGGTTAGACCGTGATAACAATTTACTGACATCTAATCTGGATTTTATACATTATACACTATAATGTATGTATGTACTAAACTTGTATAATGTATGTACTAAATTATTCAGACTCGCAAGGTACTAAGAAACGTGGTGAAGAAATGGCATTATGTTCATTCAGTTCCAAAGATGATGAAATATAGGAGACGTAGTTAAGGAATTTTGTTTTTGTTAATTGAGGTTTTGGTTCGCCTAATTACATTCAAAAACAAAACAAAAGTGTAACTTGTAATATCTATATATGTACTAAACTGTTTTTCAAAAATAAATAAATATATATATGTACTAAACTGTTTTCTTTAATAATAAACCACATTATAACAAATCAACTATAATTTACTCTGTTAGTAAATTTTCATCTAAAATTACATATTTTAAGATTTTAATATTGATTCTAACACAGTGTCAGCTAGTATTAGTATACTGAACATACAAATTTTATCATTAAAATATATAACCTTTATAACAACATAATGTTTTGAATTTTAAAATAATGATATTGGTCATAAAAAAATATTTATTTAAAATAAAAATGATGGTAATATATAACAATAATTTTTCTCAAAAAAATATATAACAATACTGATCCCAGAAAAATATAAAATTAAATGCTGAAAATTATGATAGTTTATTTTCCAAGCGGGTGACAAACATACTTAAAATTATTGATATTTTTTCTTTTTGTAACTGAATTATTGATATTTTGTTCTTTTTTTTTTTTTTGAGCAACTGATATTTTGTTGTTCAAGTTACTCGAATGAGATGCTATAAATACACAAGATTGCATGGGCTCATAACATAGCTTCAAGCATCACCTTTACTATTCACTCGCTCTCTCAATCTTTCTTGATAGCCACGCAACAAAGAAACGATGTCGAAGAAGATGATCGTGCTGAAAAGCTCCGACGGTGAATCGTTTGTGGTCGAGGAAGCGGTCGCACGTCAGTCGAAGATCATATCGTTTCTTGTTGAAGAATTACCCGATCAAGAATTACGGTTTACGAACCTGACAAGCGAGATCCTCCTGAAAGTGATCGAGTACTGCAAGAAGCATGCGGTGGAAGACGGTAGTGGTGATTCTTCTTCGTCCTCCTCCGATGATCTCAAGAAGTGGGACGTGAAGTTCGTCGGGGAAATTGATCAGCCCACGCTCATGGATCTCATCATGGCTGCGAATTACCTACACATCCCGAGCCTGCTTGATGTCACGTGCCAGAAAGTTGCCGATATGATCGCTGCATGCGAAGACGAGAAAAAGATTCGATCGACGTTCAACATCGAGAACGACTTTACGGAAGAGGAAGTAGAAGCGATTCGCATGGAGAATCAATACCCTAACTAGTTTCTTTTATGTTCTTTGTTTGGTTTTTGTGTCTTCGAATCTCTAGATACGATGACTATCGTTGATTTCGTGTTCAAGAAGGGCTTATGCTTAAGAAATGTAAGAGCAATTCTTGATTATATGCTAAGCTCTACAAAGTATCTGTACCAATTCTTGATTATAGGACTTGAGTATTCAATCTTGTTTCCAACTAACTCTCTGCCAAGATAACAAGAGTTTGTGTTTCACTAAACATGACTCTTGTTTTGGCGCTCGAGAAGATGACTCCTCGGAGAAAATTATTTATCGTGCAGAACAAGAAAAAGGCAATTCAAAATCCACATACAATAATAAAAAGTAAATAAAGGATAAAAGAGGTGAAGAGTGAAGACTAAATACATTTATATCATAATAATAATTACACATTTTGTATTCATCGTAAATTTAGAAACGTGCTATTTTGGAGATTTGCTCCAAAAAAAAATGCTTAACTAAAAAAAGAAGAAGATTACAGAAAATTAGTGTAAAACTAAACCCGGCCCATTAACAGATGCCCATAAGGCCCAATAAGGAGCAGAACTATTAGTTGACATAATCAACCGTGTCCGATTGTCTTTAATCGAATTTGTTGTTGTACGATTACTGCAAAGCATCGATTGAGATGGCGAGCGAGAACCCTGAAGTTGTTGTAGCTCCCACGGTGGAGAATGGCGGCGCCGAATCATCCTCTAGAGGAAAAGATGAACCTTTGGAAACTGAGCTTTCCAAGAAGCTCGAGGTTACAGAAGATGGAAAAGAGGAGAACGAAGGAGAAGAAGAAGAAGGAAGCAAAGGTGAATAATTAAATACAAAATGGATCCTTTTGATGTCTCTACACTATGCTAGCTTTCTAAGACTTTGTCTAGTTGAGTTTGCCCTTGAGTAGGTTTGATGGTTTTAGATTTTTTGATCCATTGTTCTGACTGATATGTTACTTCTTGTTTGTTATGTAAGCTGAGAGTTCAACAGTGAAGAAGAAAAAGAAGAGGAATAAAAGCAAGTAAGAAGTGTTTTTTTGTACATTCTTCAGTTTTCCACTTTTGGTGTTTGCTTACTTTAATGATTGTGTTTGCAGGAAGAAGCCCCAACAGACTGATCCACCTTCAATCCCTGTCGTTAAGCTTTTCCCATCTGGAGAGTTTCCTGAAGGTGAAATACAGCAGTATAAGGATGAGTAAGTTTCATACAACACTCTTTACACACCTTCAAGGGACATCTTACATATGTTATAATAGTTTAAGATGTTTGGTAATGCAGCAACTTGTGGAGAACAACATCTGAAGAGAAGAGAGACTTGGAGCGTTTGCAAAAGCCTATATACAACTCTGTACGACAGGCTGCAGAAGTTCATCGCCAGGTTCACTTTCTTTTCTTGATTAATGGCCAAATATTGTCTTTTTTCATTTACAGCCGCGGAGAGATTTTTTTCAGGTTAGGAAATATGTGAGAAGCATAGTGAAGCCTGGAATGTTGATGACTGATATATGTGAGACATTGGAGGATACTGTTCGTAAGCTGATATCAGAGAATGGTCTTAAAGCTGGTATTGCTTTCCCTACAGGATGCTCTTTGAATTGGTTAGTTATAACATTTTCCTTCATTTTTCTTCTTCTTTACTAGTCATTTTTCTCTAATGGCTTTTTTTTTTTACCTTCAAGGGTTGCTGCTCATTGGACACCAAACTCCGGAGACAAGACTGTACTTCAGTACGACGATGTAATGAAACTGGACTTTGGAACACATATTGATGGTATAAGACAAATATTTAATGATATTTACAAATGTCAGATGAATTAACATCTCTTCTTTTTTTGTAGGACATATTATCGACTGTGCATTTACAGTTGCTTTCAATCCTATGTATGATCCTCTCTTAGCAGCCTCCCGTGAAGCTACTTATACCGGTATCAAGGTGCTTATTGTTCTTTCACTGCTTTATGAATGCACAACTACTAGTAGGACGAATAATTCTTGTAGTGCTTTGTTCTACTCATCTCAGTGTGAAAAGTGATTTCATTTAGGCTTTGAATTGTTAGGAACCACCTCTTAACCTGCTTTGTGTGTATTTCTTGGCTGGTTCAGGAAGCTGGAATCGATGTTCGTCTATGCGACATTGGTGCTGCAATTCAGGAGGTCATGGAGTCTTATGAGGTCGAAATCAATGGAAAGGTCTTCCCAGGTACTAATATCCAATGTTGACTGTTACATCAGTACCGGTTTCAATACTAATGTAATAAACCTTTACCTGTTTTGTCTTTTTGGCAGTTAAAAGTATCCGGAACTTGAATGGCCATAGCATTGGACCTTATCAGATACATGCTGGCAAGTCAGTTCCAATAGTTAAAGGAGGCGAGCAGACAAAGATGGAAGAGGGTGAATTCTATGCAATTGAAACATTTGGATCGACTGGTAAAATAAAACTCAGCTCATGAGCTATTGAAAGAAAAAAAAGGTCACCAATGATTGATCCTATGTTTTGTGGTTCTGTTGCAGGGAAAGGATATGTGAGAGAAGACTTAGAATGTAGCCACTACATGAAGAACTTCGACATTGGCCATGTCCCTTTGAGGTTGCCTAGAGCAAAACAACTCCTTGCTACTATCAACAACAACTTCTCCACTCTCGCTTTCTGCAGACGTTATTTGGACCGCATTGGTGAAACCAAATATCTAATGGCTCTAAAGAATCTGTGCGACGCTGGCATTGTTGAGGTAAACTTTTCTCACACTAATTACACACCACAGTCTAAATAAGACTGACGAAAACGAGGCTTTAATCGTTTGTCTCTATTTCATTTCAGCCGTATCCACCTCTGTGTGATGTGAAGGGGAGCTATGTATCACAGTATGAGCACACTATTTTACTCCGACCTACTTGCAAAGAAGTTCTTTCCAAGGGAGACGACTATTGATTCAGATTCTCTGCTTTTATACTCTGTTCTCATATACTGTTCTTGAGATTGTACACTGCTTTCTTTTCTTCTTGTGTTATCACAGCTTTGAATCATTTCTATAGAGCTTCAATACATTGCTAAAAGTCTATGTAGTTGCCTTAAACATGAACTTGCGCATCAATCCTACTAGTAATCTCCATTACATAAGATAAGAAGTAGACTTGTAGAGCTTCTTGCTTTGGCGAGAAAACAAATAAATCCTCCCGAGTGAGTTTTTGGTTCCACCAAAAGGTCCTGTTCCTCGAGATAGAGTTTGGTTTGGTAAAAGATGTCGAGCAGCTTCCCAAGCCTGAACCTCCTAACAAGGCCTTACTCTATTCATTTCAGTAACAAAGGTTTCTTTGCATTGTTCATACTTCTTCTGTTTTTTCGTTGAAGAAGATGTGGGAATTGGTTGAACCGCTTCTAAAAACTGATGATTCTGGAGTTTTGATGCTTAAGGAGCATTTCATGCCGACATCTTTCTGGTCTTGTTAGTCGAAAACATTGAAAAAATACCAACATTTCTTGATTTATTTGTTTTGATAGAAAGATAAAAGAACAAGCCACAATGGAAACTGATGTCTATAGTTGGTTCATCACATTTCACAAATATCTTTAAAAAGGTTACAACAAATCGTGAAAATCGAATGTCTCCTCGTCCCACCGTTGGGGGTTTCTCAGAGATCAAGCAAAGACGGAGAATATATCACCGTTGATGTAATCGTTGTCCACTAAGCTTACCAAATAGTAGCTGTTCTTCACCTGCACATTCAGTTAGATCCCAATCATCATCACAGTTAAGCCAATCTGGTCTGAGAAAAGAAGAGAATGTAAATGGAGAAAATTATGTACCTCCTCGAGCAACTTTCTAGAAGGGTCATCTTCTGGGTACAAGTTAGCCCAGCTTCTTGACCAAATCTCAAAGGCTTCGTCTTTCCAGACTTTGAAACTTGCTGGATCAACAATTGTCGGTTGATTAACCTCCTTAGCTGGGAACACTCCCCAAGTAACTGCATTCACATCGGATTCACCGATGTTTGATACCCAGTTCTCTGCTTTGTTCACAGCCATGAAGGTGATAGAAGGAAAAGCTTTGGATTTCTCCACAAGTGTGTCTAACTTATCCTTTGAGCAGAAGAACTCAAGGTAAGCTTTCTGGTAGACGTAACCACCAGGACCACCCCATCCTGCAAAGTTCCCAATGCAGTTAAGCACTTCTGGAATAAGCCAAGTTACAGTATAATATGTGATCAAAGAATGAGTTTAATTACCAATAGCTGGGGAATCGGATTTGGCTGCGTTGACTGATGGTTGGCTATTGATGGTCAGGAAGCCGTTGGAGTTTATTTTTCCGAGTTGCTCGTTTATGATCTTTGTTTCTGGCTGGAGACCATCTAACTCAGACCAAGGACTGCTTTTTAAGTTTCCAAGACAGAGCTCTTTGAATTTCTGATTTTTGACAGTTTTTACAAGACAATGTATTAGTGAGTGAGAAGAAACAAGAGAACGAATCAATTTCTATGAGTGTTGGAAAATGAAAGGCTACCTCTTGAACATCTTCAATGCCTTTCAATGGGACAACCCATTCTTGCTGAAGCTTCTTGTCACGTGCTCGTGGGCGCATGAACTATCAACATATTATGCATTTAGATCAGCGCCAATAATTCAGCAAAGAAAGGTACAAAAGAAGACACCGCAATTATCAAACCCCAAGGATATTGTGGCAAGCAAACTAAGCATCTCATTATATGATGCACTGTGATGAATCAATGCTCTAAGCAAATAAGGAAGAGCAACTGTAAAGAGTCTCAGTCAATGCTCAAGTTTCAAAATCCAAAAGTAGATTGTCAAAAAAATAAAAAAAAAAGAATGAATATGTGGTACCTGATAATCCGAAAGTGTACTATATGATGCACTGCGTGAATCACCCCATCGTCCCTGTGGGAAGTCATTCCAGCCCTTTGTCCTAGATATGTAGCTCTTTGGACGGTTTGCCCTGCAATGATTCAGACAGAAACCAATGGTATCATTTTCTCCGTAAATACAAGTTGAAGATCTGCATTAACTGGCGAGACAAAATCAGAGCAAGAGAAACAAAATGCAGTTTACCAGAAAATGGGGCGAACATCTTCCTTGGTACGGAAAACATTTGCAGGGGGTCTCCAAGGTAAAGAACGAGTGATTTTAGACTCATCAATCAGACCAAGGTTCTGCAGTTTCAGCACCATTGTTAGGTTCTCCAGTGTATGTAAATGATGTGTGTGAAACGAAGAAAAACAAAAAAAACTAAGAAGGAAATGAGGAACAACCATTAATATTCCAATAGCTGATTTGTCCACGTTAAGTGTGTAGATATGAAGGGTAGTGATTCCATGGGCCAAAATCTTTTTGCACATCTCGGTCGCAAAGTGAATACCATAGGCCTTCACAGCTTCTTCATTATCCTTGATAGGCTCCAAGGCAGCAGTGAGCTCAGCAGGTATCTATACCAATAATAGCATGAATGAAGTGTTACGAAAACATTAGTCATAACTCTCATAAGGCATCACCAAGGGTCTAAATATGTCACCCTACGCTTATATTATCAATAAGCAGCAACAAAGATGCAATCAAATTAATCTAATCTTAAGCAGCAAAGCAAAAAACAGTGCAAGACATATCATCATTGTTGTAAGAGATGACACCATACCTTGGTCTTGCAAAAACCAGCCATACGCAAGAACCCCTTGTAGTTGGAAATGGGCATAATCCCAGGAACAATAGGACAGTTAATCCCAATTTGCCGACAGTCATTCACAAACTTGAGGAAAATATCAGTATCATAGAACAGCTGAGTAACAATCAGATCCGCTCCAGCATCAACCTGTTCCACAAACCAACTCACTAATCCAATCCAAATACACAAAAAACCCAAAACCATAAACACAAAGTCCAAACCTTTCTCTTCAGGTAAGCAAGATCACTCTGATAAGACTCAGGAGTAGCAAGTCCATTAGCTTCAATCACATCCGGATGAGCCTCTGATTCAAACCCACAAAACCCATTAGAGAAACATCAACAAACCCAACAGCGAAGCTGAAAAAAGGAAGCAGCTTTGAATTACCAGGATAGCCAGCAACAGTGATCCCAAAGTAATCACCATACTTGCTCCTAATATGATTCACCAGATCCAAAGCACAAGCAAACCCTCCCTCCACCTGAACGAACTTATCCTGCCCGTGAGGCGGATCTCCTCTAAGCGCAAGCACATTCTGAATCCCGTTGGATCTGATCGTCTCGAGCGCGTGGTCGATCTTCTCCACCGGCATGTTGGTGCAAGTGAGATGCATCATCGTCTCCACGCAGATCGCGTTCTGCATCCTCGACGCGATCTCGAGGGTGAGATCCGCGGTGGATCCTCCCGCGCCCCAGGTGATGTCGCAGAAGCTGGGGCCGTACGAGACCAGCCGATCCATCCGCTCGAAGAGATTCTCGACTCCATCTTCGGTCTTCGGAGGGAAGAACTCGAAGGAGAAGGCGGTTTGGCCTTGCTCCGTCACGGATTTGATCTTGTCGACAACCTTCATAGTCGTCGGTGAGATCGAATCTCAGATTTGGGTTTTGAATCTGGAGGAGTGTGGATATGTGGGAAAGGAAGTGGTGGAGAGCAAGTGGTGTGGCTCTTTTATAGTGAGGAGACCTCTCAATGAAAGAGATCCAATAAGTTTGGTGGCGGTATGAGACACATCCGGCTATCCGGGAAATTCAGGGTATTCGGATCTAGATCCGGATCCGTCGGATCCGTGAATTTAATATTCGGATATGAAATCGTAGTTTCCGGATATCCGAATTTCGGATATCCGTCTCGATATTCTATTCTCTGCGGCTATCCAGATTCGAATCCGGATCCGTAAAAATAATTAAAAATAATATTTTTTTTTAAACTAATTTTTTAATATAATAGATAAATTAAATATTTATAGCTATATTTATATATGTCTATACTATTGTAAAAACTAAAATATAAGATTATAAGATTAATTCATGTATAAATATTAATATATCAAATATAAATATTATTGAAATTTAAAAATTTAATGTGTTTTAAAAATACGGATCCGGATCCGGATATCCGGACCTAAAAATTAAAATATTCGGATCCGGATTCGGTTTGGACGGATCCAAGATTTTACTATCCGGATTCGGATCCGGACACCACAGATATCCTATTTTCGGAGCGGATCTAGAGCAGATTTCGGATCGAATCCGGATCTCGGATCGAATCCGGATTTCGGATAATAAGTCTCAGGCCTAGCGGTAAACGGTAAAGCTTAGATTAAACTAATTTATCGAAATTGTTAAATTTACTTTACACATCTATCTTAATTAAAATATATATTTGAATATGTAGTTAGTTTTTTTTTTTTTTTTTGAACACAAAATATGTAGTTAGTTTCTATATTGAATTTTGACGTTCATGTTTTTTTTTTTTCCGTCAAGTTGTTAAATTTCATTCAAAGGAAGAATACAAAAGCCGGCGGAAGAACTAGAAATCCCCAGGAACACAAGCCCACAAGAAAGGCAACTAGAACCCACTCCGGAGCAACGTAGGAGAATACCAAGTACATAATTAACTATAGCTACAACAAGGATAAATCAAAAACCCACCATGACGTTAGCACACTGAACTTGCAACCTTCCGACACCACTTGGCGTTTCTGAACGAGATTTGTCGTTGGCGCCCACTGCCCACCGAACGATAACATCAAATTCTACGAACACAGAGAACACATCTCTTCCACCTAAAGAACCAGACTTTATAACCCAACAAGAGAGAACCACTCAAAGTTCTCCTCTTTCGGATACGGCTGCGACACACTTCATGCGTCCAAGCAACGCCTCAATAAAAGCCATACAACCAACACTCTAATCTCAACAGATCTAGAGATAAAACGAAGTCAATCCCACCCGAACTCACCGAAAACATATAGAAACCGGCAGCAGGAGACAGGAAGCATTCACTACCACATCAAGAACTCGAAAAATTGCAGGTATAGAGACCAAACAACCAAAAGAGGGCCAGCGATTCTCTTTGAGAGCAGAACAAACCGTAGACAAACTTCCACACAACAATGGAAAACAGATATTCTAGACCACTTAAAACGGATGTCTCCGCAGGTCGAAAAGTGGAGAGCTCGCGGGCAAACGGAATCAAATCTGACAAGGGAGGAGAACCCCTTCACCACCGGCGAAGCCTCAACTCCAACCTTATCACAGGTCCGCCAGATCTGACTCAGATCCGGTTAAAACCACACAAAACACTTCCAATCCCGAGTTCCCTGGCTTCACATCATGGGTAATAGTCTCGCCGGTGCTCCAGCTGCGCAAAAGAACAACTAAAACGCAGATCTATTTCCAATAAAAGATAGCTCCAGAGACACCAACAAAGAGACCAAACCAAAGACATAGAAGACAGAGAGGAAAAGCAGAGACTAGAACTACAAAGAGCAAACTGAAAGGTGACCGGCTGGTGGTAGAACCACCGGCCACCGTAACGCCAACGAGGAAGACGAGAGCTTTTTTCTTCTTCTTTTTTCTAACAAGATTGTATCTTTCTGAGTCTGATTTTGACGTTCATGTTCCTTATTCAGTTTTTGGATGTTCAATTTTTTGGTACCAAATTCAAATGATCCATTCAAGTTTTACTATTTACTAGATTTTTTAACCGCGCGGATAAGATATTATATGTATTTCTCAATTCTAAAAAAAATAATGTATAATATTGTATTATATTATATTCTTTAAAAAATATAAAATAAGACTACATAACATAAATATATTTTTAAACTTTTCTTTGTGGAAATCATTATGTTGTTTGATTGTTGTACTTGATTCACATATTTGTATAGATATTTGTGATAGATGAATAACTATATTTTTATTATCACTAAATAATATATATTTATTATAAAATATAAGAAAAATAAAATTATTTACTTTTTAAACAAACTTGTCTCATGTTGGGGATTCGGTTATAGACATATCATATTCGAAGGAGACATTTTTACAGTTATCAATCTTCTTAACAGTCAAGAAACAAATCTGAATATCAAAACAATATCTCATACGATCTCTTTATGGAATAACTGCTCTGAAGAAATTGAATTTAGGCATAAAAAAGGAATGGAAATGGATGTGCAGATGTATTATCTAAGTCAGCTTTACAAAGTACTATTCATAGTTCATATATCATTTATGTTAATCCTATTTTTATGTCCATCATTTCTTAAACATCTTGAAAACACTAATGCTAATTAATAATAAACTTTTGCCTCGCAAAAAAAAATCAGATTTGTCTAATTATCGCTTAATTTGTCTAATTGATATATGTATTTCTCAATTCTAAAAAAATGTATAATATTGTATTACATTATTTAAAGAATATAAAATATATTTATTATATAATATAAGAAAAATAAAATTATTTACTTTTTAAACAAACTTGTCTCATGTTGGGGACTCGGTTATAGACATATCATATTCGAAGAAGACATTTTTACAGTTATCAATCTTCTTAACAGTCAAGAAACAAATCTGAATATCAAAATAATATCTCATACGATCTCTTTGTGGAATAACTGCTCTGAAGAAATTGAATTTAGGCATAAAAAAAGACTGGAAATGGATGTGTAGATATGTTATCTAAGTTATCTTTACAAAGTACTATTCATAATTCATATATCATTTATGTCCATCCTATTTTTTTGTCCATCCTTTCTTAAACATTTTGAAATAACTGATGCTAATTAATAATAAACTTTTGGCTGGCAAAAAAATCAAATTTGTCTAATTATCGTTTAATTTGTCTAACTGATAATATCATAGTTTAATTTTTATTAGTTTTTTTTTGTTAGAGTTTTTTGTATGTAAGATTTTTTTTCCATATTAAGCTTCAATTTCTTTCACAGAATTGATATATATATGTCATAAAAATTACCATCAAATCAGTTTTACTTATTTATTATTTTGTTTTTAACGAAAATATACTTTTTAAATAATTTAATTTAAAATAAAATTATATATTAATTAACTGTATTCTAACAATTTGATTGATTTAATTAATTTGCTTTGGTGGATAACTTAAAAAGTTTTCATATGAATCAGGGAAAGCAAGCTTATGTTGTTATATTATATTTATTTGTGTATATAGAATCTATATATAATGCTAGTGTAATAAAGAAATAACAATATTTTTTTGTAACTTCAAAAAAATACATTATTACAATTTGAAATTAATCAAAATTGAATAAAATGATAATTAAATATTTGTAAATCTAATTATTTTTTTTTATCATGTTTAGTTAGATTCTCTTGAAAAGAAATCGATAGCTTAAACAAATGTTTCAAAATTTGTTGTGTTATTGTTTTGTCTATAAATTACAAAATTTATTGAATTGATATATTTAATTATTGCACCCTTAAATAATATTTTATTAAGACATTAGAGAACTATGTTTTGAGTTGTTTTGTCAAAATTGTACAAAAATCTATGCTTTTTCATATTTGTCACGAAAATTTATATGTTAAACTTACTTTTACAAAATTCTTAACTTTGTCACGAAAACAAAAATCTATGATTTTTCATATTTGTCAATGTTCTCACACTTTCAACGAATATATTAGCTTAGTCACTTATTTTTTTTCTTTTACAAAACAAAGTATCGGAATCTTGAAAGTTGAATTCATATTATTGTAAATGTACATAAGAGTGTAATTACATATTTAGTGATTCTTGTATATGTGTCCAAGAAAGTCTCAATGGCTTAGTGGTATCTCTCATATATTCATGTCATTCTAACCCGGGTTCGATCCTTTCCTTTGCATTGGTTTTTCATTTTTTACGAAAAAATAAATGAGATGACGTGGCAACTTCGGACTCTCTGATTGGACGATTTTTTGTGCCTACGTGGACACTCTAAGAGGAGCTTATATCCTCCTTTTAGTATAGTATGAATTGATATATTTAATTATTGCACCCTTAAATAATATTTTATTAAGATATTAGAGAACTATGTTTTGAGTTGTTTTGTCAAAATTGTACAAAAATCTTTGCTTTTTCATATTTGTCACGAAAATTTATATGTTAAACTTACGTTTACAAAATTCTTAACTTTGTCACGAAAACAAAAATCTATTTCTTTGTGGTATATGTCAATGTTCTCACACTTTCAAAGAATATATTAGCTTAGTCACTTACTTATTTTTTTTTACAAAACAATGTATTGGAGTCTTGAAAGTTGAATCCATATTATTGTAAATGTACATAAGAGTGTGATTACATATTTAGTGATTCTTGTATATGTGTCCAAGAAAGTCTCAATGGCTTAGTGGTATCTCTCATATATTCATGTCATTCTAACCCGGGTTCGATCCTTTCCTTTGCATTAGTTTTTCATTTTTTACGACAAAATAAATGAGATGACGTGGCAACTTCAGACTCTCTGGTTGGTTGATTTTACTATCCTACGTGGACACCCTCTCCATGGCTCATATTTGCCTTTTACAAAATTTATTGAATTGATATATTTAATTATTGCACCCTTAAATAATATTTTATTAAGACATTAGAGAACTATGTTTTGAGTTGTTTTGTCAAAATTGTACAAAAATCTTTGCTTTTTCATATTTGTCACGAAAATTTATATGTTAAACTTACGTTTACAAAATTCTTAACTTTGTCACGAAAACAAAAATCTATTTCTTTGTGGTATATGTCAATGTTCTCACACTTTCAAAAAATATATTAGCTTAGCTTTTTATTTTTTACAAAACAAAGTATCGGAGTCTTGAAAGTTGAATTCATATTATTGTAACTGCACATAAGAGTTTGTGATTACATACTTATTGATTCTTGTATATGTGTCCAGGAAAGTTTCAATGGCTTAGTGGTAACTGCCCTATATTTATGTCATACTAACCCGGGCTTGATCATTTCCTTTGCTTTGTTTTTTCATTTTTTACGAAAAAATAAATGAGATGATGTGGCAACTTCAGACTCTCTGATTGGTTGATTTTACTATCCTACGTGGACACCCTCTCCATGGCTTATATTTACATTTTAGTATTGTATATTTGAAATTAATCAAAATTGAATAAAATGATAATTAAATATTTGTAAATCTAATTATTTTTTTTATCATGTTTAGTTGGATTCTCATGAAAATAAATCGATAGCTTAAACAAATGTTTCAAAATTTGTTGTGTTATTGTTTTGTCTATAAATTACAAAATTTATTGAATTGATATATTTAATTATTGCACCCTTAAATAATATTTTATTAAGACATTAGAGAACTATGTTTTGAGTTGTTTTGTCAAAATTGTACAAAAATCTATGCTTTTTCATATTTGTCACGAAAATTTATATGTTAAACTTATTTTTACAAAATTCTTAACTTTATCACGAAAACAAAAATCTATGTTTTTTCATATTGGTCAATGTTCTCACACTTTCAACGAATATATTAGTTTAGTCACTTACTTTTTTTTTTTACAAAACAAAGTATCGAAGTCTTGAAAGTTGAATTCATATTATTGTAACTGTACATAAGAGTTTGTGATTACATACTTAGTGATTCTTGTATATGTGTCCAAGAAAATTTCAAAGGCTTAGTGGTAACTGCCATATATTTATGTCATACTAACTCGGGTTTTCGATCATTTCCTTTGCATTGTTTTTTCATTTTTTACGAAAAAATAAATGAGATGACGTGGCAACTTCGGGCTCTCTGATTGGTTGATTTTACTATCCTACGTGGACACCCTCTCCATGACTTATATTTGCCTTTTTATTGTAACTGTACATAAGAGTTTGTGATTACATACTTAGTGATTCTTGTATATGTGTCCAAGAAAATTTCAAAGGCTTAGTGGTAACTGCCATATATTTATGTCATACTAACTCGGGTTTTCGATCATTTCCTTTGCATTGTTTTTTCATTTTTTACGAAAAAATAAATGAGATGACGTGGCAACTTCGGGCTCTCTGATTGGTTGATTTTACTATATTTGCCTTTTAGTATTGTATATGAGGTTAGTTTTTAAATTTTTCAAAATTAGATTTTTGGATCAAATGACTACTTTATTTAATAATTCACAATTTAAAATTTTAGAACTGTTAATAATATTTTTACAACTAAATATAAATAAAAAATGTATTCGTGCTTAGTCGATTTTGATATGTAACAATAATAATTTCTATCTAATCACATGGTTTGTAAAAATGTTATCTACTTTAACTAGTGCTGAATTTGATATATATATAATAATACTTTACTATTTAAACACATGTTTTATGTCAAAAAAAAAAAAAGAAAAAAAAATCAACATTAAAATTTTACTATCAACTAGTAGTATTTATTTAGTTAGGTAGGTGAGCTACGGCCCCACACCACCTACCACCGGGAATGCCATCCCAATGTCGGCTACCAGCGCGTGAGTATCAGCCTCTTCAACGAACACTAACGATGCAGCCCAGAAGAATCACGTGCTTATTTATATACAGACAGAACAAACCGGTAATTGGTTATCGTCCCCAAATAAACCAAACACACCCAAGTTTTAATACCAATAACATTTTGTTTGGTCCAAAAGATCACACACTGAGTACATTATAAAACAACAAAGTCTACAAGTCTTCTACCAACCCATGTTTGGTTGGTAATTATAGCAAATACAGCCCGGTTAACAGCAAATTTCAACAATTCAAGAGAAATTAAAAAGGTCAAAAATGGAATTACAAAGTTGCTTGAAGCAAATATCAAACAGTTATAAGCTTCCAAACTTCTCTGGACATGTCAATGGTCTCGGTAACACCATCCTCGTACGTGACCTGCGCAAAGACATTGTTTATAGAGTTCATTAAAATGAGACGCTGAGCTTAAGTCATGTAAATACAAATGCTTTCTTGAACGCCAGGCAAATTGTCTAATGATGCCAAAACACCTCAAAATATCAAAAATTTAAAGTCAAACGACGTCATATCATGAGTACAAGAATCAATATGCAGGAAGTGACTAAAGAGGTGCTGAATGAGCAGAACAAATGTATCTAACTGAGCATTTTGACAAGTGAAAATATTAAATTTACCTCTGGTACGTGCCAAGGCAGCCACATCAGGTTTGTTCCGAGATTATCCTAACGCATCCAAATTGTTTTTCCTTACCTCTGAATTGAGAAACTTGTCGAAAACCGAGACTGGAGAACTAATACTAACCCGGGGGGTCTTTGCCTCGAGTTCTTTTAACCTAACGGAATGTTTGAAATGATAAGAAGTTGGACCGTTTAGCATAACAAATCACAAGATGACTAAGACCTTGATTGATAGATCATTAGCAAAATGCTATAGAAACAATATACTGCATAAGTTGTATACTCTCATTAATATATGATTGGTAGTGACTGGTGGAGCAAGTTTAACATTGTTACAAAAAAAATAATCATGAGACAAGAACTCAAAGCTATTCAACAGTACCATCTATATCTAAGCTTTTCATTCAGATATATTTCTATATTTATTTTACCTTGGGCCGTTTACGGGTCACTGCTTTACACGCCGTTAGGTTCACATTTTCATCCGAGAGTATGTTCTTAGTTTTGCTAGTTTTTGCACCAAGCTTTTTCTTGCAACATACGGCACCACAATGGCAATCTTGATCTTCGCCAAACTGAACAAGCCTGCTATATTTTCTTAGTATCACATCTACACACATTGATATTAAAAATGATCCAAGGAAATGTTCTTACTGGTAATCATAAGTCAGGTGCTCTCCTTTGTTTATATCACGGGTAGCAAATATGCCGAGTCTTGTCTCTCCATCAATCATCCTAATGGAAACAAAAATGTCATAACAAGTTACTTTAATAAGAAGAAAAACTGAGAAGATGGATATTGAATTATTGATAATAATAAGTTGACAAACCATTTCTGCATCACTGTATTAGGGTCGCAGCTGTGATTGAAATATCTCGATTTATTCCCCTTGTAAGTAGCATCAACCAACAAATTGTTGTTTATCTGACACAAGTAGAAATTTGTCTCCACCTTATGCTTCAGCTTCCAAAGTCTTTGTTCACAAATCTCATTGTCGATAACTACAGTGAGTAATGGATTTAAGAAGACACATGAATTTGACAGTAAGAAATAGTCAAGTATATATATATATATATATATATATATGCAACTAAATAATCACATCACCTTCCCCAACATACTCGATGATAAACTCTCCTGAATTGATATCTTCATCTGCTACAATCCCATATCCACATTTCTCTGTCTACAAGAAACAACTTATATATTTAAGTAGCCAACCAAAAATACCTTCTTTGTAAGCCAACTTGTGACACACCAACCTGGACTATTTTCATTTTCTTGATATGTCTTTGTTGGAACGGTTTGTTGGTGCACTCACATCTGCACGGGCAACTAGGTGAACAACTTGAAAGTAGCAACCTATAAAACGAAATGGGATGATGGTTAACATCAAGGAACATACCAGCGACAACAAACATGAAACACTGATTATTGAATTGAATGTAGTTTTCAACTAAAATTCTAAACCAGAACATAGACAACCCAAGAAAGTGAAAGATAGAGTCAGATATGGAACATACTCGCAATTGCAATTTTTTCCACAAAGAGTTGACGAGCCAGAAGATGAAGAGCAAGAACAGAATATGCCATGATCTTTATTAATCGTCTTTTTAAACTTCTCCTTCAGGTAGATATCTTAAGACCAAGATCATGTGAAAACAAATAAAAATCCAAAAAAGTGTATAAAACTTTAAAAAAAAACATGAATCTGTAACATACTGCGCTTTATGAAGGCAGGCTTCCTCTTATTCAATCTATCCGGAGATTTTAATTTCTCCGATCCCTCCATCTGCTTCGAAAACTTTCTAAACCCTTTCTTGATTTGATTCCGACCAGAACCCTAAGAAAAAACAGATAAAACTTTTAAGGCACTACGAAACAGAGACATAAGTAAAAAACAACTGAAGACTATGGTCGAACGTACCTTATTCTTGGCTGTAACCATGGCAAGATACCGTTTCGAATAGTCCCCAACTTGATGCATGTAAAAGAAAAAAAAATATTATTTATATGACGCAAAAGAAAAAGATATTACGCAAAAGAGAGAGAGAAGAACCAATCAACAAAACAGTTAATGATCTTCAATGGAGATGGAACTCTGAAACTTATGAAAAAAAGAAGATGGTGAAACAGTGGTGGATGCGATCATGAAAGAGCGAAAAGACGTGAAGAAGAAATGAGCGGCAGTTTTATATTACCTTGGTCTTGAAATACTTACTGTCCACACAGATCTGGTAAAATGGTAAATTAGTAAATTATATATGAATGATTCAGGTCCACTAATTTTGGGTTTCTCCTAATAAGATGTAAATGGGCTTTAGTAGACTTAGCCCAAAGTGAATCCAACGGAAAAATGCATTCCGCGTATTAACAAAACAATTACGTCGATGGTTTACTCGGTCTCCGTTAATTCGCACTCCCGTTCTCACCTTGTCACCGGAGGAAAAAAGGCTCACGAAGAAGAAGACTAAAGCTGATGATGATGAAGGGTGAAGAAGAAGAATATTTGATTATTATGGCTCTGGTAACATATTGAGGTAGGTATATAATTCACTGATCATATTCATGATAGGAGAGCTCTAGATTTATACAAAGGAGGAGATGATATAGAGAGGAACAAATATGTAGTCATAACTATGGGAATATACGATGATTACGTTAGGATAATGATGCAACGGCTAATCTTGTAGTCTTATATTGTGAGAAAATTATTAATATTCAAACATAGAGAAATGTACATTTAGACATTGCCCACTAAAATAAATAATACATTTAGAATGGACAAACTATTTAATATTTTTAATGTATTATTTGAAATTCAACAAACAATATAATTAATCATAGTTCTATTTGGGTGGACTATCAATATTGAAAAAAGTCTATTTGAACAAGCTCATTTGGATGTGGAAATCTTATTTAACACCCTTAGTCATATGTACGTAGTTAGTCTGAATGATTTAGATGGCTTATCAGGTGATCCTTCTTTATATCCGGCTAGGAATTCAAAACTTGTCCGACGAGCTTCTACTCTTGTGACTATTGTGCTTAGTTTCTGATCAGTTTTGCCTCGTTTAGTTCTTTAACAATACATGGTTCTCACATGTTATTACTTCTACTAATCAGCTGTTGTACACGTTATATGTACCATTGGAGTCTCTCGACGCTGGCTCTTGGATTCTTTTGCCGGGACAAAGGTACTGGAACTGGTTTCTAGTGGAACCAGTTACTAATGCAATGTTAATTCCTTTCGGTACACTAGGAATTTTTAACGTTGATTTATTTATATTTATAATTATTAAAATAAACTGGCAATTTTGTAACCGACAATTATATCTACTTTATGAGATTTGATATCTGACTACATCACCTACACCCTGAATCGTGTTATGAAAATTTACGTCTAATCCGTTTTCCACCCTCGCCTAATTTGGTTTGGAGTTTAGAAATACTAACGTTGACTTCCACACACGTACAAACGTTGACTTATCAAACGTAGATTGAAGAATATATATGAGAGAGGAAGACTCGAAAAACCAGAGGGATTGTTAACATTAATCCACTTCCCGCCACTTTTCTCCCTTTTCATCATCATCATCATCCTCCCACTATCTTCCCTGCCGCCGTCAATCATCACCACTGCTTGGCCACTCAAGCTTCCCACGAGGACAGAACTCATAGTCGTCACAGGAAGTCGAGCCGTCTCCATTATCAGCTTCCAATTCATACATTCGTCCTCGGTTTCCCAACGAGGATGACACTGTTGCTTGCTATCAACGAAGCACCATAACTAATCATGCTATTTGCTGTCATTTTAATGTCCCTTATAGGGTTTCCCAATATAACCCATATATTTATAAAGTTATGAAAAGGGCAATAACCATAAACCCATTAATTAGGTAGATGATCAATACATGTGGACAATTTTAAAAGAGCTTCTTTCTCTAACCAGAAGAAACAAAAAATAACAAAAATAAAAGACAAAATATTAAATGGATATGAGAAAAAAATGAAACAAAACGTTTCGAGGATCCGAAGCAGTACCGATCCGAAAATCAAACCGGCACTGATCTGAAATATTGGGTATTGGGTTGAATTCAGATATACACAAATACCCGATTGGATATAAAATATCGGATACTGGATCGGTTTGGATTATATGCAAACCCAAAACAAGTATCCGAATAGATCTGAGTCTGACACATATAGATTAGTAAAGTAACTTTCTAACCCTAACTGATATTCCCATTTCAATTCTCTTGATTATTGTTACCAACTTTTGCTTTTGTTGGGTTAAGATGATTTGGTTTCGTTTGACTTGGTATTTCTTTGAGATTATTAAGAATTGTCCATTTTGATTTCAGTAACTATGTTCGGATATTTCGGATAAATTCGATTTTCTTGGATTAAGTTTTGTTGATTGATACACATAACCGAACTGAATTCGATAAAATTTTAGATACTTTGGATATAACCGCTCCAAACCGGATTCAAGAAGTACCGAACCGTACCCGATCAGAAATTTTAAAATATCCAAACAGTACCAGTTTTCTTAGTTATAAAATACTTGAAATCTGAAATAGTCTATCCAAAATTGATCCGCTGCCTAAATGCTAGGGGTGTCAATTCGGGCTGGCCCGGCCCGGTCCGGCCCAAACCCGATAAGCCCGTAAATATTTGAGCCCGGCCCGGCCCTTATAGGGCTACAGGGCTTTTCGGGCTTTTGTGGCCTTTTCGAAAAATAATTTGTCATTGTCACTTCCATCGTTTTAATACATGTGAATTTTCATTAAAAAAGAGTTTCATTTTTAAAAAATAAAAAAAACATAAAGTGAGTTTAAAATTTTCTTGTCTATCACAAATTTTTTATTTTTTCGTATGTTTTAAAAACATTTTATACACGAACCAAATTTAATAAGATTTAAATAATCAAATATCAATTAAAACAAAAAATATAAGAGAACAAAATTTATGATAAACATGGTCAAACGTTTTATACTTTATATTTTGAAAATAAAAACATGTTGTACATGAAAGAAGAATGTACTTTTGTAAAATTTAAAATGTAACACTTGTAATGATGAAACAATAAAGTGCATTAAAAACTTTTATATTTGCTTTATTAGAGTTTAGATGAAAATATTAAAATAATATATCAATACTAATAATAGTTTCGATTACAAGAAAAAAGGATAATATTTACGCTAGAATATAAATTTCGGGTTTTCGGGCCGGCCCTAGCCCAAACGGAAGTCCAAATGGGCTTAGCCCGAAAGGCCCAATTTTTTTTGGGCTTATAAAGCTAAGCCCAAGCCCGGTAATTTTTAGGGCTGGGCGGGCTCGGGCTACGGACTTCGGCCCTAATTGACATGTCTACTAAATGCCCATACCTAATAAAAAGGTTGGCAAAAGAAACAACTTGTTTATTGAAAAAGAATGATAATATTCAATGCATCTACACAAATCTACAAAAAAAAACAGTGACGACAATAATAACAAGATCGTAGCATTAAAACACTGATTCCATTTCCACAATATTTTATCAGGATTTAATGGTAACCATGACATTAGAAATGAACATAAGAGATAACAAATATGAATAAAACAGAGAATAAGAATGGTTAGTATTATTCTTTTTTTTTACATTGAGATCTTACACATGAACATACCCAAAGCCGACGAGTTAAACTAACACGGAGTCCAAAGCCAACGAATAAAAATCAATCCCTGAAAACGAAATACATGATAATTTTGAAACTTAAAACCAAAAAAATAAGAGCTAGCTAAAAGGCCAAGACGAGATTAGAGACAAGCGGCTCTTTGATAATGTGAAATCGAATAAGATACCCCCATAGTGAATAGCGCATGCCGATTAGAACCAAGCTTCAAATCTCGAAGAAATAGAACAGATAGTTACATGAACATTAACCATATTTGGCCTGGTCGAACAAAAGACAGGAAAACGCCATGGAAGAAGCACAAAAAGGTTGAAGATTCGATCATACCTCTAAGTAAAAAGCAAATTACCTCACACCAACCAAAATCAAACAACCTTTGTTAATGTGTGGAACTTCGAAAACCGTTGAATTATCCACGCTATAACGAAAATCAATATGTTAATCTCATCAGATAAGCCATCTAGGGTTCAAAATATTCGGAAGCTGATTTGAAAAAGGGAAAATCATAAACGAGTAAGTATATTGTATGTTTAGAAAGGTCAACTGAGTCGTTGTAGTATAGTGGTGAGTATTCCCGCCTGTCACGCGGGTGACCCGGGTTCGATCCCCGGCAACGGCGTTATTTTTTTAAATTTTAGCAGTTTTAAATTGTACAAATAAAAATTGTACAAATAAAAATATAATATAAGATGGCTTCGCCCGAGTTCGAACCGGAGACCTTAAGTGTGTTAGACGGACGTGATAACCACCGAAACCACGAAATTTTGACAACAAATACTTTCAATCTAGTTTTATTCTACTATTTTCATTCATATATCAACCTTTGTTTTTTAACTTATCAGTTATCACGTCCATCCCGGCCTCTTGCTGTTGCTCAATAGTTTTTTAAGTAAATCAAATCGATTTAGTTCTGTTTAATACACAATCGCAGAAAATTATTTAACGACATTCTATGGTCTCCAGACATAAACGATAACTGTAAGCAGCCGAAAAAGTTACGTTCAAAGAGTTTTAATAAGCCTTAAACCAAGAATTCAACATTAAGGGAACAAGACTGGTCGTTAGTTTGCTAAACATGAACATCGGTCTGATTTTGTCTTTAAACCCAAACAAAAGAAAAGAAGCAATGAAGGGAAAAAACAACTAAAGAAAGCGATCCACAAGTTCCTCATTCCTCTGCAGCACTTGCTGCACTCAGATCAACACTTAGGTCCAGTTGCTGCAACATAAGAGGAAAAAAAACACAAAATTGATGTGAACGATGTCCCGACGTTTCTCTCTCCATCTAATCAAACATCAGAACATTTACCTTTCCGGTGATCAGGGTATACATGTTCAACACATCAGCAACAGTCGTCTCGAAGTGTGTTGTAGCATCATAGCTCTGTAATGACCAACAAGGAAAGGGTTAGATATGTAGAACCATCATCCAACTTAAAAGTAGGCTTCTATTAGAAACTAAAGATGGGTCTGGCTCCCCTCACCGTTGATATAAAGCAGTTGTCCAGAGCGGGCTCGTTGACAGGCTCATATCTATCATACATGTCGAAGAATATCTCATCAACAGGACCCAAGAGATCAATTCCAGCCTTTAGTTCGGTTTGAGGGTTATCAGTCTCTGCGTCTGTAGATACAAATGCGATGAATTTTCCCTTGGGAGCAACGTTGTGGGAGTAGGAACAGCAGAAGACATACCTGTCAGTGTGTAGAGAGGTCTCACAACATCAGACCAACATAAGAAAACAAAGAGAATGGTAACAAATGGCAAAACAAACATCACTGTAATTTCTAAACGTGGCGCAATAATTGTCAGTGTGGGTGTGTGCAATCAAGTTGAGGTCTAAAGAGGTTTCCAGGTCCAGAATAAGAAACGTATGTCAATATGATATTGATATGGAGCTTACCACAAAAACATATAAAAAAAAATATAATGGAACTCACATGTCTGATTTGCGGCCCAGCTGCTTCTGAGGTATGATGACCTGCACTGAGTGAGAGCCATTGGTGTTTGGAATAGGGTGGCTCATAATTGCGATGGCCCGAGCAACTGTACCAATCTTCCGAACCTGTTTTAATGTGATTACTCATCATTTCATGAACCATTCCACTATATATATATATATATAAATAACCAGAAAAAGAAAGGATACTGTTAAATAATAATAATCGATGGTTTAAACATGATAAAAACAGTAATATTACCTTGTTAGGAAGGTAGGAAGGGTCACACACAATCTTTTTGCATTTGGCAGTCTCTCCCTCAGATGTTACACCAATAACCTTACCTTCTTCATCAAACTCTACCTGTGATAAGTTAACATTGATATATATCTATGAATTCAGCATCCTACAACAAAATCTCACACCACAAGAAAGACAAAACAAAGAGCAAGAGGAAATACCTTGCATTCAGGTTTGCACAACATATACGTGCCACCATAGACAGCACTAAGCCGTGCAAATGCCTGAACAAGGGTAAGAGATCGAGAGAAGTCACAGAAGAATCAAGAAATAGTCATCTAAAACTTGAGAAGAATTCAAGTAACCAAGGCAAAAATCGATTGGAATGACAGAAGAAAAAAAACCTGGGGTAGTTCTCCCAAGCCATAGAGAGGATAAATATATGGAGAGGTTCCTTGGAAACGTGCAAGAGATTCGGCATAGAGCTAGCCAACCATTTAAAGCAACGATGTCAACTTAGGTGCATGAGAAATAAACGCAGAATTATTACAAGAAAGGAGACAAGTCTGACAAAAGATCACCTTCATTCTCATTACAGTATCCAAGGCGGGTTGATTGAGATGTTGGTCATTCGTGTGAAGCGCCACTGCGTGACCAATAAAGTCAATGGTGTTGTCATCAAGACCAAACTTCCTGCCAATTGTAATCTAAATGGTTAGCCACATATAAACCTTAATCAAACGCCAGTGAAGGCAAAGACGGTAGCTAGAAGGGATTAAAACATCAAGCTTACGCAATCAGTTCCTTTGTTGTAACTTTGGTCAAGTCCATCCCATTGTGTGTTTTGGGATCCTTCTCGTCGTAATCCTGAACATAACTGAAAAACTTGCCAGCTCGACGTTTCTCGAATATACCCATGAGAGGAGATTTCAGGGCCTCCATAGGAGTAACTGGCACCTTTTGAACCTGTGCGATACAAGAGTTGTCAGCAAAATGACTTTTGCAAAAATCTGCAACCAATATGCATCAATGAGAATCTTGTACCTTCCCTTTAACGAAGACATAGCTTCCATCAACAGCTTTGAAAGACAAATACTTTGTAACGTCAGTGTGAATAAGGGTACGAACAAGCTTGCCATTTCCCATCATAAACTGGTCCATCACATTGAAAGACAAACGTTAGTGTGAGAGTCACTAATATAATTTAATCAGCACGAAAGAAAATGAAAGGCACCAAGAACAATACCTTAGGCATCATGTCAACATTGTAATCCCTGCTAGCGCCTAGATGCTCAGGAGCCTTCTCTTCTCCCCTAAACTTCTTCCAAAGCTGCAAATGAAAAAGAAAAAAAAAAGGGTTTAAGCAACTGCTGGCAAACTAGCAAAAAACCTGTTTATATGGCTTGCATATGTTATAACTGCTAGCATTAGTTAGCCGTGTATACTCTTATATAAATCTTGTGTTCTTATAACTCTAATGTAATCTGTAAATTGCCTTAATAAGATCTCTTTTCTTCTTCACATGTGGATGTATGTAGCCAATTTGGTGAACTTTTATTTTATATACTCCCTCAAGGTAGATTTTTTTATAGTATTCACGCTTATTAAAAATTTAACAAATGTTTATAATTTATTTTATTTTTCACTTTAATATACACATTGCGATAACTTTGCAGCAATGAAATTTAATCAATTTAAATATTCTCAATTAATGTTTTTCAAAGTACAAAAAAGTACCTTAACAATATAGAAAATCAATCTTCGTGGAACAAGAAAATAATCTAAAAACTCTTAGTGTTTATTATATGTTTACTCATTATCTTCTCACATTCATTAACAAAACCTCTAAAGAAAATTAAGAAAGAAGAACCTGATTGAGATTAAGAGATGTTGATTCTCCACCATAGTAATCATTCCTGTCCATGTGAAGCACCTACGAGCCGTAATTATCCATAAACACAACACGATCAGTCTACCAAACCATACAATCAACTCAAAACCGCAAGCTCAAAATCATACAATCGGAGAGATCTAATCTGACTGAGATCAGATCCAAACAAAAAGTAGAAATTCAAATCCAGATCAATGCGATAACAATCGAAGAAACGACCATGAATCAATCAAAATCCCCGTGAAGGGATAAAAGGAAATAGGGAATCGACGGAAAGAGGATGGAGACCTTGACACCATCGACGGAGAGGAGGCCGCTGAGGATACACTCCTTGAGACCGGTTCCGAGAACAATGACCTCGTACTCTTCATCCATGGTTTGATTCCGAAAGTCTCGTAGAGAGGGAGATCGATGAACAGAGAGAAAGGAGTCGGGAGATCGTCGAGGGAGATGAGTGACGCGGAGGTCTATTAGAAAAATAGAAGATGCCTTGTGTGTTGATTGGGTTAATAAGATTCGATCTTAGTAGATTAATTACTTGGACAGGATCATAAATTACTGAAAATGCGAAGAAGCTCAAATCATAAAAATCAGAATTAATTACTGAAACTTATCTTGGATACGATCTTTGACTAAATCATTTGATCACCTCGACGGTTCTTTTGAACTGGGCTTTCGTGGGCTTTTATCGGCCTGATTATTTGTGATAATAATAATACTGTATGTTCGTAATTATCTGGGCTTCGACTAGGCTTTGGTTCAGACAGTATAGCGAGGTCAGAACATTAGTCAGAATCAGCTTTTGAGAATGTGAATAGGAGCGGGGGTTCTTGTGGAAGCTGTGAGAGAGCTCCAAGGATTTGATGTTTCCTTACAGCCATTTTCGGTTAAAACGGTTTCTTCTAACATGAACTATTGTGTGTAATAACGTTCGTAGACTTTATAAATACAATAATAAGAGATTTACATAAAAGTGTGAGTTACATCTTTGGCCTTAGAAGAAGAAGAAGGCATGAAGGCAAGAACAATGAGTAAAACCATAATCCCAATGGGAATCAAAAGCAGCATAAACGGAGGCGGAGGTAACGGCGGCAGAACTAACGGTAGGATCAACAGTGACGCCGTTAGACCCACCAGTATAACCAGAGACTCCAAACTGAAGTAGTTCGCCGGGATCATCAACCTTTTCTGCGACGAGAAGGTCCGTCGCAACTCATGCTTGCTGTTCTCTGACGTCATTGCCGGTGGACGGCGAAAGTTTACGTTTTTCCGGTTGTTTCTTCCTCCTCCTGCGTCCATGACAAGGTTGTTTGAGTAACGCTCTTGGATGTTTATGATGTCGTTCTGTAAATTTGGGGTTTTGCGAATCATTCTGACCAATGCAGCTTGATCGAAGCAATGAGAATGCGGAGAAGTCCGAGTTTCTGAACGAGTTGACTCAGTGACTCAGTGGTGTCTAATCGAAGCTGCATCAATGAATTGTGGATGTTTGATTAGTAAACTGGTTGTGGAGAGGAATCATAGATACAACACAATCAAATTAAGTAACCTCTCAAACAATCTTTCTTCGTTTTTGGGAGAAAGGGAATTACCTTTGAGCCCTTAAAGCCAGATCCTGTACGCAAGAAGAAGAAGAAGATGATGACTTCTGTATGAAAAATGAGACTTGAAAGGAACAATCTTTTGGGGTTATTAATAAGAGAGGACTTGGACAGGATCAGAAAGTATGGGGAGGGGTTCAGTGAATTTAGGGATTTTCTGAAATGTTGAAAAGAATAAAAGAGGAAACTTTTTTTTATAAAGGAACTGACAAAGGAGAGACGCAAGTTGCTGATTTGGGAAGATTTGAATTTTGATTTTGTTTTGAGAATTTTAGTAAACAAAAGAGACACCGTGTGGCCTAGTCTCCCTCCACAATCACATGGTTCATCTCCCCTGGACTTACTTTTTAGCATAGACATGACGTAAGCTAGAATCTTTCTTCGTAAGCTGACATGGAATTAATATGGAAAAATTGAGTTTTATTTTTATTATCTGCATATAAAAACTAGTGTAATCAGAAACTTTTCTTTAAGAAACTTTTCTTTGGGATCACTCATATGTGAAATTTTAAAAGTGATCATGTTACCTCTCAAATAGTTTTTAACGCAGTTTTTAGTTGCTTTGGAACAGTTCTTTTATAAGTTTTAACTAAAAATGTCGATGTATATATATATTTATTTATTTATATAATATAAAATAATGCGTTTTGAGGAGATTACTTTGATGATCATACCTACCAATAATTTTGTCTATGTTTATGAATCGATCAGGACCCATAGTGTTGCTCTTCTCAAGGCACATCATATGGTTAATGTATTTGCTCCAGTGGGAAATGTTGGGCCAAAAAATCAAGTCTCATTTTTTATGAAGTTAGGCTATCAATAGTCAAGACCGGTTTGGGGTTGGCTAAATTAAATTCTTGTTAATTTGGCTTGCAAGTCTCGTTAATTGTTTATTTTTTTTCATTAATTGTTTTTTAGTTTAGCTATAGATTAATCAATCTTAGGTTAAATAATAGTCTGTAAAATTTTAGTTATTTATTATGAGCTTTCCTTTGTCTTCTTATTATTCTTCCTCTATGCAATTTTCTTTCTCGAATTTGATAGTGACTAACATGTTCATTAAGAAAGTCAGTATATAAGTGCGGAATCATTTTCTTAATGTATATACTGTTTACATATACATGGTTCAATGAATTGGGAAACATGGGAGAGCTTTCAGAAACAACTTCATGTAATATTTTTTGTTTTGTTTCTGGACGCTGAATATATATATATAACTCAGCGAGTAGTGGTTAGGGGAATTGATAGATTACAATAAACAACACTAATTATCCACATTAATTCAAATAAATTAGGCAACACTACTTTAATTAGGTCAAATCAACAATGCATACTAAACTTCAGATATAAAACTCTGACATAGTAGTGCATGTCCGAATACCCGAAATTAACTAAAATCGAAGTTATACCGAAAGAGCTGCCATAGTTTCTAGGCCTATTCAATAGATATGAAAATCGTATATTTAGGGATGTGAAGATTGATCTCCTCGTTGACCAAAAAAAATGAGAGAAGACGGATCTCCCCAACATAAACAAACTACTAATACTCATCGATATTACAAAACGACGAACTATTATTTTCAATATGTGTTTAATCGATACCCACGTTATTTTTTAATCATTTGTGTTTTGGCATTTGCCTTTACAATTAACAAATTCTAAAATGCTTAAACTAGGGGTTTTAAAAAAAACGTACACTAAACGCAAACAAAAAACCAAGACCTATGTAGTACACTAGTATGAATCACCATGGTACGGTTTTAACCCCGGTTATTAATTAAATAAAATCACCAACCCTGTCTTTTGCTCAGTTGTCTTAAAAATAATCAATTTATTGATTCGACGATTAAACATCTCTATATATGTATGTTTTAGTTATTATTATTTTTTTTTTTGATCAAATATGTTTTAGTTATATAACTCGTTTTTGAAAGACAAAACGATTATTATATGGTGGAAAGTGAAGATATAGATGTGTATATATGGCAACCCATGCATGATTATTGGCTTGAACACCGCACCTTTAGATCGATGTCTAGTGGACCTGCAACAAAAAGTTCGTGAAATAAATAAAAGTATATCACATATTCCCTCTGTTCTTCTTAAAAAGTCGGTTTAATATTCCCCTTTATTTCTTACTTCTCAATTTATTGGTTTCGTTGCAACAAGTAAAATATTTAGGTTTGCCTGAAGATAAGCTAATCATAATCAAATTATCATACGTAATATCTCTAAAAATAGTTAAATTTAAAACACAAGAGGTATTATATATGGTTACTTATGTCTTTGTAGTGTATATGCATGTAGTCTTCGACAGTACATATGCATAGACATATGTTTTGGTCTAATTCTTACACACTCAATGCAATATTATAATATCAATAACAATGTCCATATGCTCAGTTTCATCACATCCTTTGAACTAACCAATACTCTTCCATTAATAAGATAAAAGTAGTAATATGGAGAAAAATTGCAATATAATTTGGTTGGTTTTTAAGGAGAAAGACGGTGAGATGTCACGTGGCTAATTCTCTTTGATTCAATGCATTATCTCTCGAGCCTCACTCTCGACCAAACCAACTTGCCTAATCACTTTCCTCTACGACTCTCTAATCCCCTCTTCTGTTTATTTTTCTTTATTTACTACGAATTGTGTTTTCATTTGGTGCAAAATAAACCCAAGTTATTTGTAAACTAAATATCGTACGTCTCTCCACGACAGGCATACGTAGTTTAGATCCTGAACATAAATGGTTGGCCTAATAGAGATATATATTGGTCGTTTTCATGAGTGATGTTATCATGAAACAATTTAACAGAAACTTGTTGAACACTACAAGAAAACACGCCGAATTCCGACGGAGGTTCCGACAGACATCAATGTCGTCGGACGTTTGTGACGGATTACCGACCAATTTCCGACAAAAACCAAAAATTTGAAGTCGTCGGAATTCCGTCGGCCATTTCCGACGGAATTCCGACGAAACATGGCTCGTCGGAATTTTCCGACGACTTTTCGACGACATTCCGATAAAAAATGTAACCGTTGTAGTCGTCAGAAGTTCGTCGGTATATTCCGACGAATCTACGACGACATTCCGATTAACAGTAAAGTCGTCGGAATTCCGTCGGAATTTTTCGACGAATTTCCGACGAACCATGTGACCGTTGCCGACAAATATATATG
>NC_027753.1:22557365-22558170 GCF_000695525.1 Brassica oleracea var. oleracea | reverse complement strand
CCAATTTACCGACGACATAGCGACGACCAAGGGTTTCGTTGAAGTTTGGAAAGGTCGTCGGTAATTCGTCGGTATATACCGACGAATTACCGACGAATTACCGACGACATGTGTTTCTAAAAAATTCCAATCATAAAAATCTATAAATTTAGATGCCAAAACTATGAAAATAACACATAATAAGTGTTTAGTATATATTAGATTGCAACCGTTCAAATAGAACAACTCATTAAAATATTTATGTATGCATATCATTGTTTTCATAACATCTCATCTTAACACTCATATACTTATACAATCATATTCATATAATTTTACACTACAAAAAATGTTGCTATGTAAAATCGTGTTATAAAAACATTTTTACTGTTAAATCTTTATGCAAATACTATATATATTATCTAAGATTTGGATTTTGCATTTAGAAACTTGTAATCAACACCCTAAACACTAAGTCGTCGGAATTTCGTCGAAAAAAGTTGTCATTATTCCGTCGGAATATACTGACGGACATATTCCGTCGGAATTCGAATTTGCCCGGGAGAACCAAACCGCGTGAAAATTTTCGCGTATCGCCATTTGGTATATTTTTAATTATACCGACGGAATACTGACGAACCCGTGTCCGTCGGAAACTTTAGATATAATAACCCTTCTTCTTCCTTCTTCCTTATTTCCGCCTCTCTCTCTCAAACACCCTCTCTCTCATGGCGATTACTCTATCTCTCACGGCGATTCCGGCCCATCTCGACCTCCCATCACCGGCGAATCCTCTTCTCACCCTCATATCTCTTCCCCAAACCCC
>NC_027753.1:22557001-22557250 GCF_000695525.1 Brassica oleracea var. oleracea | reverse complement strand
TATTAATATATGTTTTCTATAATGTCGATTACTAACTTGTCCCTATTTACTAACTTTAAATATTTTTGTAGGCGGTTCCTAAAAGGAAAGGAGGCCATTTAGTTGGGTTGGCCCGCCGTGCTTCTTCGTATCCGGTATCTTCTTCGCAAGCTACGTATGCCGATCCCATGATTCTCGAGGAGCTACATGACAAAGATGAACGGATTGGGGCATTGGAGGAGCAGAACACCACTATCCTTTCTGAGAATG
>NC_027753.1:22552076-22555231 GCF_000695525.1 Brassica oleracea var. oleracea | reverse complement strand
ATTTATTAATTAATTTTTAATATAAAAAAATTATATAAAAGTGCAAAATTAATTCGTTTTTAAAATTGGTATATTTCGACGAATTCTGGGCGTCGGAATATACCGACGGACAACGGTTCCTCGGACAATACCGACGGAGAGCATTCGTCGGAATATACTGACGAACCAATATCCATCGGTATATTCCGACGAACCAATGTCCGTCGGTATATTCCGACGCCCAGAATTCGTCGGAATATACCGAGGAATCCACTCCGTCGGAATTGTCCAAGGAACGTTATCCGTCGGTATATAGTTTTTCTGATGAACTCTGGTCTCGTGTGTCCGCATCGTAATATCGTCGGAAGTTTGTCAGAATGACGTTTCTCGGTATTCGTCAGAAAGTCATCGGAAGTTCTGACGAAATTCCGACGAATTTTTTTTTTCCGACAAAACGATACCGACGGATAGGTTTGTCAGAAATTCGTTGGAATCGGTCTATTCCGATGAATTTCTGACGATTTCGGCCATCAGAATCTCCCTGTTTTTTTTGTAGTGGAATGATTGTCCTAATTTGCTATTCAAGATAAATATGATTAGGTTCAGAGTATCACAGGAAAAAAAGACTGTTACTTTTTCATGATAAAGACAAGAATATGGTATACTTTTTTATATTGTCAAGCATTAATTAGATAAGAATCAGAAGTTGCAAAAAAAACTTAAACGAATGATTACGACAAAAACAGGAATTTGTCACTGGGTTCATTGCATTTTGTTGAAAGTTAAACTTGATTTGGATTACATTTTGGGTTAATAATTTACTAATCATTTTAGTCTAAACTTAGTCCAATATCTAGAATTATCCTCCACCACCTTAAAATAAAAATCTAGATATTCTCATAGAATTATCTAGATAATTATAATAAAAATCTTAGATATTATGGTAGAACTCTCTAGATTTAGGATTAAAATATGTAAGATATTTTGTATTTTGGAGGCTATAAATACCTCCACTCCCCTTTCATTTTGCACCATCAAGAAATAATCAAATTTGTAACAAACTTTCAAGTAATAATAAATCATCTTCTAAATTATAAAAGTTTTATTCTTCACAAAATTTCTCTCTCTTCAAACACTTAAACACTTTCTCCATCTTATAAAGTTTTTTATTCCAACAAAGTGGTATCAGAGCTATAAGTTTCTTTGAAGATGGCAAACAATGGTGTTCCCTTCCAAGTTGTATTGCTCACTAAGAGCAACTATGACAATTGGAGTCTTAGGCTGATGGCTATCCTAGGAGCACATGATGTGTGGGAGATAGTCGAGAAAAGCTTCAATGAACCAGAGAATGATGGTGGTCTATCTCAAACTCAAAAGCATGTTCGTGAATCTCGATGAATCGGTGAAAACCAATGTGGCTTTGGGAGATGAATCGAAGATGGAGGTGAAAGGTAAAGGAAATATTCTCATCCGCTTGAAGAATGGAGATCATCAATTTATTTCCAATGTTTACTACATTCCAAGCATGAAGACCAACATCTTGAGCCTAGGACAACTCTTAGAGAAAGGTTATGACATTCGACTAAAAGATAATAGCCTTTCTTTAAGAGATAATGCAAATAATCTCATCACAAAGGTGCCAATGTCAAGCAATAGAATGTTTGTCCTAAACATTCAAAATGACATTGCACGATGTCTCAAGATGTGCTACAAGGAGGAATCTTGGCTTTGGCATCTTCGATTTGGTCATCTCAACTTCGGAGGCTTAGAGCTACTTTCCAAGAAATAAATGGTGAAAGGAGTACCTTGCATCAATCATCCAAATCAAGTGTGTGAAGGTTGCTTACTTGGAAAGCAATTCAAGATGAGTTTTCCAAAGGAGTCGGAGACAAGAGCAAGAAAGCCACTAGAACTCATACATACAGATGTATGTGGGCCAATCAAACCAAGTTCACTTGGTAAGAGTAACTACTTTCTTCTCTTTATTGATGACTTTTCAAGAAAAACATGGGTTTACTTTTTGAATCAAAAATCAGAAGTGTTTGAAAATTTCAAAAAGTTCAAAGCCCATGTTGAGAAGGAAAGTGGTCTTAAGATCAAGTCCATGAGATCAGATCGAGGAGGAGAATTCATGTCCAAGGAGTTTCTGAAGTATTTTGAAGATAATGGCATTCGAAGACAGTTGACGGTGCCAAGAACCCCTCAACAAAATGGAGTAGCGGAAAGAAAGAATAGGACAATACTTGAGATGGCAAGAAGCATGCTCAAGAGTAAGAAGCTACCAAAGGAGTTGTGGGCAGAAGCAGTTGCTTGTGCGGTTTATATATAAAACCATTCTCTAACAAAGAGTGTTTTAGAAAAGACACCACAAGAAGCTTGGAGCGGAAGGAAGCCTGGAGTCTCACACCTAAGAGTCTTTGGAAGCATTGCTCACACTCATGTTCCAGACGAGAAGCGGAGAAAACTAGATGATAAAACTAAGAAATACATCTTCATTGGGTATGACGCTAACTCCAAAGGCTACAAGCTCTACAATCCTGAAACAAAGAAGACAATCATTAGTCGGAATGTCATCTTTGATGAAGAAGGAGAATGGGATTGGAGATCAAATAATGAAGACTACAACTTCTTTCCATCCTTTGAAGAAGAGAATGTGGAGCAACCGAGAGAAGAGCCAACAACACCACCAACTTCACCAACTACAAGTTCTCAAGGAGAAGAATGTTCGAGTGAAAGGACTCCACGCTTTAGAAGTTTACAAGACATCTACGAGGTAACTGAAAATCAAGAAAATCTTACTCTATTTTGTCTATTTGCGGATTGCGAGCCTATGAACTTTGAAGAAGCCCAAGAAAAGAAGTCATGGAGAAGTGCAATGGATGAGGAAATCAAGTCGATTCAAAAGAATGATACATGGGAGTTAGCTTCACTTCCAAATGGACACAAGGCAATTGGTGTGAAGTGGGTGTACACGACAAAGAAGAACTCTAAAGGAGAAGTTGAAAGGTACAAGGCAAGATTGGTGGCAAAAGGCTATAGTCAAAGAGTCGGGATCGACTATGATGAAGTATTTGCTTCAGTTGCTCGCTTAGAAACTGTTAGACTAATCATTTCATTGGCAGCCCAAAAGAGTTGGAGGATACATCAAATGGATGTAAAATCAGCCTTCTTAAATG
>NC_027753.1:22546421-22551484 GCF_000695525.1 Brassica oleracea var. oleracea | reverse complement strand
TATATCAAAGGTACAATCAACTTTGGCTTGTACTACTCTATCTCTGAAGATTACATGCTTATTGGATATAGCGATAGCGATTGGGGTGGAAATGTAGATGACCAGAAAAGCACAAGTGGCTTCATGTTTTTCATTGGAGAAATCGCTTTCACATGGATGTCAAAGAAGCAACCAATTGTCACTCTTTCTACTTGTGAAGCGGAGTATGTGGCAGCTACTTCATGTGTTTGCCATGCTATTTGGTTACGAAACTTGCTAAAGGAGTTGAGCCTACCACAAGAGGAGCCAAGAAAGACCTTTGTGGATAACAAGTCGGCAATAGCATTGGCGAAGAATCCAGTCTTCCGTGATCGGAGTAAGCACATCGATACTCGTTATCACTACATTAGAGAATGTGTTACCAAGATGGATGTGCAGTTAGAGTATGTGAAGACAAATGATCAAGTAGCTGATATCTTCACCAAGCCACTCAAGCGAGACGACTTTATCAAGATGAGGAGTTTGCTAGGAGTAACCAAATCAAGTTTAAGAGAGGGTGTTGAAAGTTAAACTTGATTTGGATCACATTTTGGGCTAATAATTTACTAATCATTTTAGTCCAAACTTAGTCCAATATCTAGAATTATTCCCCACTTCCTTAGAATAAAAATCTAGATATTCTCATAGAATTATCTAGATAATTATAATAAAAAATCTTAGATATTATGGTAGAATTCTATAGATTTAGGATTAAAATATGTAAGATATTTTGTATTTTGGAGACTATAAATACCTCCACTCCCCTTTCATTTTGCATCATCAAGAAATAATCAAGTTTGTAACAAACTTTCAAATAATAATAAATCCTCTTCTAAATTATAAAAGTTTTCTTCTTCACAAAATTTCTTTATCTTCAAACACTTAAACACTTTCTCCATCTTATAAATTTTTTTATTCCAACACATTTATCCTAATAAATAGTTGATACTGATTTTGTGTGGTTCAAGTGCAGTTTTTTTTAAGTATATCTAACTCCAACAAAACATTGTTTACAAGGATCTAAAAAGATGATTCAAGAATCAAAACGAGGTGTTTCGATTGGAGGGATATTGACCAACTTCTCTCATGTTGACAGCAGCATGTGTCACAATATGGCAGGTTTAGCTGAAACCCAACACCTATCTTTTGTTTGGATACAAGACTGCAATCTTTGTGAAAATTATAGTGAATTCAAACTGAAGACGATTTGAAAATTTATCTCTTTCAAGATCAAAGTCAATATCCAAAAGAATCTGTTGACCAATTCTGTCCTTTCTTAACATGTGCCTAAGACATATGTGCTCACTTTGTGATCATGTAATTCACATATCCATCTCACCTTAGTAGTGTAGGGGGTTATTAACAAAATCTCAGGAAATAATGGGATATCAATCATATCTTTCTCAGACAACACATCATTTACAATCTTATCTTACAATAAATTAATTATCTTGTTCTTATATAAATAACTTGTAATTATGGTGAATAATACACAGTTATACTCCCTTTATTTTATCAAGATTCCCTTGAAGAGTCTAGTCTACTGGTGGTTTCCAATACCGCGGAACTTAAGGTTAAGCGCGGATCATCAGCTATTCAGGTGAAGAATATATACTTGTCTTGTGACCCTTACATGGGATTCTCATGAGAGAACCAAATCCTTAATTTGTCTATGGCGCTTTTGAATGCTTACGTCTCTGAAAAGGTAACACCATAGATACACAAGCACACTGCACACATAGTTTTAACTATCACTTTTTGTTGATGTTTTTTGCAGCCTCTTCTTGGTTTTGGAATGTCTAAGGTGATAGATTCTTGATGATTCAGCTTTTACCAAAAGTATTTTTGTTTGAGCACTGGTTAAATGGGACGAGTATACGACAATTAAAACACCATTACATCCAAACTTGACGTTAGTATGTCTATGCTCCTCTTTCCAACTAGACTAGACTGCTTGGTTAGTATCATGTCTATATTATTAAGAACTAAAAACAAACACAATATTGTTCAAGAGGATAAGGATTCACGGGTTTGTTGCTATGGACTTGAGAACGCTCTTGCTCCTCTTGTGGGACTTTACCACGGACAAAACATTGGGGGACAAGTTGTTGAGGTTGCTCGAGAATGAAGAAATCTACCGATAAATGCCTATGACATGTTTCTTTAGAATCATACCAATATGTAGGAAGAGATTACCATGTACGTATAAATATGATGCTTGTTATAAAAAGAACCGAAATTTTATGGTATCGCAAGAATTTAAATAAAACAAATTGTATACCCGTAGGAAGAAGATAACTCTGATAACAAGAGAGAATGTGTTATTAGAAGAAAAAGAGATGGTATGTTACAATCGATCGAAATGATCGATTTATATAGAAGTGAAAAAGTTGAAGTTACTGTGCATGCATAATGACAGTGGGCTCCACATGATTTATAATGTCAAAAGTTTGGTGCCGTAAACATTGACGTTGTTTACGTTTATAACACTCCCCCTTGGAGACCAATGTCACGGTCGTTTTTTTTTTTGCTTAACGTCCTTGTTGCCTCGTTAAAAACCTTTCCAGGAAAACCCAATGGGAAAAACCATAGTAAGGTAAAAAGAGTACAACTACGTAAGCTCCCCCTCGAATGAGCAGTCACAGATCCTTCTGTTGACGCATTCCAATGTTATGGACATGTTTTATGAATACCGAAGTCAGAAGTGATTTTGTGAAGAGGTCAGCTGCATTGTCGCATGATTGGACATATCTTATTTCAATCTCTTTCTTCTTCACGAGCTCTTGAGTGTATGAGAAGAACTTCAGATGAATATGCTTCGTTATATCGCTTTTGATATCCGTCATTTGTTTGAGCAACACATGCTGCATTATCTTCATATAAAATAGTTGGTTCTATATTTTCGTCAATTCCACTGCTTGAACAGATGTGTCGGCTTATTGATCTTAGCCATACACATTCTCTACTTGCTTCATGGAGTGCAATGATCTCAGCATGATTTGAAGAAGTAGCCACGAGCGTTTGTTTCTGGGAACGCCAAGATATAGCAGTGCCTCCGATCGTTAAAACGTATCCTGTTTCTGATCGGGATTTGTGTGGATCTGAAAGATATCATGCATCTGCAAAACCAACCATTTGACCTTTTGAACTTTTAGGATAAAACAAGCCTAAATCAATGGTCCCTTGGAGGTAACGAAAAACATGTTTGATCCCATTCCAATGTCTTCGGGTTGGAGATGAGCTGAATCTTGCCAAAAGATTCACAGCAAATGATATATCAGGCCGTGTACAATTTGCAAGGTACATCAGCGCTCCAATTGCACTTAGATATGGTACTTCCGGACCAAGTATCTCTTCTTTCTCCTCAGGTGGTCGAAATGGATCACTTTCAATATTAAGTGACCTAACGACCATCGGGGTGCTAAGAGGAGTTGATTTATCCATGTTAAATCGTTTCAACACTCTTTTAGTGTATGTGGATTGATGCACAAATATACCATTTTGTGAATGTTCTATTTGTAGGCCAAGACAGTACTGTGTCTGTCCTAGATCTTTCATCTCAAATTCTCCTTTGAGATAGTCTGATGCCTTTTGTATTTCCTTTTGAGTTCCGATAATGTTAAGATCATCAACATATACCGCGATTATTACAAATCCGGATATTGTTTTCTTGATGAAAACACATGGGCATATAGGATCATTCACATATCCTTCTTTTATTAAATGATCACTGAGACGATTATACCACATACGTCCAGATTGCTTTAACCCATATAATGATCTTTGCAATTTTATTGCACATAACTCTTTAGGTTTGGAACTTAATGCTTCTGGCATTTTAAATCCATCAGGAACTTTCATGTAAATATCAGTATCTAATGATCCATACAGATAAGCTGTAACAACATCCATGAGACGCATCTCAAGATTTTTATCAGCGGCTAGACTCATCAGGAATCTAAATGTAATGGCATCCATAACTGGAGAATACGTTTCTTCATAATCGATTCCAGGTCTTTGAGAAAAACCTTGAGCCACTAGACGAGCTTTGTATCTCGTAATCTCATTTTTCTCATTTCGCTTTCGAACGAAAACCCATTTGTACCCAACTGGTCTCACATCTGCAAGTGTGAGCACAATAGATCCAAATACTTCTCCAAAATACTTTCTGCTATTTTGGATGTATCATTTATCTTGACATCCTTTTGTTTTCTAGGATTTTTATTCTTAGAACCAGCAGGTCTTCCACGCTGCAGGCGTGTTTTAGACTCTCGTGTATCGTCCGCTTTTCCTTGCTCATTTGATATTTTAATACAAGCGGGAGCATTCACGGCTGGTATATGAGATTTAGTTACCGTCTTGGTATCCGCAAATGCATCAGGTAGCTGATTAGCTATACTCTGTAAATGCATGATTCGTCGAACTTCTAGTTCAGACTCTTTAGTAGGAGGATCAAGATATAGTAACGAAGGTACACTCCATTTGATATCGTTTTCTACATTTTTGTTTTCTCCCCCTAGAACTGGGAATACTTTTTCATCAAAATGACAATCGGCGAAACGTGCCGTAAAAACGTCACCAGTCTGTGGTTCTAGATATCGTATAATTGATGGAGAATCACAGCTAACATATATTCCCAATCTTCTTTGTGGTCCCATCTTTGTACGTTGTGGTGGTGCTACATGCACATATACAGCATAACCAAAGATTCTAAAGTGGGAAATGTTTGGTTCTCGACCAAACGCTAATTGTAGTGGGGAATACTTATGGTATGCACTCGGTCTGATCCGAATGAGTGCTTCTGCATGTAAAACGACATGTCCCCATACAGAGGTTGGAAGTTTTGATCTCATGATCAATGGTCTTGCAATCAATTGCAAACGCTTAATTAAAGATTCTGCCAAACAATTTTGCGTATGAACATGAGCAACCGAATGTTCGACTTCAATTCCCATTACCATACAATAGTCATTGAATGCTTGGGATGTGAATTCACCAGCGTTGTCTAGTCTAACTCTTTTAATAGTATAATCAGGAAACTGTGC
>NC_027753.1:22545737-22546357 GCF_000695525.1 Brassica oleracea var. oleracea | reverse complement strand
CCATCTACTGGATGCGTCAATTAATACCATAAAATAGTGGAATGGTCCACAAGGTGGGTGTATAGGTCCACATATATCGCCTTGAATCCTTTCAAGGAACTTTGATGATTCTTTATCGATTTTGGTTGGCGATGGCCTTACGATCAATTTTCCTAGAGAACATGCAACCCATGCCATTTTATTCCCTTGAGAAATCTCCTGGATTTTCAGTGAATGACCATGTGAACTTTCTATGATTTTACGCATCATTGTAGTGTCTGGATGGCCAAGGCGATCATGCCATAATGTGAACTCTTCTGGGTTCTGTTTTACTAAAAGATTTGATTTGATCTCATCGATATAAGTATGATGTAGTCCCAAAGGAAGTTCTGGAAACTTTTCCAATATGTGTTTTCTACCACATTTATCAGAAGTTACATACATGTATTTCTTTTCATCCTCAGTTGCAGACTGAGTATCATATCCGTGAGGATATATGTCTTTGAAACTAAACAAATTCCTTTTAGAACTTGGAGAATATAGAGCATTATTTATGGAAAATTTTGTTCTATTCGGCAAAGTAAAGTTTGCTTTACCAGTTCCTTCAATCACGTCTGCAGGACCTGATATTGTATTGACGA
>NC_027753.1:22526368-22545586 GCF_000695525.1 Brassica oleracea var. oleracea | reverse complement strand
TGAAATTGTCATAAATATTAATAAAAGAAAACGTAAAATTTATTCATATAAGGAAAAACACAATAGTTATACATTAAGGTGATGTTAAAACATCATTATTTGTTTAAAACAGGAAATGTAATAATTATACATGACAATATTGAAAACTATTCAATAGTCTTATTATAAGCATTTCGGCCCTCTTCAGGAGTAATCTTAGTCCAGCTCATTAGCAAAGTCGGAGGCATCGAGGTACGATGTCCCTTCAAATTTTTCAGTGAGGTTTACTTTTTTAGCTTTGCCTTTCGTGGACTCTTGATATAACTTACAGAGATGTGGAGGAGTACGGCATGTACGGAACCAATGTCCTTTACATCCACATCTGTAACACACTGTCCCACGCTTCTGGGTGGTGTCCTCCTGAGTTTCTTTACCCTTGGAAACTTGTTCAGATCTAACCCACTTGTTAGATCCCTTCCATTTGGGATTATAAGTTTTTCCACGTTTATTATTGAAACGGCGACCATAACCTCGGTTGGTATGGTTCCTTCTTTCCGAATTTTCTATCGCCGTAGCATTCACTTCAGGGAATGCTTTGGCTCCCGTAGGTCGGGAATTGTGGTTTTTGATAAGGAGCTCATTGTTCTTTTCAGCCAACATGAGCGCAACCATCAATTCAGAAAATCTCGTGTACCCGCATTTTCTGTAAATTTCGGGCAAGAAGTGAAGCTGTTTGTGGAAAGAGATATATGTTTTATTCATCATTTCTGCCTCAGAGACATGATTACCACAATACTTCAACAGTGCAACTATCCTCAGGACAGCGGAATTGTAATCCTCAACCTTCTGAAAATCTTGGAACCTCAGATTTTTCCACTCTTCTAGAGCGTGAGGTAGGTTGATTTGTCTCTGGTTATCGAACCTTTCTTTTAAAGTTTGCCACAGTTCAGCTGGTTCCTCGACGCTTGCATAGTCGTGCGTTAGATTTTCATCTAAATGCTTCTTCAGGAAGATTATCGCTTCGGCTATATGCTCGGGTGGCGATTCGTTACCGATTACAATTGTTTCGGTTATATTTTTCATCACCAGATATGGTTTCACGTTTGTGACCCATCCGGCGTAATTTTCGGCAGTTATTTTTAATGCCGGGAACAGGAGTTTCTCGATGTTTGCCATTTGTATTTCTAAAGCACATAAATAAAGATTATTATAATATTATTAATATTAAAAGGAACCGTTTACATTAATCATGCAAGCAATTACAAGGAGAAGCAATGTGAAAAAAAGTAAACCGATATTCATCTTAAATTCACCCGGAGTAAATTCTCCAACGAATAAACCATAAATAGAAACACAAATAAAAATGACACATAAAAACAAAAATGCGCGAATCATCTTTCTTGAAATGAAAAATCGGAGGAGAGCGATTTGAGGATATTTGAGAGAAGATGAAATGTTTTGGATGAGAAAATGGAGTGAAAATGAGTTGTATTTGTAGATGAAAATCACTGTTCATGACCGTTGGGGAAAGAGAAAATTTTTTGAAAATTTTTCTTTGTGACCGTTGGGGTTAAATCGAGTGCACAAAAAAACAGTATGAAAATATCGTATTAAACGGTCAATCAAATCTATAAAATTTCATAAAAAAATGATAAAAGTAAAAATTATGGCAACAAATCATGCGACGGCTCAGCCGATCAATGCAGAGTAATAAATAAATTATACGGCGGCTCGGCCGACCAATTAACAATAAACAGAATATAAGGCGGCTCAGCCGACCCATAAATTAATTAAATTATTAATAAATAATATAGGCGGTATTCCGGCCATTTTAACAGGATATAAATAATAGTAGAGGCGGTATACCGACCATTATAGCAGGGTATAAATGATACAAATAAATTTTACCAAAATTGAGAACGGTCGTGCTGATAACGTGTTATAAAAAGAACCGAAATTTTATGGTATCGCAAGAGTTTAAATAAAACAAATTTTATACCCGTAGGAAGATGATAACTCTGATAACAAGAGAGAATGTGTTATTAGAAGAAGAATAGATGGTATGTTACAATCGATCGAAATGATCGATTTATATAGAAGTGAAAAAGTTGAAGTTTCTGTGCATGCATAGTAACAGTGGGCTCCACATGATGTATAATGTCAAAAGTTTGGTGCCGTAAACATTGACGTTGTTTACGTTTATAACAATAGGCCTGAGACTTTTATCCGAGATCCGGATTCGATTCGAGATTCGATCCGGATCCGATCCGAAAATCCGGATATCCGGAGGGGCCGAATCCGGATCTGGATAGTAAAATGTTGGATCCGTCAAAGCCGGATCCGGATCCGGATATCTTAATTTTTAAGTCCGGATATCCGGATCCGTAAGTTTTATTAATAAATATTTCAAAAACAATAATATCTATATATAAAAATTAATTTTATTTAATATATTTTCATTTTATAATAATATATATAAATTTTATGTAAATTTTGTAATATTATACATAGAAATAATTAAAGACATTATATATATATTTTTTAAAATATTGTTAATATTTTATATATATATATATATATATATTAATATTATTTTTTATTTATTTTAAGGATCCAAATCCGGATCCGGATATCTGCCGGATATTACAATTTTTAGGAGGATATCCGACACTCCGATATCCGAGAACCCCGGATCCGGATAAGGATAGTAAAATTATAGATCCGCCGGAGAAGGATTCAGATCCGGATACCTTAAAATCGCCCGGATACCCGATCCGTGTCAGGCCTATATAACAATGCTCATTTATGAAATTTAATTTTTTTTTTAAGAATACAATAATGTAAACTTCGAGTTAAGTTCGAGTGTTGTCTAAAATCATAGGGATTAAATGTAAAACCTTCTCTTTATATCCATGGGCTATTTGAAACCCAAGTGAAGCCTAGCCCACTTTATAAGACCCAATCTAATAAACTAGGCCTAAGTTTTCAGCAAATCAAAAGGGGAAAAGGATAAACCCTAACTCAATTCCTCAATCTCGAACTCTCCACCGATTCGAGTAGCCATGGGGATACTGTCGTGGTTCACCGGAAGCCCTAAGCCTTCGCAGCCGGAGAAGTCGAAGACGGAGAAATCGGAAACTCCGGCTCCGGGGATGAACGGAGCCATAGAAGTCCCTCGTCCCGATCGCGCGACGGTTTTCGAGTTCGGCTCTGTGGCAGCCACCGGAGACAGAGTCACTCTCGCTGGATACTGCCCCGTTTCCGACGATCTCGAGCCTTGTCGCTGGGAGATTCTTCCTGCCGACGGAAAAGACGCGCCGCAGTTTCGCGTCGTCTTCTGAAGAATCCGATCATCAGCTGAGTTTCTAGAAATGGATAAATTGTATTGGTGCTGGTAATGTCATAGACAATTTTTTCACTAGGTTCGAAGCGCACCATCATCATCTACAGCTTGTATTTCCGTATTTAAATAAATGAGCTTCTTTTATTATTTTTAAAATAAGGGAATTATTAAGTGATTATCCGTGTTTTACTGCTCCTAATGACAATTAGTGCCAACGAAGAAACCTTTTAATCCATGAACTAAAATCGATTAAAAAAAAAGATTTTCAGAAAAATTAGAAAAAAAAAAAAAAAAAAAAACTTCACGATCGTTTCGTCATCGTCTTCTTCAACACAGTTGACGAATTCTCCTAAAACATGCAATGTGGATTTGATTGATCTCTGATCTGAGAGAAGAAGATCCAATATCAAAAACCATGGAGAACGTAGCGGCGCAACTGAAGCGTGGAATCTCGAGACAATTCTCCACAGGATCAATGCGAAGAACGCTAAGCCGGCAATTCACACGCCAATCATCTCTCGATCCACGCCGTAACAACATGAGGTTCAGCTTCGGCCGTCAGTCTTCGCTAGATCCGATCAGACGGAGCCCCGAATCGCTAGGATGCGAGCCGAAGATGTCTGTCCCGGAGAATCTCGATTCCACGATGCAGCTTCTCTTCATGGCGAGTAAAGGCGACGTTGACGGCGTTGAGGAGCTGCTCGATGAAGGAATCGATGTGAATAGTATTGATCTAGATGGACGTACGGCGCTTCATATCGCTTCGTGTGAAGGTCATTACGACGTCGTTAAGGTTCTTCTTAGCCGGAGAGCTAACATCGATGCTCGTGACCGTTGGGGTAGTACGGTCTGTTCTTCTTCTTCTTTCCCTTCTGGTTTAGCAAAATTGAGTTCAATTTGATTTCCGGTTCGTACAACCGAATTGATCGTGATATTCCGCTTTGGTTTGAGTTCGGATTGTTTCTCCGGTTTGGCTTTGGTTTAACCGAATTGATCATCTTTTAAGTAGGCTTAGGCCAAAAACCCCAAATCCGAACCCTAGTTAAAAAACATGAATCCGTAGCCAAACAAACTGTAAAATAAGGAATGAGTTTTATAGGGTAGTGTAAAATGTCCATGAATCTAAAAGTATTATTACCTGAATTCGTAATGGTAATCGAAAAACTTGAAAACTCAAAAAAAATATGATCAGAAGATTTGAATTAGTGTTTTTAATAAGTATTCAAAACTGTGTTACAAAAATATATATTCAAAACTTAAACTTATTCCATATATCACATTTGTAACTAGTTGATTATCATATCTAATAGAATTAGAGATTACATGACGATGTAATTAGAAACCAAATTGAGTTCGAATCCAAAATGAATTTTACAAAGAGATAAAATATACTGAAATATTATTGGTAGAGTCTGACTTTTTGAATATTGTGCAGGCGGCTGTTGATGCCAAATATTATGGGAATACTGAAGTGTATAATCTGTTGAAAGCTCGAGGAGCTAAAGCCCCGGTATGGTTTTCTAAAAAAAGATTCTCTTTTTATGTTCTTAAGATGATTTGGTCTCTCAGTCTCTGGTGTGTGTTACTTCATTTTCAACATTTGTTGGTTTTGAAACTATAGAAAACAAGAAAGACTCCAATGACGGTGGGAAATCCAAAAGAAGTCCCTGAGTATGAGCTTAATCCACTCGAGCTTCAAGTCCGAAAAGTTGATGGCATCTCAAAGGTTGTCCCTTCCTCTTAATCTCACAAGAACATAGTCTCTTAATCTGATGTTTTTTGTTTACTTAGGGAACGTATCAAGTTGCTAAATGGAATGAGACGCGAGTCTCAGTAAAAATATTCGATAAAGATAGTTATTCAGATCCTGAACGAGTGTATGCATTCTTCTTCTTCTTGAGTTTCTCTGTGAGTATGTGTTTTAAGTTGTTTAACATAAAGTTATCTAACACTCTATGTTTTCTCTTTCTTGTACGAGCAGAAATGCCTTCAACCATGAATTAACTTTGCTAGCTAAAGCTCGGCATCCAAATATTGTTCAATTTGTTGGAGCTGTCACTCAAAATCTACCAATGATGATTGTAGTTGAGCATAATCCCAAAGTAAGTAAGCATAGCTGTTTCTTTCCATTTCATTTCCTGCCTGCAAATCGAATCAGAAATTGTAGTAATCTTGTTATAATTTTCAGGGTGATCTAAGTGGTTATCTTCAGAAGAAAGGTCGTCTTTCTCCTTCAAAGGCTCTGAGATTTGCTCTTGATATTGCCAGAGGCATGAACTATCTTCATGAATGTAAACCAGACCCGTTCATCCACTGCGATTTAAGGCCAAAGTAAGACAAATCCGAGAGAAATTATATAACATCGACAAAACACACGGTTTGGATAATATTTTGAAACTTCTTTGTAAGGTGTCAGAAATATTTTGCTGGATAGAGGAGGACAACTGAAGATCTGTGGATTTGGTTTGGTAAAGTTGTCCAAAATTTCAGAAGATAATTTCAAAGTAGTGAAGCACGAAGCTCATATCGATAAATCAAGTAAGAAAAATCATGTTCTTTATACGACGACAATGCATTGTTCTTGGCAGTACCTGTGCTCATTACCTTAAGAACTGCAGATTACTATGTTGCACCCGAAATTTACAAAAACAATATCTTTGATAAAAGGGTCGATGTGCATTCATTTGGTGTCATTTTGTATGAGGTAGTAACATACATCTTTCACCTTGTTGATAGTTAAATATCTGAGGCTCAAACTCTTGCATTTTTTTTGGCTTTTTATATGTGAAGATGACTGAGGGAGTATCTATTTTTCATCCTAAACCGCCTGAAGAGATTGCGGAGTTGATATGTATGGAAGGAAGGAGACCAACAATCAAGACGAAATCGAAGAGTTACCCTCCAGAATTGAAAGAGTAAGGCATTATCATCTGTTTGTTACTGCATTTTATGATGTTTGTAGACATTAACAACTTAAAAATCTATGCAATAATCTGTAGGTTGATTGAGGAATGTTGGCATCCAGATATAAGTGTGAGGCCAACATTCTCTGAGATTATCTGCCGACTCGACATAATAGTTTTAAACTGTTCTAAGCAGGGTTGGTGGAAAGACACATTTAAGTTTCCTTGGTAATGCATTTTTCATCTTCTTTAATCTGAATGAATAGTCTTATTAAGCCAAAACAAATATTTATGTGATAATTTTTTCTTTTTTTTCTGCAGGAAATGAAGAAAGCTATTGAACCAATCAACACTGAAAGTAAAAAACCCCAGAGATGAGAGTGAGATTTCACCCTTTGTAAAAACAGAACATATCACTGGTTTGTTTTTTTAATATTTTTCATGTTTCATATCATAAGCTTTGGGTCATTTTGTAAGTGTATTCTATGAGTAACAACATACACATCAATTGTTCATATCAAAACTAGAAGCAAAACTTCTAGATAAGATTCATAAATTTCTGCCAAAACAAGTACACAATTGCTCACTGAGTAATTAAAAGTTATACAAAGATGACTTGAGAAACGACATAGTGCGGGAGATTAGTTTAATTTTTAATGATACTGGGTTTCATCTTAGCTAATTGAAAGTTTGCTACTAGTTTATTTTGAAATGATATCGAGTAATTTGTTTGGTAATTTTTAATCCTGGATCATCCATCATCAACCTGGCAAATAAATGACGGCTGCTATTACCATGCTTATCACAAAATCATTTAAGAAAAAAAACCAAACATTTGCGATACATGCATCAAGTAGTCTCTTTGGAAGAATGATGATGCATCAAGCAGTGTCTAAGCTCCGTCCGCCAAGGGTCCCTTCACTGTACTGATGTAAAGAACTGCAGACAAAGAAAATTTGTAAACATTCACAAAACCCAACGATGTATAAAGAAGAAGAAGAAGGTTGAGAGAAGAATGTAAGAGATATATTCGTTACCATTGTTTCCACGGATAAAGGCATCACCGTATTTGTTCTTGAGCTGGCCGTTGACATACTCCTCTGTCTGCTCCATTGCTATGTTCATATACCCATCAAGACAAGCAAGAATGCCTGTGTAAGAAGTAAAAGAGAACTCAATATTAAGCTTGACCAGAAACAAGTTGAGAAGAACGAAACAAGTCTAGGACAAAGATCTCTTTCTTTTACAAGGCCTTGAGCCTCGATCATAAAACCACAAAGCGAATATCTGAAAACACAAGCTCAAAATCCTATTAATCAACTCTAACTTTACTGCAGTCACATTGGTAAAAGGAGATATTAGAATGAGAAAGGGCAAGGAGAGAAGATACAATCAGCCAAATTGATTACTGTGGTCTAACAATAGCCTGACCTTGACTGGTTTATAAACCAAAAAATGTCAAAAACTTTCTCTAATTTCTCAGAGCTATATCAATTGAAATGACCACTCTCTATAACTCCATAGAACGATTAAGTTAGTAGACTTAAAAAGCAACTCTTTGGTTCCGATTAACATGGCCAAACCAAAGGAACAAGTCCAAGTCAAGACTCCTAACCAAAAGTGCGCAGCAGAGATATTGAAATAGTAATCAACTACAAAGAGAGTATTATGACCTCGATAATCAACACCAGAGTTGAGTTTGACAACAACGGGTCTCCCACGGATGGATTTGAGGAAATCAGCAGGTGTCTTTGTGGTTCCAACAACTTTATCTCCACTTCCACTCATCTTTCTTTCTTTCTTCCTCTGAGCTACGAATCCTTTATGCACACAAATTCAGAGATCTTAAATCAAATTGGGTCGCTCTCAAACTAGACGAAGACGAAGATACACGATTAAAAACCAAAACTTTCGACCCAATGGAAAGCGAATCGATTGAAAGAGGAAATAAAAACTGATTTCGCAAGAAATCGATACCTGACGTACTACTACTATTCGGGCGGAGAAATAATGAACCTCTCTTTAACCTAAGGTCAGCCGCATTAGAGGTTCGATACGGGTTCACACCTTCCCGAAAGAAAAAAATTATTAAAATATGCTACAGTCACGACTCTGTCTCGCCATACTCTTTCTGCATAAACCCGGATCGTTACTGTTTAGTGGGCCCCACGCCCTGTGGCGGCCCGCTATTGGTCAATTTTTTTTTTTTTTTTTTAATAACAAACGAAAAATGAAAAAAAATAAAATAAAAAATTCAAATGATGAACCCCAACCGGGGGTTCATTAATGCGGCTGCTCTAAGGGCTTTATTATTATTTTCAAAACTATGTGGTATAAATCCCTACACTATTATTTTAGATAAAAGTAGTGATAATTGAACATTGGTCCTTTTATTCTAACTAAATTATAGATTTGGGAGTGAAATCTTATATATTAAAACAGAAATCATGACTTTGTTCATGTGTGATTTTTTTTTGTTTGGACCATTCTCTAGAAATTTTATCAAGTTATACATAAATTAATCATCATATTTTTTAATATCTTTATTTTTTTATTTAAAATACAAATAAATATTGTTTAAGATAATTCTAAGAAAATATTTTCAGAATCACGATACAATTTATTTTCGAAAATTAATTAACTTTAATTTTAATTATCATAAAATATAATTAGAATTTCAAATTAAATTTATTTTTGATTGATGAATGAAAATTAAATCATATAATATTTTAATTTTATTCTAATGATAATAACAATTTAAATTGATTAGTTTTCAAAATACATTTGATAAAGATTTTTAAAAGATTTTGTCAGAAAGAAATATCCTTTCTGTTTCAAATAAAAATATTTACTACAAAATTAGTTTGTATGTACAATATATTATAGTTTCTCTTTTAAAAATATTTTTTGTTGTTCTTAATAGTATCTTCAAATATTTCATCTTTATTATGTAGGTCCAATTTAATTTAACTTCTATATATAAATTTCAAATTTAGAAATAAAACCAGAAATTATGTTGGTATGTTTCATATATTCACTAAAACTAATAATATAAAATCTTTGTAACTACTTTAATAATGATATAGTTTAATTTTAAATAGAATATTATTATATTGTATTATATTGAACTAAATATGATAAATTCTATTTTATTTTTAGTTATCGTTTCTAAAATGAAATATAAAAATTCTATTTTATTTTTTAATATTTTATAACAATAATAAATCATGTTAAAATAAACTATTATATTGAACTAAATATGATAAATTATATTAAATTCATAAATTTATTTTCATAAATATAAATATTTATGTTAAAAATATAATAAGATGATCGAACAGCTTAATATTCGCAAACTATATAATACATGTATAAAAAAATTTACATATCTTAAAATTTTGTATATACAATAATATATTATCTAAAATGAATAAACGTAAAAAATATTGCTAAAATAAAATTCAGCTTTGAAGGACGGTGGGTCAGAATTTAGTATAAATTAAACACAAAACAATTTTCAGATATGTTTTTTCATGCATATATTAAATTTTTCAGTAACTAAATGCAAACACAATCATATAAATATATAATAAGAAGCGAAAAATGCATTTCTTAAGCAATTGATTAATTATAACATATAAACTATGAAATTATTGTATTTGAAATAGTTATATAAATATTTAAATTTATGATTAACGTAATTGAAAAAATATCCGCGCGGATCAAGATCTAGTTGTTTTTAAATTCGAAGCTTTAAGTGCAAGAAAAATATACAATAAGTGCAAAATTTGCAAGAATGGAAAAACACAAAAAATATGGTTGTCACTAGTCTCTCTCTGGAGTATTTTACCAGATTTGCCCCTTACTCTAACTAGCTAGTCTAAATTAATATAAAAACCAATTATATTGTAAAATATATATATATATATACACACGTAATGATCGATCCAACGCAAGCTTGAAAATCAGGGATGTAAGGTTCACCTTAGCGTGAAACAACTTCTTTGCAACCAAAGTCACGAGAAAAAGAATCTGCTCGGAACCAAAGTATCGAAGAAATGTCGGAACCCTAGACAACCGGATTCAGCTAGAACAAACAAGGATAAACACAAAAAAATCTTGATCAAAATCTAAAGAGAGGAGATTAGAGCCCGGGAAAAAATACAGAGGAGCTATTGCCCTAGCCCCGACGAACGCAAATGTGTATTGGATCCGATGACCTTGCAGCTTCTCGGCAGTCAGTGTGTTTGAAACCGTACATCGATCCATCCAGGATTAGTCTTCACCGAAAGAGCCATCCCTAGAGTTGCCTCGCGCCCCGACCGCCGGAATCTACAAGAGACCCGACTCTCAAACTTCCTCCGCCAAGTTCAGATGCTGCCTTGCCGTCACACGCATCCTACAGCACCGCGCACAAGCTCGTCGACACAAGAATCTTCACAGGGATGGCGCAACAAGAAGACCTTAGTCCCCATAGAGACCGTTTCATCGAACAAAGATAATATAATAATTAGCCAGCTAACATGAATTATTAATGTTTACACGTTTGTTAGTTTAGCTGGCTAACATTCATTAACATTAGTTAGTTTAGCCGGCTAACAAATGTATTTTTATGTATTTGAATCAAATATTTTCACGCAGTATATTTGTTAGTTTAGCCGGCTAACATATATATGTTTACGTATTTGTTAGTTTAGCCGGCTAACATTCGTTTGTTTAGCCAGCTAACAAATATATTTAACGTATTCAAATCAAATATTTTTTATGTAATATATTTGTTAGTTTAGCCGGATAACATTCGTTTGTTTAGCCGGTTAACAATATATATAAACAGTTATTTGCTAACAATAGCTATGTTTACCGGCTATTGGGACACTTGAAGAATATTTTATTTTATAAAAATATATAATTTAATATAGTCCATGAACGATCGGTGAATGGTTAAACTTTTTGAGAACCTCAATCATAAGTTAGCAAGGTTATCCTCCGAGATAACCGGACACGCAATGTTTTTAGCTGGTTTTAAATGTTTTTGTTATATGGCTATTTGAACAATTGACTGTCTTTAGTTTGAAATGGCAAAACTCATGTTCCAAAAGATGCATGTTTTACTTCCGAAGATCTTCACATATATCACAGGAAGCCAAACATCCTTGGCAACAAAAAAACATGATAAGAAGAAGCTCGTTGAAACTCCTCTGCTCCAAAATTGAAAAGCAATGAAACCCTTCAGAGATAGAACCATCACATGCTCAATATTTTGATATGGACAAGAAAAGAAAGAATCTTGATCACAAAAGTTATTAAAGGGATGTTGAAGAGCACAGTGAGAAGGGAAGGTTAATCGTTACCTTGTTATGTTATCATTACAAGGTGTAGTAGAACCTTGATACTTAAAGCACTTAAAGCGCATACGCAGACATAAAAAATTATTATGTTCATGTATCTTTGAATTTTTTTGTCACAGATGGAACATAATTCAATACTCCAAAAGAGTATGTCAAGAATTAATGCCAAGACATACTAACAATGTTATATGTTACTAGATAAGTTGACATGTTAACAATGTCACAAAACATGCTAACAAATGCCACAATATTATTCAAAGATACATGAACATAATAAATTTTTATATGCTATTAAAATTGTTAGTAGTCTAATGAATTGTTAGGATATTAAATATATTAACCGTCTAGCAGTTAAGTATATCTATTGGGTTTGCTCGTAAGCAATCACCAAGAACAAGCATTATTTTTGCGGCACAGCTCTTGCCCACTGTCCGGAGAAGTCCACACACGATGTTCCTCGGATTCTCGAAGAGATTGTGAGAAAAAGGAAACGACGCTACGGAGAAACCAAATGGATTGATAGAGATGAGATAAATATTTCTGCCATTAGAGTTTATCGATTGTAGTGATGAAGCGTCGTGTCTCTCATCACGCACAATCATTAAAGAGAATATAAGGTTTTCGCAAATGTTATTACATATTAGGCTTTGATATAGTATGATAGGGGTAGTAAGGCCATTAAAAAAGAGCGATTTGCAAGAAAAATATACAATAAGTACAAAATTTGCAAGAATGGAAAAACACAAAAAAATATGGTTGTCAGTAGTCTCTCTTTGGAGTATTTTACCATTTGCCCCTTATTATAACTAGCTAGTCTAAATTAATATAAGAACCAATTATATTGTAAAGTATATATATATATATATACACATGTAATGATCGATCCAACGCAAGCTTGAAAATCAGGGATGTAAGGTTCACCTTAGCGTAAAACAACTTCTTTGCAACCAAAGTCACGAAAAAAAGAATCTGCTCGGAACCAATGTATCGAAGAAATGTCTGAACCCTAGACAACCGGATTCAGCAAGAACGAACAAGCATAAACACAACAAAATCTTGATCAAAATCTAAAGAGAGGAGATTAGAGCCCGGGAAAAAAGACAGAGGAGCTATTGCCCCAGCCCCGATGAACGCAAATGGGTATTGGATCCGATGACCTCACAGCTTCTCGGCAGCCGGTGTGTTTGAAACCGTACATCGATCCATCCAGGATTAGTCTTCACCGAAAGAGCCATCCCTAGAGTTGCCTCGCGCCCCGACCGCCGTAATCTACAAGAGACCCAACTCTCAAACTTCCTCCGCCAAGTTCAGATGCTGCCTTGCCGTCACACGCATCCTACAGCACCGCGCACAAGCTCGTCGACACAACAATCTTCACAGGGATGGCGCAACAAGAAGACCTTAGTCCCCGTAGAGACCGTTTCATCGAACAAAGATAATATAATAATTAGCCAGCTAACATGAATTATTAATGTTTACACGTTTGTGTAGTTTAGCTGGCTAACATTCATTAACATTAGTTAGTTTATCCGGCTAAAAAATGTATTTTTATGTATTTGAATCAAATATTTTCACGCAGTATATTTGTTAGTTTAGCTGGCTAACATATATATGTTTACGTATTTGTTTGTTTAGCCAGCTAACATTCGTTTCTTTAGCCAGCTAACAAATATATTTAACGTATTCAGATCAAATATTTTTTATGCAATATATTTGTTAGTTTAGCCGGATAACATTCGTTTGTTTAGCCGGTTAACAATATATATAAACAGTTATTTGCTAACAATAGCTATGTTTACCGGCTATTTGGACACTTGAAGAATATTTTATTTTATAAAAATATATAATTTAATATAGTCCATGAACGATCGGTGAATGGTTAAACTTTTTGAGAACATCAATCATAAGTTAGCAAGGTTATCCTCCGAGATAACCGGACACTCAATGTTTTTAGCTGGTTTTTAATGTTTTTGTTATATGGCTATTTGAACAATTGACTGTCTTTAGTTTGAAATGGCAAAACTCATGTTCCAAAAGATGCATGTTTTACTTCCGAAGATCTTCACATATATCACAGGAAGCCAAACATCCTTGGCAACAAAAAAACATGATAAGAAGAAGCTCGTTGAAACTCCTCTGCTCCAAAATTGAAAAGCAATGAAACCCTTCAGAGATAGAACCATCACATGCTCAATATTTTGATATGGACAAGAAAAGAAAGAATCTTGATCACAAAAGTTATTAAAGGGATGTTGAAGAGCACAGTGAGAAGGGAAGGTTAATCGTTACCTTGTTATGTTATCATTACAAGGTGTAGTAGAACCTTGATACTTAAAGCACTTAAAGCGCATACGCAGACATAAAAAATTATTATGTTCATGTATCTTTGAATTTTTTTGTCACAGATGGAACATAATTCAATACTCCAAAAGAGTATGTCAAGAATTAATGCCAAGACATACTAACAATGTTATATGTTACTAGATAAGTTGACATGTTAACAATGTCACAAAACATGCTAACAAATGCCACAATATTATTCAAAGATACATGAACATAATAAATTTTTATATGCTATTAAAATTGTTAGCAGTCTAATGAATTGTTAGGATATTAAATATATTAACCGTCTAGCAGTTAAGTATATCTATTGGGTTTGCTCGTAAGCAATCACCAAGAACAAGCATTATTTTTGCGGCACAGCTCTTGCCCACTGTCCGGAGAAGTCCACACACGATGTTCCTCGGATTCTCGAAGAGATTGTGAGAAAAAGGAAACGACGCTACGGAGAAACCAAATGATTGTCTTGCTACCTATCATTTTTGGCATTTAAGAGGATGCAGTAGACTGAAAAATAATTCCCTTATTATTATGTATTTTGATATATCAAACGTTTGAGAGAAAACATTATGTATTGGAAAGACTGAAGTAATATATAAACATGTAACTGCTAATATATACCTTTGTTGATTTTATCTCCCACCATTCCGTGGCAGCATTGATTTTGCAATCTTCGAGTCTTCACGTTCATCTTCAACGCTAAAAAGTTTAACCCTTTACAGTTTAAGGATACGCCTTAAGGATTTCTGTGCGGGTGCCCTTCGGGGTGGGGCCAGTCACTATAAAAATTTTAATCTTCTACAGTTTTTGAGAACTCTTTGGTGGCCTAGTGGCAGTACAAGAATGTTTCTCACACATGACTACCCGAGGTCACATGTTCGATACTCGGGGACAGCAGGGTGGTACTCTGCCTTACAAAAATTTTGTACTCGCAGATGGTCTAGGCCTAAGGCCTACTAAGATTTCTCGGGTACGCCTTAAGGATTTTTGTGCGGGTGCCCTTCGGGGTGAGGCCAGTCACTATAAAAAGTTTAACCCTCTACAGTTTTTACACTAAACAGTCCTCGCGACTCTTTCTCTCCCAAAACAAAAGAGCGCCGTCTTTAATAAAAAAATTTGATATCTCTCCGGCGTCCGGCCGAGCGTGCGAGCGCGTTCTGGCGCCGGAGGAGTCATCCCTCTCCCTTTTCTTTTGTTTTCTCTTTGCTTCACCACCACCTCCATCTTGCTTGAGTTCTCTATCTCTATCTCTGGAGAGTTCATCGGCTTAGACTTCGCTCGCGGGGAGGTTCGAATCCGGTTCGTTTTCTGATGGTTTTGGAGGCTCTGCACGGAGGTGGAGTGGTTCGCGGTTGGTGGAGTCAGCGTTTAGGGTTTGCTAGGGGGTGTTTTGTCTTTGACCCGTTAGAAGAGACCAGACTCTTGGTTCAGATCCGGGCAGTGGATTCACAAATCTACGTCGTCGGTGTACCGTGGAGTGGAGTAGAGTGGTGGTTGGTGGGTTTGTCTTGGTGTCTCGGCGAATAGCCTCCTCCTTCTCGAAATCAGGAGAGTCTCGGAGTTATTTGCTTGCTCGAGTTCGTTCTTAGCCGTCGACGCCAGCGTGTGTTGGGTCTTTCGGTGGTGGCGCGTGGAGGCTTGTGATGTTGCGGATCGAAGCTGTCGTCTATGGCAGCTCGTGCAATGTCATGGGTTCCCTTTCGTCTGGTTTTAGCTTCCTAGTATCTGTTCGGACATCGCCTCCGGAGCTTTTTCGACAAGCTTCAGGGGTTTCGAGCTCGTGTTTATTGGTGTAGCTGTCTCCGGTACCACAAGTCTCAGCTTTTGGACAGTCTTCGATTACCCTTCTTCGGTTCTCGCAGAGGGCGCGCGGCATTGGAGGTTTCGGGTTCGTGTGGTCTGTGAACTTGGCGTCTTCGTGGTGGTACTGTGCGGAAGGTTAGCATTTCCCAGGAGCCGTGTCTGTCCCTTGACAGCGGCGGCTGTGCTGCCTCTCTTATCGCTTTTGTAGGTCCTTTGAGCTCAGTCCGAGTTGGTTTTTGCGGTTTTCTCTGGCCCGATTTCTTGTTGCTGGTTTATAGAGTAAGCTTGGATAGTTCTTCTTTGGATGCGTTTGGTCCAAGCCGGTTAGGTCCGCTGCGGGTTCTCCGTTGTGGGTGTGCGAGAGAAGGTTAGGAGTTGGTCTTGTCAACCACGCCTCTCCTTCTTGGTGGCGTCGCGTGCTGAGCTGGTTGGTTTAAGAGGCGAGTTCTTGGGCCACCTCATCCCTGCCTATGCTAGATGGTGCCTTCTATCTCTGTCTTCTTGGTGTAGGTCCTTCGCGTGTGGCGATCCAGGGAGGCTATCGGGTCTGAATAACGCTCGTCTTGTTGATGCGGGTGTGCTAGTCCTCTGGCGTGATTGTCTGTTCTTGTGGGTGGATGCTTAATATGTCATCAACGAGCTGTTCTTGGTTGAGTTAATTCTTAAAGAGTGGATTATCGGGGAAGTTAATATTTCCCGGTTCCAGCTCTCGTTATAACTTTAACTCTTTCTTTTGCGGCAAGCGATTTGTGGATTGGTAGAAGCCTCTTGATAGCGTTTATTGCTTGTTGTGTATGTCCCTGCTTAGATTAGATTGAGTTGCTGTCTAGTTTTTATTTTTTTTTTCTGTTTCTTGTTCTTATTGTATTTCTGTCAAAAATCTAAAACTGGTAATAATATCTTTACAAAAAAAAAAACTCTACATTTTTTATATGAATATTTAAAACGTTAAAACTTTAAAGAAAAAGTATCAAATTGCTTATTATAGTATATTGGGTAATGTTTTTAATCTATTTTTTGATGTAAAACCTATCGTACAATAGAAAAACAGTTCAACAGTGTAATCATTTCATAGTGAAATAGTGAAAAAACGTTTAGCTTTTATCAAAAACTCTGTTTTTCTAGGAAGGAAATGCTTTTCTTCCATGTCTTTATTTTCTTTCTTTTTCTTTTGATTTAACTCACAGTGCTGCTACCCATGTATTAAAGAGAAAACTAACAGTTTCAGACGTGAGATGATGATAGGCATAGTGAGAGAAATATTAGTGTTTTTGTATCACTACTATTAAATTAGGAACACGACTAGTTGATAAAAGTTATGTCAAACTGATTTTTTTTTATTATAATTGTATATACTTTAATTAAATCAATAACACATTCTCTTTGTATAATAAACAGTTACGTTTTCTTCCAACACAAAAAGACAACACAAAGGAGTTTTTGTCGGTTTATGATTTTAAAATTGGGCCATGGGCCTCGATTTTGTGTTTAAAATCAACTGATTTGTTACATTTGGTCTGATTGCAATGGGCCATATAAATTTATATTGCTTTATTTACCACATTTAGGTTTATGGCTAATTGAATTTTAATAGAAGAAGACTAATAGTATTGATTATTAAACAAAATTGCAACTATACTCGATTATTTTCTGTTCCATTAAAACAGACCGATTGATAAAAAAAAGTTATGTCCAATTGAAAAAACTAATTTTTATATAACTGCCCAAGTTATATAAATGCATCTAAATAAATATATTTTAAAGTCCTATTTTAAAGGAATAACCACTTTAAGTCATTAAGGAACTATGTATATAGCAACAAAAAATTATAAAAATATAGTGTTGTTATTTTTGTTATTGGGTGTTTAAATAAAAATATAAACCCTTATATGTGGCAACAAATGTGTAATACGAAAAAACCCTTATACAATTGGTCATGTACCATAAAAATATAACCCTTATAAAGGTTAAAACTAATGCTCGACATTAAAAATACATTTTTTTATTTTTGTATTTTTTTTTGTTATTGGGTGTTTAAATAAAAATTATATTTAGAATTTTAACCTTGGGGTTTTTGCCAAAACTAACCCACAACTTGATTTTAACCCCAAACCTATACCCAAACTTGAATCAAATGCAAAACTAACGTAAAAGCCTAGTGAAATTACAGCTCAGCCCCTTGTGACCAAACAAAAAAACAGAAGCTATTTTTACGAATATAGCCCTAGTAAATCGTCTGAGTCGTCTGAGATGTTGGAAGTCGTCTGGACGACTAAAGTGTAAGTCGTCTGGTACCGGTTTATTTTAAAAATAATTTATAAATCTTGTAAAAAAATATTTTGATGCGTGAAAAATAAAAATCAAGTAATTATAAACAGTTTTAAGTGATATAAATTAAGATATGATAAAATTGATTTGTTTTGAAGATAGATGAGTGGAAGTAGTGAATCATGAAATACTTTGGTTTAGGAGTTTGGCAAACATATGTTGTAGTATTGTATGTATTGTTAGGGTTAGATTTTGGAAAACTAAAATGTTTTTTTCAAAAATTAGTTTTCACCTATATGTGTTTATTTATGTGTATAGTAAACACTTTTCAAGTTTGATTTGATTTTATGAAGTCTTTAATTAGATAATTAAGTTTAGGGGTTATGTTTAGGGTGTGGACGACTTATATTTCAGTCGTCTGGTGAAGAAATTAAAACAGACGACTTACATGTAAGTCGTCCAAATATTCCCGCCTAAAATTTTTTAAAAAAATTATTTTCCCGCTTAAATAATTTAAACCAGACGACTTACTTGTAAGTCGTCTGGAAAGTCTTCTATTTTAGTTTCCCGCTAAAAATATTTAATTTCCCGCTAAAAATATTAAACTCTTCTGGACGACTTACATGTAAGTCGTCTGTTTTAATTTCTTCACCAGACGACTGAAATGTAAGTCGTCCGAGTAAATTATTCAACAGACGACTGAAATATAAGTCGTCCACACCCTAAACATAACCCCTAAACTTAATTATCTAATTAAACACTTCATAAAACCAAATCAAACTTGAAAAGTGTTTACTATACACATAAATAAACACATATAGGTGAAAACTAATTTTTGAAAAAAACATTTTAGTTTTCCAAAATCTAACCCTAACAATACATACAATACTACAACATATGTTTGCCAAACTCCTAAACCAAAGTATTTCATGATTCACTACTTCCACTCATCTATCTTCAAAACAAATCAATTTTATCATATCTTAATTTATATCACTTAAAACTGTTTATAATTACTTGATTTTTATTTTTCACGCATCAAAATATTTTTTTACAAGATTTATAAATTATTTTTAAAATAAACCGGTACCAGACGACTTACACTTCAGTCGTCCAGACGACTTCCAACATCTCAGACGACTCAGACGATTTACTAGGGCTATATTCATAAAAATGGCTTCTGTTTTTTTGTTTGGTCACAAGGGGCTGAGATGTAATTTCACTAGGCTTTTAG
>NC_027753.1:22519894-22524768 GCF_000695525.1 Brassica oleracea var. oleracea | reverse complement strand
AAAAAAAAAAGGTTAGTTTTGTGTTTGACTTTAAGTTATAGGTCAATTCTGCAAAAAACCCTTTAACCTTTTATTAGATTAATATAACACATTATTTTATATAATTATGTATACAGTTACGTTATTGACATATCTTTCTATAATGATATGATAATTATTCCTCATAATTATAATAAACTTTGATATATTTTTTTCAAAAATTATTATCACACTACAACAACATAGCTTACATCCCAGCCAAAAAAATTAGGATTTATTCAACTAGACATTAATTTTTTTTCAAATTTTAAATATTTTACACAGACATTAAGTTTATCAATAATTAACAAAGCATATGATGTTAAAAATAGGGTTTAATAGGGTTTAAGCGAAATTTTAATAGAAATAAATATTCATATAAACTCATTTAGTATAACGGGTTTTAAATAGGTTATTCGATTAAAAAATATTTATTAAATGTGATTTTACTTAAAGTTAGCGACCATATTAACCCATTTACATATATATATATATACATATTTAACATAATATAATTAAAATTAAAATTTTCAAACATTTTTCAAAAACTTTGTTCGGCTAACGATGCGGGTTGGGTCTGATATTGGTTTTTGGATATAACATTTTAAGAACTATTCAAATATATAAGTCATGGCTAATAGAGTATGAAATTTTGATTTTTGAGTCGATTTCTAATCGGTTTTTTTAATACAAATATTCTTGAGTAATTATGTTAGATAACTACTAAACAAAATATGTTGTAATATTTATGAATAAAGTTTAAAATAATTTCTGAAATGCATATATTATAAGTTTATAGTTATGCAACTTGACATACTTAATATAATTACCAAAAATTTTAGTATAGTAAATTAATATTAAACACAAATATGATTACAAAAAAACATAAAACTAAAATTAAAATTTTCAAAAATAATTAAAATAAAAAATATACCCGCCCTTTCAAGGGAGGTTAAAAATCTAGTTAAACATATAAAAAATCATAGAAATCAGTTCACAAACGAAACTGTTTTTGTTTTTACAGATTTTTGCATTTGTGATTTTTCTTTATATTGTAAAATACATATGCTATGTGTTAGAATTTTATTCGCCAAATGACCTGTGATTTAGTATACACTGAAACCTCTATAAATTAATAATGTTGGGAATACACCAAAACTATAATTTTTTTATTAATTTATAGAGATATTAATTTATCGATATACTAATTGAACCAAAAAATCAATTTGAGACTATAAAATTATATTATTTTATAGAGATTTTTAGTGTATATTAATTTATAGAATATTAATTTAAAGAGGTTATACTGTATAAAGGATATCAAAAGGAATTTATTGGGTGAATCTAGCATAAAATTTTTAGTATATGAAAAAAAATCTTAGGAGAGATTCTTCAGTCTACGGCCAAACCGAAGGAAATGAAAAAGAAGTAAACTGAAAAATAAAAGACAAAAGAAAGAGATGAGAAGACAAGATGATGACTGTTTCATGAATCATGATGAGTTCTTCCTAGGCAAAGTCACTGTTCCTCTCAAATGTTCCCGGTTAAGGGTTGAAAGCTAATGCTTCCTGGTAGATTAACTCCTTAATCTGCTGAACTGGGAGTATATATTTGTTCCTCTAAATCGACCTCAAAGGGCTTCATGCACACTGGTTCATTGGTAATGTCGTGCAAGTTTGTAAGATATGGATGAGCAAGCGCATCCTCAACTGCAAAAGAGAGTAGAAAAATAAAAGGAGATGAGAGTCCAAATAAAACTGCAAAAAAGACTTAAAGGGAGACAGAACCTGTGATTCGCCGTCTAGGGTCAAACTTTAACATCTTCTCCATCAAGTCAATAGCTAAATGAGGCACATTTAGGAATTTAACTAAGAAAGATTGGGGATCAAGACAAGGAAGCTGCCGTAAGTATTGTTTAGCACTTTCATTCAACGATCCAATGTCTTCTTCTGTTGGAGAGCCTATATCTCAACTGCAAAAACAAAATGAAAAAATCAAATGTCTCACTAAAAGGGTGGGTATGTTGCTTGAATTTTGACTTCAAAACATTATTACCTCCATAATCAGACGAAGCTGATGAACATGATCTTTTCCAGGGAAGAGCAGTGTGCCAGTCATCAGTTCCAAGAAAATACAGCCCACAGACCACATATCTATAGCGGAGGTATAAGTAGGAGAGTTCAACAGAAGCTCAGGTGCATGGTACCATCTTGTGGCTGCAACGTACTCAGTCACTGCATGAGTTTCTAAAGGCGCACGTGCAAGCCCGAAACCACAGATCTTTAGGTCACACTTCATACTCATGAGAAGATTGCTCGGTTTTAAATCTCTATGTAACACACTGGCTGAATGAATGTACTTTAGTCCACGCAAGATTTGACACAAGAGATACTGCCAAAACACTGAACACGTTTAATCTCTGATCTCAACAATCTGTGGAAAATGGTACTACTTAAATATTAGCTTTGAATGATTCTTTTTGAGTAAGAGAAGAGTGATGAAATCAAACGGACATATTCATGCTCTAAGTGACGAAGAAGCTTGATTTCACGGAGAGTTCTCCTTGCGCAGATTGGGTTTTCACATGCATGCATGATTTTCTTTATTGCTACCGTCTCGTTGGTCTCGGTAGTTCACCAGCCAAATTGTTAAAAACAGTAAAAAATAAATACATTAATGTGTTAATACTAATATTAAGATCAACCAGAATGAAGTGTTTTTATTTTCAGTAAGTTTCTCTATGATTTTAGATGAATTGAAAATTTACTATAATTTTAATTAAACCATCCTAAAATCTCATACAAAACTATGCGATTAAATATATTTTTGTTTTTTAAACAAATGAGTATCATCTTTATCCTGCTATTGAGTCTCTTGTAGCTTTGATCAAACGATCTGGACAGGAAGAGGCATAATGACCCATCTTATCGCAACGGAAACAGATTATTCTCGACGTGTCTCTACCTCCATAGTAACGTCCTCGACCTCTAGCTCCGTAGAACCGTCCGCCTCGTCCTCTGTTTCCTATATTGATGTGTGTCTGTATTGCTATACATGAGTTTAATTTCCTTGATCTTCGAGAACTTCATCTTCGTTGGTTACCCGTTCTTTATAAGCTTTTAACCGACCAACAATGTCCTCAAAGCTAGTGGTTTTAAGGTCTAGCACCTGTTCAAGTGATGCTACAATATGAGTATTTCTTTCGAGGGAGACTGTTAAGAATTTTTTTAACTAGCTTCGATTCTTCAATCTCTTTTCCTAGGGCAACAAATTTGGATGAAATCTCGAATTACTTGTTGACGAAATCATCTATTTTCTTTGTGTCTTTCATCGTCAAGCGATCGAATTCTGACATTAACGTCTGTAGTCCGGCTTCTTTAACGCGTTCTGCACCAACATGTCTTGTTTTAATGGCATCCCACACCTTCTTTGCCGTATCTAGCTCTCCAACTTGTAACACCAAAGTTTCGGGTATCGCTTGGAACAACAAAGCAATTGCCACATCGTTTTTGTCGTCTTCATCGCTTGCTGTTTCAATGATACTCAAAACTTTGTGTACCTTAAGTAGATTTCTTCATTCTAATGGCCCACATGGTGTAGTTTGTTGAGGTTAACATTGGACACTTCACTGAAGAAGGTTTTCCTTTTTTTGCTTTCGATGCTGTCACAATTGAAAGGTCTCCTATTGATTGCAAACATTGAGCTTCGAAAAGATTTGTTCTTTTGTAGGATCTGATACCAAATATAGAATTCAAAGATCAAATAAGAATAGCTCTCTTATTATTAAATTAAGAAAATAACTTAAAACTTAAGTTCTCGGATCTTTAAACTCTTGTATGCTATGTCACATCTTGACATCTTCTTATATAGAGCTTATTAACTTCTAATCCTATTAGGTAACATATCTAGATAACTCTTAGGATATTATGATTCATATTTCCATAATTCGGTAGGATTATTAGGTCTATAAGTTATATATCAAGTTTCTTTTTTCTCCGAGCTTAATCCAATAGGAAACATTAAAGAATGTGTAGCAGAAATTGGTAAACTATTGTTTCTGACCCTCCAAAACCATGGTTCGTTCACTGCAAACACATGCTTTTCTATTAAACACTATTTTATCCTGAGACGTCAGGGTCCTCTAGCGATGATGATGATGCATTGTGGAGACCTTCCAAAGTTTTATCAGGCAGCTGAGATTCATGTTTAGAAACCCTGCTTCGAACATCTTTGGAAGAAGGTGAACTTGGGAGGCCAGTCGTCTCAAGTTTTTCTGCAGTCCATGAGAAAGTCTGAGCTCCAAATTTTACTGAGATTTTGTTTGGAACAACTAAGACGTCTTGCTTGTAGTCTCCATAACATTGGAGACTTAAGAAACAAAACCAAAAAAGAAAGAAAAAAGTTTAGGTTGATTCTTGGTTTAAGAGCACTTTCAATGGGAGATTCTCGAAGCTTATTACATCATTAGAAAAAAAAATGAAAAATAGGAAAGAGACTGAAGAAGAGTTCTCAAAAGAGAACTTATTAGATACTCAGGAGATACTATATAAACACTTGTCATATTTTAAACTAGGGTATGCCGGCGCTACGCGCCGGTTTTGTACGTTGGGTTGTCTAATAAGCTGAAAAAGCCATCTCTGATTGAATTTGTAATTCATGTTAAGTTGATGTATGTATAAGTTGCTTGGAAACGCAATAGATGATTGTTTTTGGAGGTTGCTGGTTTTTTTGGATGAGAAAGGGTGAGGAATTGAAATATATATAAGAGGACAAATAGTTTATCAGATTTTAAATTAAAAAAAAAAGAGATTACAAAGTAAAGAAGATTACTTTTATATTTTTATTTTTAAGGCATG
>NC_027753.1:22512176-22519323 GCF_000695525.1 Brassica oleracea var. oleracea | reverse complement strand
AGAACCATCTAATAATACTCCCCAAATTCTCCAAGCTCTTTAGATTTTTTTAACAGTTTAGAAAACATTTATTTGTTTTAGAAAAAAAAACAATTATCAAGCTTACCAATGTTAGGTTTTTTATTTAATGGCAGTTTTGTAGTAAGATTTCTGGGGCATGATTTGAGTCACATAATTGATAAGTTTGGAGTTTTGATTACTCGGAGGATCTAGTCTTAGTTTGAAAGTTTTCTTCATCCTTTTGTAATCTTGATTTTAGAAAAGCTCCGATTGTATGTTAGAGATCTAGATTATACGTACGTAGGAGAGCTTAGAAGAAGGTTCTGATATTGTGGTTTGAGTCTTGATTTTGAAGATGGGAGAGATGAAGTTGGGTTTTTTATTTAATCGTATATGCCTCAATGATTCTCTGAGCAGTATCACAATAATGGAAAATGATTAAGCTTAGCGTATATGAAGGAGAATTAGAAATTTATTGGCTTGTATATCAGAATATTTTGTTATGTTAGTGGAAGGAAACAACATTAACTTCCTCGGTTTGACTTGCCAAAACGGTGGCGTTGAAATCGACACGTGGCGAGAAAGCCCCCCTTCTCCAGAGTGACGTGGACGCCTGAGAAGGCAGATACTTCAACTTTATATATATAGATAGTTCAATTCTTTTATCAACATTAAAATTAAATCGTATAATTAATTAAGTTATATTAAAATACTATTATATATTTGCTAGAATCCCATTTTGAGATACTATCCCAATAAAGTTACTCTAGCTCTAATAGCACCATCATAATTTTTTTTTAACAAAATACCATCATCAATAGTATTTCATGAGGTGCTACAAAAACAATAACCAAACTATAATAAAAAAAAATCATAGATATAAATACAATAATAATCTATGTGTATCCGAAAATTGAGATATTCATAGATTAATTTATTAATTTTTATTGTTCAATATCTAAGAACCATTATCCAGAAAATTGAAAGAAATACAAAAAATTTCCAAGAAAAACTGAAAAAGGACAAATGATAGAGTTGAGAAGACAATGATGACTGGCTTAATTATGAGTTGCTTACAAGGCAAAGTCACTCTTCCTCTTCAACTGTTGCTGTACAGCGTTGAAAGCTAGGGCTTCCTGGTAGATTAACTCCTTAATCTGCTCCACTGCGAGTGGATGTTCCTCTAAATCAACGTCGAAGGGCTTCGTGCACACTGGTTCATCGGTAATGTCGTGCAAAGTCTCGAGAAATGGATGAGCTAGTGCATCCTCAACTACAAAGAGGGCAGAAAAATAAAGGCGATGAGAGTCTAAATAAAACTACAAAGAGACTAAAGAGAGACAGAAAATGTACCAACCTGAGATTCTCTGTCTAGGGTCAAACTTTAGCATCTTCTCCACCAAATCAATAGCTGAATAAGGCACATTTGGGAATTTAAGATAGAATGATTGGCGATCAAACCAAGGAAGCTGCCTTAAGTATTGCTTAGCACTATCATTCAACGATCCAATGTCATATTCGGTTGGAGAGCCTATCAACTGCAAAACAAAGTGCCAAACATTTTCTTCTAAGTTAAGAGATCACACTAAAAAGGTATGTTCCTCGCATACAAAATAGCCCCAAAATCTCATGATTGTCCTTCTTCGGACACAAAATAGTTTATTACCTCAAGAATCAAACAAAACTGATGAACATGATCTCTTCCGGGGAAGAGCGGTCTGCCAGTCATCAGCTCCAAGAATATACAGCCCACAGACCACATATCTATAGCTGTGGTATAAGTAGAAGAGTTCAATAGAAGCTCTGGTGCACGGTACCATCTTGTGGTAACGTACTCAGTCATTGCACAAGTCTCTGAAGCCGCACGTGCAAGCCCAAAATCACAGATCTTTAACTCACATTTCACACTCACAAGGAGATTGCTCGGTTTTAAATCTCTATGTAACACATTGGCCGAATGAATGTACTTTAATCCGCGCAGGATTTGATACAAGAAATACTGCAAAAAAGGGGGAAAACAAACATGTTCAAGCTCTCAAACAAATGACTAATTAGCTTACAAAAAAGGAATTCAAAGTCAAACCTGGTAATGATCTTTGGTTAGTTTTTCATAGGATGTTATGACTTTATAAAGGTCACTGTCCATCATTTCAAAAGCAATGTAAACATCTTCAAAAAAATCTCTCTGAGGAGGCACTATTATATCTTTGATTCCAACAATCTGTGGTAAATGGTACTACGAAAATATTAGCTTTGAATGGTTTTTTTTAACATATATATATATATATATATAAGTAAAAAGTAAGAGAAGAGTGATGAAATCAAACGGACGTTTTCATGCTCTAAGTGACGAAGAAGCTTGATTTCACGGAGAGTTCTCTTTGCCTGGATTGGGTTTTCACATGCATGCATGATTTTCTTTATTGCTACTGTCTCATTGGACTCTGAGTTCACAGCCGAACTGTTAAAATAGTAAAAATAAACAAATTAATGTGTCAATGATATTCAGAGCAAGCAAAAAAAAAACAAAAGTATCACTAGTGATTTTAAAAAAAAATATGAATCAAATTTTCAGAATTTACAATTTTAAGAAATACTTAGCTACTAGAAAATTTACAGACAATTAATTTGTTTAACAAAAAAAAAACAAATATTGAAAGGTAATTACCAAACGAGGCCATAGCCACCACTGCCGAGAGTCATGATCGGTGGCTTATACTTTGCGGGGACTTCGAAGATATTGCCAGATATGTTGTATCGTACATACTTAGCATCGTTAGGTATTGGTTCCATGACTCCTCAAATTCTTACTCGTAAGCTTTTGTTTCTCTTGCAAAAACTATTGAGTTAAAAGAATGGTATTTGTTTTTGTTTTGGTTGGATTAATAGCCTGAGAGAAAGAGGTATATATAGTGACTATAACAGTTTTAAGTAAGTTTTTTTGTCATTTGTGGAAATGAAGCTGCAAATTCACTTTTGTTTATAAAGTGTTTATTTTACTTTAGTTTGTATTTAGAGAGGATTTTACAGTAGTTTAAGTATTGATATAATTACTTGACTGATAAATAAATTAAATTTACTAAAATATCTATAGATGTGAGTTGTAGAACATTTATATAATTTTAGGTAAGCTAGCTGTTCATTCGCAGAAATGAAATTATCAAAACAATTAACCATAACTGTTACAGTAACTTACATACTGATATAATCACGTGAATGATATGAAATTGATAAATAAATTTACTATAATATTTTAGATTATTAATAACGATTGGCTATTGCTACAATAATAACCTCACAATAATATGTTTGTGGAATGAGAAATCGACCAAATTAAAAATATGATTTTCGTAATATTGATATATTCAGATAAGTTTACATATATAGACACATATAATAATGTGTGGAACGATAAATAAACTTTAAAATAACATTTTTACAAATACTTTAACATATTTTACAAAAGTTCAAAAAATAATCATAGATTATATCAATGTTTAGTTTAGTATTTAGTTTCGTAAGTATAAGTTTAATTGTTTATGATTTAGTTACAAATCATGCTTACTGTTTTTTAATAACTTAGTTATCAAAAATATTTCAGAAACAATAAAGTAGTTCTTGATATCATCAGCTGAAAAAGATTTCTTTTGGGTTGTTAGTATTTTGTAATACATACAAATTACAAAATCAATTATAATAATATATCTTGTTATAATTAAATTGAAATTACAGAATGAATTTAATATAAACATGGTAACAAAAATTGGGATACATCCTTTTTATTTCATTCCCAGTTTTATTTATTATATGCAACTTATTAAAAAATTCATTTCCTTTTGTTATATTTTCAGAATTGATTTAAAATATAGTTCATATACTTTAAAAGAAATTTCATCTTCCTTTTGTAAACATAGAAATATATAGTATTATTTTATGTACAGTAGGAATAATCTATATATAATACTCTAGAGAATGCATTTGTATTATGAATATATAGAATCTAAATCAACTCTGCAAGTCTGTTGGATGCTAAATCTAGTAGTTTAAATATGTATATACTCATTTTTCATTTACAGAAAAGAATATTCTGTTAAGGTATGATGACAGCTGTTTTATAAAAAAAAAAAAACCAAAATGAAACAAAATAAAATAAATTAAACTAATTTAGAAAAAAACAAAGATCACAGCTACAAAATATTCGGTATTCTGAAATAGTTATCTTTGTTGGATATCTTAACTTATAAGAATATACATTAAGAATTAATAACAAAAAAGCAGTCCACCTATCCAGTGATGAATGCAACTCCCCTCACCAAGTATGCCTTATTTGTCTATCAAGATTTATCATTGTTTTTCTACCTATTTACTACTTCTGGTTGACAACTGGTGCATGCATTTGTGAAATAAAGACATTTACAATATGTCAATTCATATAATTAGTTACCGCGATTCTTTACTATCCTTAGGCCGCAAGTCGGGTACTACGTGTTTTTGCTTTATCCGCTAGTTGATTTGTCTTGTACAATAACTATAAACTAGAGCTAAATGTGCAGGTTTGGTTTTTACTTTTTATAAATGGTTTAGTGATATTCTTAAAACATATAGATTATTTAGATATTTAATATTTTTAGGTTCCTACAAACTTACCCGGATCCGGAAGAATCCATCTTGAACCTTGTTCAAAAATTTATAATACCCGAACATAGTTTAACTTTAAATCCAAAAACTTGATATCCATAAAAACCGACATGTATCTGAACGAATACATGAATGACCATGTCTAAATAATTTAGTAAACAAATAAAAATAATTTTGTTAACCTGTTTGACTTCTTGTAACTAATAGAGTAAATTCATTTAGACACATGAAATTATTATGGTTAATGCGTAAAATAAATGACATCGAATTATAATGGTAAATAAAATTAATGAAGTAATTTGGAAAAGTAAAAAAAAAATGTAAAAAACGTTATAAGATATTGTGCTTGTTCCGCAAGTGTAGGCGTAAATGTTTATTTAAGATTTTATGCTTGTTCATTTATTATAAGAGTAAAATCCAAGATTTTGTGATTGTTTTAATATTATGGATTCTAAATTGATGTAGTTCTTTTATTATAGTCGTGGAAATCACATTTATGAAAACAATATAGTTCGTTTGAGTTATTAATAATTTGTTTCCTTCTTTGTAGTTCGTTTGAGTTAATTTTAGGAAAACGATGAATATGTGGAAAAGAAAATCCTTTTTAATGTGAGACTAATTTAATTCTTAATGACATTTGGCTGTAAATATTGTGTAACTTTTAGGGTTATTCTATAAGTGTACTTCTGTTTTAATAAAGTAGATTAATAATCGATAAATTAATAAACACTATAAATAAATAAATAAAATTTGGTCTTGAATTAGACCAGTTCAAAATATTAAAATTAATAAAATAATAAGATAATAATTTTTTAGAAAGTTCTATGTAAATATATGATCTTATTAAAATTATAAATTAATAATCTATATATATCATTTTATATAAGTACAAACTAAACATTATATTGTTGATTTTATATTCACAATAAAATTATCTATATTTTTCTGAAAATTTTAATATATTTTGATAATATTTAGTATAACTATATCTAAAACCATATTTGAATTCTATGAAACATAAAAACAAACACCAGATAATATAATAAAACAATATAAAAGTCTAATTTCTAAAATTTAACTATTGTATATACGGTAAAATCAACTATTTTCTTATTTTATAAACAAAAATATTCAGAAATAGAAAAAATCTAAATATTTTTGGTTGTTTTGGCTTGAATTTGTACTTGATTCGATCAAGTATTGTTATTCGAATGCTTGCCTAAATTTTAAATACTTGCAAATTACTTCTTAATACTTGCTATTTATTTAGTTATGTTCAAAATTATAAAACCTTTTGTACCAAAACTTTTAAATAGAGCTAGAGAAAGAATAAAATACTTTTAATTTTTGGAGTAAGTTTTTAATAAAGTTTGGTTTGATGTCAAAAAAAAAAAATACTTGCTAATATGTACTACGTGTATGTGACTCATTTGAAACAAGTATTTATTACATCAAATACTTGAAAATTAATATTCTTTAAATTATTATTACAATACAAGAAATAAAACACGTAATTTAACAGATAACAATTACGTGTCGGGTGATACTTTATACAAGTATCAGCAGTAGCAGTATGCTATAGAAGCAGTATGCTGCAAGAGATGTATGCTTTTGTTAAACTGTTTAATAGGATGATTGGTAGAGCAGTATGAATATGCTATTTAAAATTATTATAAATATTAGTATATAATATATAATATATTTATTTTTAATGAATATATTTCTAATATATATATATATATATATATATATATATATATATATATATATTAGAAATATATTCATAATAATTTATTTATTTTATTAATAATTTAAAAATTATGTTTATATCGAAAAAATATTATTTAAAATAACTTTTATAATTAAAATATCTATTTTTAAAAATAATTTTTCACATTTAAAATAAATTAAATTATATAAATTAAATTATATTTTAAATGTGAAATACTATTTAAAAAAAAAATATTTTTATTGTAAATTAATCTTAGAAATCAAAATTTTATTTTTTTGGATATAAAAATAATTTTATGATATTATTAAATAAAATAAATGAATTAATTATATATATTTTTTAATTTTATAAATTATAAATGCAAATGCTCTTCTAAAAACTTTATATGAGAGCATTTGCCAGATAGCATTCCGAGAGTATTAGCATTTAGTAAATGCTTCTCTAAATGATTTTCTAACAATTGTTGATTGGATAATGTAGAGCATAATGCTAATGGTAATGCTCTACCAAGGTCTAACTAGTGGAACAATTAACTAGAAACAAGTAACGAGTCAAGCAAAAGAAAAAAACAATGAAGTAGTAGAACAACTAACCAGATGTTAACGAGTCAAGTAGAAGAAAAAACAATGATACTTATCAATTGTTATTTGACTTGACAATGTCAAATCCCTTATATATTAATTGAGGAACATTTGAAAAGATGTAACCTCAATTTTGTATTAATTAAAAGAGGCCCCAATGCATAGGTGGCATTCAATTAGGTAGTCAATTACATTC
>NC_027753.1:22505626-22510551 GCF_000695525.1 Brassica oleracea var. oleracea | reverse complement strand
AAAACATTTATATTTTTTCTTATATGTTATATTTGAATTTTTCAAAATGTCTATATATTATTAGAAATTTGAATATTCCCACTCTGAAAATTTTGTGATCAATAGATTATTTTTTTGTTATAATAAGTTACAAATGATCATAAAATATAACGCATATGAATTTTTATTTAATAAATATTCAAACTAAATAATATATATATATAAACACTAATGATTTAAAACAACAAGATTGGCTGATCAATTTAGTCGTCCAGTTGAAATCTTTCAAAAGTACGTGAAAGACTAAAGTAAAAGTAAATATTGATTTAGAATAGTAGTTATATTTTACTAACCAAATACCGAAAAAAACCGAACCGAACCGAAACTAACCCGATATCCGGGTTGAACACCCGTAATCCAAATGAAGTCAAATTATTGTTTCATTCTCCAAAATATAATAAAAATAATAACTTAATCCCGCGCAAGGCGCGGGTCTTATCCTAGTACTTAATTATTTAAACTACGAGTCAGATTGAGGAGTATAAACCGAGTACCAAGTAGCGACGCCAACCCCTAGCTATCTAGTGAAAGTTAAAAATATATTGTATTTATTTCGTCCAATAGGTTACTTGACTTGATGTCGACGGAAACTCCATAAAAGTATATATATATATATATGGATAACATAAGAATGCTCCTTTAGAGATTTCTTTTGCGACCAGCAAAGTAATTCTTGGCAGTTGCAGTGAACAATAACATAGCAGTTACGTACAATGAACCATAAATAAAAGTTGGAGCCGTTAGGCTTCTGAGACATCAGCGTTGTTCAAAGCTTCTCCTGAGGATGATGATGATGATGCATCTTGGAGACCTTCAGAAGTTTCATCAGACGGCTGAGACTCATGCTTAGCAGCAGCCTGCAAAACTCGGCTTCGAACATCTGAGGAAGAAGGTGAAGTTGGGAGGCCAACACCATTTGTCTCAAGTTTCCCTGCAGCCCATGAGAAAGCCTGAGCTCCAAGTTTCACCGGTGTAAACAATTGCCTTGAAGAATAAGAAGAAACAACTTTTGTCAAGACTATACATAGTTTTTTTCTGAGGTTTTGTTTATGAAAAATGATGAGATTTTTAATACCTGACATCTTGCTTGAAGTCTTCCGCGTCATCATAGGAAGCAAGACGTTGGTATATAGTCTGTATAATGGCGAAGACTTGAGAAACAAAGCCAAGAAACGTAAAGCTTACAAGTCAGTAAATGGGAGTAAGAAGTTACCAAACCAAGGCCAATGACAGCTATGAGTTGCAGTGTTTTCTCCCACTCTGCGAGAGATATAACAGTTCATGTTATTGCAATGTTGAAAGCAACAAGAAGAGATTCTACAAGAGAACTAAAACGCACCAAACAAAGCATACGATCCTGCCAAAGCCCCCTGCATAGCTCGCATTGTGTTAGTAAGTTAGGGGTTAGTATTATTACAGAAACAGTAACATTAGAACTAGAAACATACCACACCAACTCCAGCTACTTGCAATGGAGAAGGATTTATTTCCTCAAGGATCGCCTCAGCTTCCTGAAAACCAATGAGGAATCATGATGTGCTTCACTTTTTTCCAATGAATAAGATTAGAGATACCTCGTTGAGGATGGTAAGTGTTGTCTCAGGTTTGGGCTCTTTCACACGAAGACCTTCTTTAACCCATGCTCTAAACCCACCTTGCACCAAGTATGGCCTCTGTCACATTACAAACAAACAAAGAAGAGCTTATTCAGAATATCTTAAGTACTAAAACGTGAGTTAGATAAGAATTACTTGCCTTAATCCCAAGTTTTCTCAAGGCTCTTGCAATGCCCTTAGAGCGAGTTCCATCAGCATCCATAACAATGACCTTTGACCTGTCCTATAAGTAGCATAGTAAATAAAGTTTATGAGGTGTCAGCATAATTTTTAGAACCAGAAACTCCACCAATAAGTTGTTTGAGCATGCACCAAAGAGTCATGAATGTAGTGGCATACCTGAACTGCTTTCAAATTCTTGATGATAACTGCCGCCAAGGCATCTTCAACTTCTCTTCCACCTCTCATTAGCCGTTTAACATCACCCTCAACCTTAAACATGAATCAAGAACAAGAACTATTAAACTGTGAAGAAAGGAAAGTCTTTCATTGAGTTTTTGTAGCAGTGATTGCTGAAACTAACCTCAGGCAGTGTCACACTAGAATATCGGAAACGAGCTGCTCTCCGCAGATCAGGGATTCCATCTTTCTCTCTCAAGGCCTTCAAAACGACAGTAGCCAAGATGAGTTTAGTTATTTCAAAAATACGTTGGAAGCTTAAGAGCGTCGTCTTACCTCAGGCCTGACATCTACAAGCACTGGCTTTTCTCTTGATGACAAAAGCTCAAGTGTTGACTTTGGAGACAAATCTCCAGCATATCCACCATATGTCCAAACCCGGTATAGAACCCTGCAAGTATCTGGTGAAGAATATAAAATTTTCTATACTACACTCTTCTTCTCTTAATAAAGGCAAACTACAATATCCATTTAGGGTGAGAAAAGCCGTGTACCAAAAGGTTCCTGTGGAGCCTACGATGAGGACAAGGTGAATGATTGGATCATCTGGATTCAAACCAATGTTTCTCTCCAAACCTCCAATGGCAGCATATACCTGTTCATCATGATGTTGTTAGAAACATGACAGCCCATCAAAGATTAAGTTTGTTTTAAGAAGACAAAGCACCTGCTCCAAGACAGCTCCAAGGGGCTTCAACACTTTTAGAGCAACATCTTCGGATGAGTTAATGGCACTCTTAACATCTGGAGGAAGTAACTCTTTTGCTGATCCATAAGAGTAGGCAGCAAAGGAAACTCCATTTACTACAGACCGCTCTGCAGTACTAATTGATTGCCTCAATAAATCAATGGCTACAGAAGCTGCTCCGTTTGAAGCTTCCTTCAAGCCACCGGAGAAGCTAGAGAGCTTGTCTCCAGCTGCATCTCCTGTTTGGTCTAGCGTAGAGAACGCAGTTTTGAATGCATTATCTACAGCTTCGGAAGCATTCTTTGTAATGGATGTCACGGAAGAGGAGAAGGAATCCAAAGTGTTCTTCACAGCGTTTTCTCCTTGGTTCAGTGAAGAGCTGAAGGAGTCCTTCACCCCGGAAGAGAAGTCATCAACGCTAGCTTTCACGTCGGGAAGTGACTCTTGATTGAGATCTGTAGGATCGGGCAGAGATACAGAAGTATCCGGAGATATATCAACAGATGCTCCTGTTCCCGGTTCAGCCGAGACTATAAGGCTGCTGGTGCTTTCGGTTAAATTCTCAGCAGAAAGGTTTTCAACGGGAGGAACATCCGATACAACAGCTTCAACAGGTGAAACATCTGCTGTACTTTCTACATATGTTAGTCCCCCATTTCTTACATCTCTCATGTCATAACGCATGTAGTTTATCCTATCCAACTCATTCTCACACAAGTTTCTGAATGTAGATGCTGTTTGCTCCGTGTTTTCGATAGTAGCGGTGAAGAATCTACCAGTGGCTTGAGTTAAGCAACTCTTGTGCAAGTTTTGTGTTCCATTAGAAATGCCAAAGAAGGCATTATCACCAGAGCTGCATCTGTGAATGGAGTCTCTCCTTAAGGAAGAACAGCCTCGCCAGTTTCCATGATACAAAGGCTGCACGAACAATATAAACAAAGCATATGTCACTACGGTCCTAGTAAACCACATAATCCAAAGAGTTCAAATTACGCAACTTTATTACAATTAGATTATGGTGTTTCATTTCTATGAAGTAAAAAATCTCACCTGAGAATGGTAATGGCAGCTTGCAGCCGAGCAGAGGGGAAACATTTTTGGTCAGTTCTGGATTCTTATAATAATCTCATAGCTTTACCGGAAAAGTAATAACAAATAGAATTTCAGGGGGCAGTATATTTGATCCAGACCAAAGAACGTGCCAAGGAGACAGAAACAGAGCACATACCAAGAACAAGAGACAGGCAAAAAGGACTTGAACAACAGCAGAGTTACAATAACGGGTTTGGTCTGGAAACCTGCAATAAATAATACCCATTATCCAATTATACAGTCTGATCATGTTGGAAACCTCAACGAAGTAAGAAGAACTCGAGATTAAAATAACAGAGGAAGTCTAAAAGAGAGATCATTTCAAATGCAGTATCTTTTACCTATCTGGGGTCAAGAATGAAGATGAATTTTCATGAGGAATTGAGAAGAGAGTAGAGTGAGGTTGATGAAGGCGCGTGGATTCGAAAGAGATCTCTATCGCAATTTGGATTGGGTGGAGGAAGATAAGTTAAAGAGAATCGTGTGGCTTTTGTCAAAGCCTCTGATCACTAGTTTTTTTTGTCTTTTTCTTTATGAGAATGGGTCAATTTATGACATTTCAAAACTAACTAAATCCTTTCGTTGCATTTATCATTTTTATTTGTAGGTAAATTTTTGTATATTAAATTATATATAACTAATTTTTAAATTTAATTTTTTTATATATTTTTAGTTTGAAGTAGGTATTTATGTTATATGTAACACAATTAACTAATAAAATATGAAGAATCAAGTCCGAGATTTTAGAGTTATGTAAAAAAAAATATAATTATGTATAGAACATAAATTATTTTAGTTTAAAAGATCGGAATCTCATCTCGAATAAATTCACGAAAATAAAAAGTACTCTAATAACCTACTTAAAATATAAAACCCCCTTTTAAAAAAAACGTACTTAATAATATTATTTTTACGTGTAATAGTTGAAAACAGACAATTGAATATCGATTTCTATAATATTATTTTAATATATCTAATGGTAAAATATTAATTATAATAAACAAATTTTGAATCTTGTAATATTACATGAATTAGAAGTCTTTAAAATCTAAAATCTATTTTATTAACATAATATATTTTTTATTCATTTA
>NC_027753.1:22476823-22504526 GCF_000695525.1 Brassica oleracea var. oleracea | reverse complement strand
GAATATTCAAATTATATTGAAACATTAGAATAGTAAGAATCAGAAAAACTGAAATCTCAACGTCGATCATTTACGTCGGCCATGCCTTACACCATCTCCAATATATTCCTCTATTTTTTTTCTCTAAAATAGAGGAATTTCATAATATATAAATTTAATCAATTACAGAATAATTTACGTAATTTAATTGGCCACACAATATCCAATAAGTATAAAGTTACATTGAAATATAAAAACAATTTATATAGTGAAAAAAAATACTTTTAAACCATTATATTATAAAGCAAAGAGAATATTCAAATTATATTGAAACATTAGAATAGTAGAATTAAAAAAGCTGAAATTTCAACGTCGATCATTTACGTCGGTCATGCCTTAAACCATCTCCAATGTATTCCTCTATTTTTGTTCTCTACAATAGAGGAATTTCGTAATAGAGATGGATTTGTCTCCGATGTATTTTTCTATTTTCTCTCCCGAAAAAGAATATTCTTGACATATTATTTTCTAAGTTTACAAATAATATTTTTTATTTGTGAAATTTGAAAACCAACCCAATTTATTTTAGTATTTTATTTATTTACACTAAATATTTTTTTACAAACTATTATGTAAATAAAAAATATATTTATATTTATATAAATAATATATTTCACGAAAAAAAATTTTTGGTTTATAACAAATTTAAACTTTTCCAGTTTATAAATTTTTATTCGCTATTGAAGGTGACATAGTAAAAATATAGTTTCTCATTGGCCGATTATTTTCGCATACGTGGATACTCTATCGAATACTTATATTCTCCTTTTATTACTTGTCTCATGTGCGGGTAATGTTAAAGTTCTAAACAACTTGTACCCTTTTTCACAAATCGATTACACATTTTACACGTGTCACGCTATGCTCGTTTTTGTTCCGTGGGGTGAGTTATACCCAATTTCTCGTCTCTCTTGTTCGTCTATGAACTTTTGCATCTGATCATCTCTGCAACTTCATATGTTCTATGCAAAGGTGAGTAAGTTCGTTCTCTTATGAATAATCATTCTATCCCATTTCTATGATTTTTCGAGATATGAATCTTCGATTTCCGTCGCTATTTTTAAACTCTCAGATCTCTGTCACTCAGATTTTCTTATAATAGTAATAAAAACCACGACTTTGTGGGAAAAACTTGAACCTTTCTTTCTCAGTGATCTTGTAGAAGTTTTCTAGGAATATGATCTATCACTGTTGAATTCTATTTAGCGTCAAGTATATAGAAACTAACTATGCTGCATTTTGGGTTTCTCTAGATTGTTAACATCTTGATCCGTGAAGCTGTCAAGAGGGCACCATCTCAGCTTGTTCCCGAGCTCAGATGGATCTGAATCCACCAGGTGAGTCATGTTTCTCTGTGTCTATCATCGAAAGATGGAATCTTTTTTGGTTTTCTCGCTAATGTCTTGCTTTCATTCCAGTAGGTGGTCAGAAGACATCTATAGTTGTTGTCACCTTAGACTCTGGTGAAGTCTATGTCATCTCCAGTAGGTCTGACACTCACGTTATCTACATCGATCCCACCACTGGTGTCCTGCGCTACAATGGTAAGCCTGGTCTTGACATTTTCAAGTCCGAGCGTGAAGCTGTAGATTACATCACTAATGGATCAAGAGGAGGTTATAGAAGCTTGGTTTACGCCAGGGCGATTCTCGGTTACGCTGCGTTGGGGAGCTTTGGGATGCTTCTTGTTGCCACCAAGCTGAATCCGAGTGTTCCTGATCTGCCTGGTGGAGGATGTGTGTACACGGTGGTTGAGAGCCAATGGGTTAAAATACCGCTTTACAATCCACAGGCTCAAGGGAAAGGTGAGATCAAGAATGTTCAGGAGTTGACAGAGCTTGACATCGACGGGAAGCACTTCTTCTGTGAGACTAGGGACGTCACTAGGCCCTTCCCAAGCCGTATGCCAGTGGATAACCCTGATGATGAATTCGTTTGGAATAGATGGTTGTCTGTGCCTTTTAAGAATATTGGGCTGTCTGAACACTGCGTCATTCTTCTGCAGGTTCGTCCTTAATTATTAATGAGGGTTGATCAACCTATCAGATTTTGAATTCTCAAAAGCATTTGAATTCGTATTCTTAAGATGATGTGACATCGCATCATGTATTCTTATTCAATTATAGGGGTTTGCAGAATATAGAACTTTTGGGAGCTCAGGACAGTTAGAAGGTATTGTTGCTCTAATGGCCCGTCGTAGCAGGCTTCATCCAGGGACTCGTTACTTAGCTAGAGGCATAAATTCATGTTCTGGCACTGGTGAGATGCTCCCAAAAATCCTCTATTATTTTTTTGTCTGTCGCTAACACTTCCATTAGTTAGCAAACCCTGGGTATTTGTATGCCTTCTTACTTATGGCACTCTCAAAAGCAATGGCTGTCTGGAAGAATGGCTCTGGATTTGACTAGGGCCTAATTTTTTTAGTATATGTGTAGTGCAGGTAACGAAGTTGAGTGTGAGCAGCTTGTATGGACACCTAAAAAGCATGGTCAGAGCATTGCTTTTAGCTCATACATATGGCGACGTGGCACCATACCAATATGGTGGGGTGCAGAGCTGAAGATGACCGCAGCAGAAGCAGAAATTTATGTGGCAGATAGGGATCCGTATAAAGGAAGCACAGAGTATTACCAACGGTTAAGCAACCGCTATGATACTAGGAACCTAGATGCATCAGTTGGGGAAAGCCAGAAGAAAAAGGCTTTTGTTCCTATTGTATGCATTAACTTGTTAAGAAATGGAGAAGGGAAGTCAGAATCTATCTTAGTTCAGCATTTTGAAGAATCGATGAACTTCATCAAATCCAGTGGAAAGCTTCCTTATACTCGTGTTCACTTGATAAATTATGATTGGCATGCAAGTGTGAAATTAAAAGGGGAACAGCAAACAATTGAAGGATTGTGGATGTATCTAAAGTCTCCAACTATGGCTATAGGAATCTCTGAAGGTGACTATTTGCCTTCACGGCAGAGACTGAAAGATTGCAGAGGTGAGGTGATCTGTGTTGATGACGTTGAAGGTGCCTTCTGTTTGAGATCGCATCAAAATGGGGTGATACGTTTCAACTGCGCTGATTCTTTGGATCGAACAAATGCTGCTAGTTTCTTCGGTGGTCTTCAAGTTTTTGTGGAGCAATGTAGAAGGCTGGGAATATCTCTTGATACTGATCTTGGGTATGGTTATAATTCTGCTAATAGCCAAGGCGGATATAATGCTCCTCTTCCACCGGGATGGGAAAAAAGAGCTGATGCAGTCACTGGAAAATCGTATTATATAGACCACAATACTAAGACAACAACATGGAGTCATCCGTGTCCTGATAAACCATGGAAGAGATTTGACATGAGGTTTGAGGAGTTTAAGAGATCAACTATCTTATCTCCTGTCTCTGAGCTAGCAGATCTTTTTCTGCAACAAGGTGATATCCATGCAACCCTCTATACTGGCTCAAAGGCTATGCACAGCCAAGTTCTCAATATCTTCAGTGAAGAATCAGGAGCGTTTAAACAGTTTTCTGCAGCACAGAAAAACATGAAAATTACCCTACAGAGAAGATATAAAAATGCAATGGTTGATAGTTCACGGCAAAAGCAGCTGGAGATGTTTCTGGGAATGAGGCTTTTCAAGCACCTTCCATCAATTCCTGTACAGCCTTTACATGTAAGCAAACTGGCTCACTGAAGAGTTTTTGTTACTTTTTGGAGTCTCAGTCTATTGCTCACTGAAGCTATTTTCATGTCAGGTACTTTCTCGACCAGGTGGTTTCTTTCTCAAACCTGTACCTAACATGTCCGAAAGTTCCAGTGACGGGTCCAGTCTACTGAGTACCAAGAAGAAAGATATAACTTGGGTACCTCCTCTTGGATATAACATTACCTCTTAGTTCTCACTAGTGGAGAACTTGAGCTAAAACATATGCCTGCTTTTATACTCTGCAGGTATGCCCACAAGCTGCAGATGTTATGGAATTATTTATCTATCTTAGTGAGCCTTGCCACGTATGTCAACTTCTACTGACAATATCCCATGGTGCGGATGATTTGACAAGTCCATCCACTGTGGACGTGAGAACTGGACGCCACATAGAGGATCTTAAATTAGTTGTTGAGGTTGGCTCTCTTTTAGCCTAGGTCTTGTCCCTTCTCTTTTATTGTTTGGAGGAGATCATGCAGACTTACATGCAAATAGTTCAGCTGGATAACCAATTGCCTGTAATTATGTTGTGGACAGGGTGCTTCAATACCTCGGTGTGCAAATGGCACAAATCTTGTGATACCCTTACCAGGGCCAATTAGTTCTGAGGACATGGCTATTACCGGAGCTGGTGCGCGTCTTTATGAAAAAGATACGTCAAGTCTGTCACTGCTGTATGATTTTGAAGAATTAGAAGGACAATTGGATTTCTTGACCCGTGTAGTTTCTGTTACATTTTATCCAGCTGGTTCTGTTAGAATCCCTATGACTCTGGGTCAGGTACTAACGACCTTCCAGGCTGAAATTGATGATTTATCTATTAGCTTGATCATGCTCTGAACTAGTTTGGGTTTATGATTAGCCATCATCAAAAGAAAAAAACAGTTTAAAACAAACACTTTCTCTGCATTGTGGTTGTGTTGCAGATAGAAGTCCTTGGAATCTCTCTTCCATGGAAAGGAATGTTTACTTCCGATCGTACTGGAGGAAGATTGGCTGAAATTGCAAGGAAAACAAAAGAAGATGAACTTCCTTTTTCATCTTGTTCTGACATGAATCCCTTTGCTGCAAAATCTTTACAGACTGAAACTGTGTCTACACCAGTACAACAGAAAGATCCTTTTCCCAGTAATCTGCTTGACCTTTTGACAGGAGAGGTTTCTTCATCTGACCCCTTCCCACAACCAGCGGTGGAATCTATTGCAAGTGGTGGCAACGACATGCTTGATTTCTTAGACCAAGCAGTTGTTGAATATAGTGGCTCTGAAACTGCTCCTGGCGTGTCTTTTCCACAAGATAAAAGTCCTCGAGAAAGTGCTTCTCATCTGTACTTAAATTGTCTGAAGTCCGTTGTGGGTCCAAATATGGTATGCTACTTCATCCTTACTAATTTAACTTGGAGAGGGAAAATGGTTCTTGGAGATGCAAGTACCTCTTGCCACAAACTATTTCTGATCATATGATTCTTTTCGTGATTTAGTCTTTTTTCTCAAATGTTATTTTTCATCTTAAAGTACCATTTAAGAGTGTAAACTTAATTCATGCATTTCTGATGCCATACAGGGAAAGAAACTCGAGTTTGTAGAAGCTATGAAGCTTGAAATTGAGCGTCTACGTCTAAATATCTCTGCAGCAGAAAGAGATAGGGCACTGTTATCAATTGGAATTGATCCTGCTACCATTAACCCAAACTCTTCTCAGGACGAGTTATATATTGCAAGATTGTGCAGAATAGCAAATGCACTTGCAGTTCTGGGCCAGGCTTCTCTTGAAGATAAAATTATAGCTTCTATTGGTCTAGGGAAGCTGGAAAATAATGTGATAGATTTCTGGAACATTACCGGGATTGGTGAGGGTTGTGATGGTGGAATGTGTCAAGTCCGAGCCGAGGTCAAGAAAAGTTCAGTTGTATCTTCTACCAAGAGCCTGGGAGGAGAGTCTGGGTCAGTGTTCTTGTGTTTCCAGTGTATGAAAAAAGCTTGCAAGACTTGTTGTGCTGGAAAAGGAGCTCTTCTGCTTTCAAAATCATACTCCAGGGACACTGCGAGTGGAGGTGGAAGTCTTGCAGATGTCTCTGCTACTTCAATAGGTTCAGATCATTATATGTGTAAAAAATGCTGCAGCCAGATAGTACTTGAAGCCTTGATTGTAGATTATGTTAGGGTCTTGGTCAGCTTGCGGAGAAGTGGTCGTGTTGATAAAGCTGGTCGGGAAGCTCTGAATGAAGTATTTGTATCTAACATTACAAATCATCTTGCTGTTAGAGGTCAACCTTCTCCTAATCAAGAAGACTTTAATTTCCTTAGTCAAATTCTGGGTCAAGAGGAATCACTTGCTGAGTTCCCATATGCAAGCTTCTTACATAAGGTGATCTATTTCTTTCTTACACAAGACCTGTGGCTGAACTTCGTTCCTTTGTTCTTAAGGTTTTAAGTAGTTAGATGTTTCAATGTATCATCTAGTCCCTCTGTTTTGGTTTTGATTTGAGTTGTCTAACTCTTTATCTCCAAAATTTCTATACCTATATCATTTTATTGCATTGGATGTTTTGCTTTGTGATGGAACTTTATCCTCAAAATGCTGTTCTATGACATCCAAGATTTGATATATTCCTGATGGTGTTTCAAAAGCTGCTCATTTTCTTTTGCCCTAAATGGAACTAGCTTGTTGGTCAATTCCTGAATCTCTTCATGGATCATATGTGACCTAATCCTCCTTTCTCTGTTTTGCATATTTGCATAACGCAATGCAGGTCGAAACTGGGACTGATTCAGCACCATTTTTGTCACTGCTCACCCCTCTGAATCTTGCTTCAAGTAATTCATATTGGAAGGCTCCTCCGTCTTCAAACTCTGTCGAAGCTGTCATCATTCTCAACAGCCTTTCAGATGTCAACAGTGTGATTCTGCTCGTTAGTCCATGTGGTTACTCTGATGCCGATGCTCCTACCGTAAGTTGACTCTTCTATCTTCAGTTGAATTCTTGTTATCTTCTACTTAAGTGACAATGTTGCCATAGTAATGGCATGATATCACTCAATTCCAACCTTTTATGTGTCTTCCCTGCAGGTCCAAATTTGGGCGAGCAACGACATAAATAGGGAAGCACGGACATTGATGGGAAAGTGGGATGTACAGTCCTTTGTTAGATCTTCCCCTGAGCTTTACGGTCCAGAAAAGCCTGGTAGAGAGGGTAGAGCACCTAGGCATATAAAATTTGCTTTCAAGAAGCCTATTCGTTGCCGGATTATATGGGTAACATTGCGTCTTCCTGGGGTTGGATCTAGCTCTGTTAGTTTAGACAGAAACATCAATCTCTTGTCTTTGGATGAGAACCCTTTTGCGGCAATCCCTCGGCGTGCCTCTTTCGGAGCAACCATCGAGAGTGAACCTTGTCTTCATGCGAAACGCATCTTGGTCAGCGGAAACACCGTGAGTAACAAAACGGTTGCATCATTACAAAGCGTTGAAAGCATGAGCGTGAGAAACTGGCTGGACAGAGCCCCACGTTTGAATAGATTTCTGGTTAGTGCTGATTCTTTTCGCCTTTTTATATGGCATTTCCACTATTGTCTCTAATCTTTGTTTTTTTTTTCTTTTGTCTTTCAGATACCACTAGAGGCTGAGAGACCGATGAACAATGATTTAGTCCTGGAACTTTATCTGCAACCTGGTTCACCTTCAGCTGCTGGATTTCGTTTAGATGCTTTTAACGCCATAAAGCCTCGTGTAACCCACTCGCCTTCTTCAGATGTAGTTGACATTTGGGACCCGATGAGTATCATAATGGAAGATAGACACGTCTCTCCAGCCGTCTTGTACATACAAGTATCTGTTCTTCAGGTATCTATCTCACACACACTCTCCAGCCGTTTGTTAAGTACTCAAATAACTTTTATCATTTGGACATGAAAATGTATCTGCAGGACCAGTACAAAATGGTGACACTCGCGGAATACAGATTGCCTGAGGCGAGAGTTGGAACACAGATGTATTTTGACTTCCCTAAGCAAGTTCAAGCACGCAGAGTATCGTTTAAGCTGCTTGGAGATGTTGCAGCTTTCGTAGATGATCCAGCGGAGAGTGATGATTTGAGTGGTAAGGCTTCTCCTTTTGCTGCAGGACTGTCTTTAGCAAACAGGATCAAGTTATATTACTATGCTGATCCTTATGAAGTAGGCAAATGGGCTAGCCTTTCTTCTGTCTGATTTTTACTCTCTTCATTGGATGTAACTTGGCTCGATCCATACTTTTTGGTCTGAGATTTTGTTTTCTTATTATTGCTTTTTTATAGAAGTTAGCTTGTTGTGTTTTGTATGTTCTTGTTTGGTGTTGCAAGTATTAAACTAGTTGCAGCAGGTCTATAAAATTGTGGTTTGTTGGATGATCATTAATGTTTTTATAATACAAGGTAGGCACGGGCGTTTTTATTCCAACCCGAAGTACCTACCTAAATCCGAACCGGAAAAACCGAAACTGGATTCGAACTGTCATACAAAAATATCCGAAGAGGACTTATGAGCTTAGTATTACAAAGTCCGAGTTTTTAATCCAATAAAAAACAGTTTATTAACCATTGTCCAAACTAATAGAAATAAATAAGTTAAATGTTAGACATAATTTCTAAAAAATGTTTTTTCATAATAATTACCATAATTTATAATAGAATAATAAATCATGTTCTCTTCAAAATATGATTAACCAAAGTAATTTCCTCAGGCAGTTTATATTTTGTTGATATATTTATCCCCTAATCTATATTATAATATTAAAAAGTGTGAAAAAGTGTCAAGTCCATGGCTCGAACCCATGTTATTGAGATATAAACACCAACATTTATACCACTAAGCTGAATGATACTTTGTACATTGATGGACGAACCAAATATATATTTATGAAGGTCGAAAGCTCTTACTTCTTTGGCTTCCTCTGAGGGTCGGACCTACAAGTGTATTATGGGTTTCTTTTTTAAATGAGATTATGAAAAAAGCTTAAGTTTGCAATAATTATAGTTTTTCCATATTATAAATTGTTGTCTTTTAACATGAGTTTGAGTTCTTTTCATCATTGTCCCAAACAAGTATGAGTTACAGAGTTGCGCCGTGTGTCTGTTCGTAATCTATTTTTTCACCGGTGAACTCTTCATGTCCACATCTTAAATCGCTTGATCATAAATGTTCCTGATTTGTAGCCCCTCTGTAAACCCTATATATATGATTCTCATCTTTGATGAACCCGATCTGCATATTCACAAAACTCATTGATTCCTCTTAGATTTAACCACCTTCTAAAAAATGTTTTTCTCTGCCTCTCCTGTTCCTCAACTGGCGTCCTGGCGTCTGTCACTCAACCTTCGAGTCTCTCCGTCTTGGTCGTAGTAGTCAGAGCATAGCCTCTGGCTTCCTCGCTTCTGGGATTCCTTGAACTTCAAGAAAGACAGGGAGTGTGGGAATCTAGGTTCTCTTCCTTGATGAAAAGGTAAGTTAATATTCGATCTATCACACTTATTTAACATAATTGTTTTAACTGATTTTCTGATTCTTTGTTGTGAAAGTCGATCATTTTGAGGTTGCTAGGTGCTCAAGCATGTACAAGATAACTGATCATCCATTCCTCATTCGTTTCATCTCACTAACCATTATTGCTGAAGTCATCACGGGTACTCCTGTGATCAATCTCCAGTCAAGATTAGACTGTTCGAAATCTCCAAGTGATTGCGAACACAAACCTAGAAATCCCAGGTATATTATCATATTGCATTTCGGGACTCGGTTTATATTATGTTTCGATATCATAACTGATATTTAACCTCGCAGATGTGGTTGAGCAAATCTGTTCTGTGCAGGGCTCTGGCCTCACCAAAGAAACAACTCGAGTCGTTATCCGTCTCCTCATTGATCCGTAAGAAACAATCAACACATAATTCCCTTTATATTACTGTATATATTGTGCTAACATCAATAATCAAAAATATTTTCTACCCAAGATTTATGGTCATCTATTTATCTCCCTTACTTATCAATCTAATTTTACACAAATCTTTATTTTACAGCTAAAAAAAAAACCACAATAACCCAAACAATCAAAACACCAAAAACTAGAATCCCAAAAAAATGAATCATTAATTATCACATCTCTTTCTGTCTAATCTTACAAATAAACTTCAAAACAAATATATCAGATCAATCAACTCAACTAAAACTCAACGACACATACATTGAGCCAACTAAACAAATACAAACTACATGACCAGCTATTTAACAATTTACAAGCTTACTTTCGCATATGCTTACGAAGAAGACGAAGACGACAGCCCAGATCAGTGAAATTACCTAAACAAAAAAGCAAAGTAAGTTACAAACTCTGATAAATACAACTAACAATGATTTTTGTTTACATATTACTCATAAAATAAAAGAGAAACAAACACAACCACATCAGCAGATACAAGAGACAATTCCAACAGATACAAAGGCAGCAACAACGTCTCCACCTGCTCATTCCTCTTGTCTTATGAAAATAGTTTACATGCTCAATGTCAACAGAACAATGCTATTGTCTTCTTATGATAAATACATATATTTGTTTTAAGGTCCAAATACTAATTATCACTTATTTTATAGTTATTTCTACAAGTCTTCATGTATTTGTTTTAAATGTTCGGTAAAACCAACAAGTTTAAAAATAAAAAACATATAACCAACATAATAAGAATAAAAAAAATTATTACTTAATACACACAAGTTACACAACTAAACTGGAGAAAAAATATCCAGAAACAAAATGTACTTTCAACAACTTTAATATAATTTATGTAATCTCAACAGTACAAGTAACAAATTAAAAAGACAAACAAACAATAAGTCTCAGTGGCACAACAAGCAACACCACGAACTATATTAATCACATTACTAACACAATTTAGTCCTTGGAGAACAGTAGTGCATACACAGTTCATCATCACAACTCTAACCTTATAACAATAAAAATCTTGAAAAACAATGATCAACCCAAAACGCAAAATTCACAGGTACAATAACCCTAACAAATATTGAGATGAAACAAGAACTCTTTGCACAACTCCGTGCTTGTGCGAGGGCAATGCCCCTAGTTCACCTAGTTATATACTTCAGCCTATGTTTTAGATAAAAGCATACATATTTTAAAATTACTTTTTTATTTTAAAAATATCATTAAGACTATAAATTAAAAAATACTCAGCTAATTACAAAATAAACTATAACATATAATTGGCTACATAATTTTTGATAAATTTAAAATTTACCTAAAAATATAAAAACTTACGTATTGAATTATAAAAATTCTTTTAAACATCTTACACCATTGAAAATAATTTCATTTATTTGCTGAAACAAGGAAAACTCGATATTAAAGCCCATCCGGCCCATTAATAAAGGTGTCGTTTCCTAAATTACAAAATTTCCGGTGAAGTTGTGTGTGACCGTCTCCAGAAAGCTGCTTAAAACTTTTTTCTTCACCCTTCGCTCTCTCTGGAGATTGCAAACGGCAGAGCTCGTCAGTCTCTACTCTCCCTCTCATCTCGAAGGTTCGTAATCTCGAATCGACTTAAGATTATCTATTATCACTTTCTACGCATCACATGTCTGTTCTTTCCCCGAAGTTGGAGACAGCTCAAATCTACTCGTCTTGCTTGTGTTAACGATTATCTGTTTTTTTTTTGATGTGATTCTGATACTATTTTGATGAACGCATGATCAAAGATTTTCTCAATCTGTATAAAAAAAAAACGATTCTTGCTACTATGTTGAAGTTTCTAGGGTTACATTGATTTCTATAAAGCTAATGGGCGTTTCATCTGTTGAGATCTGCAAATCTATAAAGCTCACAGCTTTACATATACTGATTATCAGTTATGCGTTTTGCTTTTTCTTCTTCTTGTGGTTTCAGCTAAGATGGATATTGTCAAAAGAGATAATGAGCCAATGGAATGGTCCACTGTCCCTTACAACGCTCCTCAAGGACCTGTCTTCAACGGCAAGCAACGGACTTCGAGCTTGGAAGCGCCTATAATGCTTCTAAGTGGACACCAAAGTGCTATCTACACCATGAAGTTCAACCCTGCTGGCACCGTGATCGCTTCCGGTTCTCACGACAGAGAGATCTTCCTCTGGAGAGTTCACGGAGACTGCAAAAACTTTATGGTTCTGAAAGGTCACAAGAACGCTATCCTCGATCTTCACTGGACCGGCGACGGCTCGCAGATTGTGTCAGCCAGTCCTGACAAAACCGTTAGAGCTTGGGATGTTGAGACAGGGAAACAAGTCAAGAAGATGGCTGAGCATTCCTCGTTTGTGAATTCTTGCTGTCCTTCGCGCCGTGGGTTGCCTCTTATAGTAAGTGGGTCTGATGATGGCACCGCGAAGCTCTGGGACATGCGTCAGAGAGGAGCTGTACAGACGTTCCCTGATAAGTACCAGATCACAGCTGTTAGTTTCTCTGATCCTGCTGATAAGATATTCACTGGGGGTGTGGATAACGATGTTAAAGTGTGGGACTTGAGGAAAGGCGAAGCTATCATGACACTTGAAGGTCATCAAGATACGATAACTGGTATGAGCCTTAGTCCAGATGGGTCTTACCTTCTCACTAATGCTATGGACTGTAAGCTCTGTGTTTGGGATATGCGTCCTTACGCTCCTCAGGACCGGTGTGTGAAGATCTTTGAAGGGCATCAACACAACTTTGAGAAGAACTTGTTGAAATGTGCGTGGTCACCTGATGGTAGTAAAGTCACAGCGGGTAGTGCGGATAGAATGGTTCATATATGGGACACGACGTCTAGGAGGATTCTGTATAAGCTCCCTGGTCATAATGGTTCTGTTAATGAGTGTGTCTTCCATCCTCATGAACCAATCATTGGATCTTGCAGTAGTGATAATCTGATTTATCTAGGTGAGATCTGAGAAGGTGCGTATAAGAGTGTAGAAAGCTTGTTGTCTGGAGTATTTTGTGGCTTGGATTAAAGTAAGACGATCAATCTTTGTATGCGTTGAAATCATCTGTGAATTCAGTGATTACATTGATGTTCACAAATTTTTTCATCTCACATGAGCGCTGAAACCTGAAAAGAAATTGGCTTTGATGATATTTGAATATAATATTTCATTACCTCTGCTTTGTAGATTATAGCAACAAAAAATCCTCAATTATACCCATTGTATTGTCAAGGTAGGTATAATAAAGAGAACACAACCTCCTTGAAAATTTATTCTATATAACAGCTTAATTTTGTTATATAAAATAAACCATTGTGCTTTATTTGTTTGGAAAATATATCAAATAATACAAAAACTCTCTTTCTTGAAATCCATGGGCAAATCACTACATGAGATTTAAAGTTAAAAAAAAAACAATACATGAGCGTATATATCCTCATGGTTTTTGTCTCCCAAGGCATGTATTGAGAGAATTATGTTGGTTGGGTTTAGTGTCTGCCAGAAAGATTCCTTTTTCTATATATGATAATAATACCCCTCACCAACTCTAATCTCTACCTAAACCTCTGACCACCGACTGTAAATCATCAAAGGTGTTCTTGACTCCCGAGTTCTTTATCTAAACATGTAAGAGCACGTCCAACCATTTAAGTTTCTCAAAGTGGGTATTTACACAAATAAATAATATATTTTAATTTGCTGTTTAAATTTTAATACTCAAAATGAAAAATAAAATGATAAGAAAGTGACACACAGGGAAAGAAGTTTCTCATAGGTTTCTCATACATCCTCAAATCGATACTTTTTTTTTCTTTCATCTTTTTTTTTAATAATTTATTTTTTTACAAGAACTCTTACGAGAACCTGTTATTGGAGGTGCTATAACACACTGTGATCATGAACCTTGCTGTATGTTTATAGATCCAATAGTTTATTGATCATGCCACTTTAAGGCTTTCATTAGACTGACTTGGACGATTCCCTGATGAACACACTCCCTTGGCTCACCAAACCCTTGAAGCTTTGACCACTTCTGTTAATAGAAGTTTGGTTATAAGATCATCATTGAAGGCATCATCTATTACGTCCAACCGGAGAATAAGGGAAATAGTGAAAGTGTTTTGAGTTATATTTTAGGACATCCATCACTAGTATATATGTATACTAGGGGAGGGCGGGTTATGATCGTTTGTTCATATTATTTGTGAGGTTGGGTGTTAGTTGTCTGTGCAGATTCAATGTTTGATTGTCGCATGATCTTCGTATCTGTATGCTGCAGTTGTAGGATTTACAATGCAGAGGTCTCATATTTGTGGAACTAAATGAAGAATTTTTAATGTATTTTGTTGGTTTACAATTCTTTTCATTGCCATAAACTGACTATGATTTACGTTTTGTTAGCTAGTTTGAATACATGCCTTCGTAATTGCAGTAGAAGAGGGATTAGTTGTATTAATTATGTTACTTGAAATAGAAAATGACACCACTACAATACACCTCGAAGATTAAAAGGTTAGATGATTTTGATGGCAAAAGATGAAGATCATCTTGATAGAGAAAAAAAACAGAACTTGGGGAAGAAGAAAAAGTTGTATGTTTTATTTTCCCTTTATAGAGATTTCCATAAATGACAAAATTGTTTCACAAAAAACAAACCAACTAAACCAAGATTCACAGTAGCCAAACCACATTAGATAAACTCATCATGTTTCTTGTTGATTCAGGTTGATGAATTATAATTATTCCCAGGTGGACAACTTAGGTGATAAAAATAAAAGAATAGATACAAAGGAGAACTTTAGATTTGATTTATGTTAAATGGTAGTCTCTCTAATCCAACCCAATATAAATGTTGTCAAGTTAATTTTTATATTCGTTTTTATATATAACCAATACCTCTTGGAAATTCTACAATTCATATTGCCAGTTTCTAAAACACAAACCACAAATGATAACACTTTTTTTTTAACTCTTGCGTAACATTAATGGAGAAAGTGTGTGAACAAATAACCACCAAGAACACAAAAAAAAAAAAACCGCAAAATAAACAAGCTATCCTCATAACAGGTACCGAGCATGGAGCTCCACCCTCACGACAAACCACAAATGATAACACTATTTGGTTTTTTTAATACCACTATTACATTTTTTTGCGTTTATATTTATGGTTGATTAATTTATGCCGCATAGATTATATTTTATGAGGTTATGTGACATACCAGCTGTGTTGATTTATTTGAAATGTATTTATTTTAATTGATGTTTAAAATTAAATTAAATAAATATAGTTGAAACTGGTGTTTTGAAACCCGACCCGGACCCGCGGTTGAACCGGTAAATCCGGTGACCCAGAAAAATCCGGTTTGGGTTTTGTGAAAAACCAGTATTTATAAACCCGCAAAAACCCGCAAAAACCCAGAACCCGATACCGGTTGAACCACCGGTTGAACCAATAAATAACTTTTATTTTTTTTTTAGTTTTTTAGATTATGTTTTGTATTCTAAGTTTCCAATTAAGAAGTTAGGTGCTGGCGAAAAAAGTTAGGTTTTCCATTTTCAGTTTTATATTTTTGATTTTTAGATTTTGATGAAGATTTCATTATGCCACCAGAAGAAAATGAAATGAACGATGGTAGAGAGAACCAAAATTAGTTGAAGTGATTTGGTGTTAGTTTCTTTCTGTTATTGACAATTTATTACAATGATCTTTTATTTTTGGTTTATTTTGAATTGGAAGTTTTATTTATTATTCACATTAGACATTAAGATTTTCAATCTCAAGTTCTAACTTTTTAAGATCTTCATCTCAACTTTGATTTTCTTCATTCAAAATATATTTGTTTTCTTTTAAAAGTTTAAAGACTGAATGATTATATTCATTTATTTAAATATTTATGAATATTATATCTTGATTTTTTAGATGTCATAACTCTTACTTTGTTACACAAATTTTTAAATAGTCTAAACAATTTTTTGATATTTTGTATATCAAATGAAAATAAAAATATAAAAAATAAAATTAAGTATTTTTAAATACTTTTTAAACATAAAATATATACATATCCAAACTATTATTTTATGTTTTAAAAACATTTAGAAAATATAAAACTTTAGTTTTTATATATTTATAGCTAATATATTATTATATAATAAAATTAATTCATTTATTAACCTGCGGTTCATCCGCGGTCAACCCAGTGACCCGGTAAGTCGTCCGGTTTAGTGTTCGGGTAGGGCTTAAAAACATTGGTTGAAACCCCTGTTCTTGAACGCGCTAGGCGCTAGTCGGGCGGTCGGGTTGGGCCTAGCGCCTAAAGAAAAAATCGGGGATTAATCGGAAATTATGCGGGGCGGAATTTTTTGATGGTTTACTGTGTTATAAAACATGTTAATCTTTAATTGTGTGTAACATTAATACATTTTCATGTTTAAGATTATATAAAACACACAAATAGAATATATAAACTTAATATAGTGTATTTTTCATCAAAATTATGAATATAAATGATATTTATAAAATTTTAGATCAAATAAAAAATAAAAATATTATTAAAAATAAAATAAAAAAATAATAAAAAAATAAAAATAAAAATAAAAAATAGATTAGGCGGCCGGCTAGGCGGTCATTTAGGCGGTCTAGGCGGAAAAAAATCGGATATCCGATTTTTTAAACCGATTTGGCATAAATCGGGGCGGAATAGTGACGCGTAGTGCCTAGGCGGCCGATTTTTAGAACAGGGGTTGAAACTAATTGTTTGACTTCTGTGTTTGTTTTAATATGTTGTTTTTTCATCCGAACCGGAAAGTAGAATTGTACGATAAAACATAGACGTCTCGTGCACAAAAAGACATAGACGTCTCCTGACGGAAATTTAAGAAAGCATAGTTTTGAAAACATTCGTCAATTTACGACACTTGCTACACTAATTTTAGTTCCTCGAAAGCTCCTTCTACACTAATTTTTTTCACTTGCTACACCCAATTTTTTATACTTCTAATCATTTCCTAATTGATGGTTTAGGCTTTTTTTTTTTGTTTCCAAAATACTTGTAAAACTGAATGGAAACAAATATTACTTTCATAACTATATTCTTCGTATTATTCCATGATGTAGCTACAAAATGACTTTAACGATGTCCACTTCTTAACAATGGGCTTTAAATTACTTTCATTGTATGGGTTTCACTTGATCTTCAGTCCATTTTGTATTACCAAAAAAAAGGCTACAGAACACGTGACGTTTTATATTCTTATTTAGGGTTTCATCTTCAATCAGTGTTACGTTTTATCCTCGACGAAAGATGAAGATGATCTTGACATCTGAGACGATGGACATCCCCGACGGCATCGCCATGAAGGTTCACGCCAAGGTGATCAAAGTCGAAGGTTCACGCGGCAAAACTCACACGTGATTGCAAGTATATAAACTGTGATTTCCAGCTCATCAAGACACCGTCACCGGGAAGAGACAGCTCAAGATTGACTCGTGGCTCGGCTGATTGGCTCTCACAAAGCCAGTTCTTCAATCTGAACTGCTTTGAGCAATATTGACAAATCTCATCGCTGGTGACACTCAAGGTTTCCTTTACATAAGATGAGGTATGTGTACGCTTATTTCCCGATCGACAATTCGATCTCCAATGATTTTCTTTTTTAAGTTCAGAACCAGTTATAATGGAGTCTCCTAGAATTAATGAAGATTAAAATTGAAATTGTTAAGGGTTTTGAGTGATGCCACGTGTCGCTCTGAGAAAAAAAGATTTATCTAGGTGTCCGCTTACGTGGCTTCACCAGAGGAAACTTTATTTTATAATAATATATAGATATCTTTTATATATATAATATATTTATGTATATACTTAAAAGTTTCATATTTTGAATTTTAATTGTTGGAACTAATATTTTTATTGGATGTATTTCTAAATAGAAAATGAAACTCCAAAAACAACTAGATCGAGAGGCTAAATTTAATAGTCTTTTGATAGACGAAAATCCTAATTATAATAACGATTTATTTTTAACAATACCATGTATTAGTGTACGCAGCTATATCACGTACTGTGTTCCAATAATTAGACTGTCAGAGACCATCAATAGTGGCGGCAAAGCTGACAACATATTATATTTGATAAACAGAAACTTTATGAATTAGCAAAGCCAGTAATTAATGAAGCAAGCACATGGCAAGTGGTAGTGATTATTTTTCAAACCAAGTAATTAATTATCAATTTATATAGTTTTATAAATTATATCTTAGTCTAAACTCATTAGTGGGTTTCTTAATTGAAGCATGGAACGTATTAAACAATAAATTAGAAATTCTTTTGGTCAACAAATAAATATATTAAATATATTTTCATTTTTTGTCATCCATTATATATATATTTTTTTAATTTATACAGAAATATCATGAATCCACAGAAATAGTCCAGATTAGTCACGTGCTGTCATATGTCGGTCTTTTGCCTCTGCAGATGCCAAAATGTTAATTCTCCAGTAGTCGGAATTCAAATCTGATAATTTAACCGTATTGAATTTTTGCCCTCGAGTTCATCCATTATATATCAATTATACGGATATGAACAATAGACAAGTATCCAATATACAACTGGTAGATACCCAACATGAAAATCTTATTCAAAACCTAAGATAACGTGAATACTTATAGTCTTAAGATCTAGCTATATCATCACATAAAAGTTGTCATTTAAAGAATATTATTCACTTCAACAATTCAAGTCGTAGGTCAGCATGTATACATGTAATATCAATATTTTTTATAGTTTTTTTTAGATAGGAAACTCCATAATATCAATATTTTTTTATAGTTTTTTTTAGATAGGAAACTCCGTATCCGATATCATTATATGACAAGAGTATATAGTACATAGAAGGAATGTTCTAGAGAGAATATCTAGTGTATCTACAAGATACATAATATCTAAACCGTATATACTCTAACACTCCCCCTCAGTCGAAGCGTCCGACGACGGACAGACGGTGAGACTGGTCCGAAATTCATTGAACAGAGGAGAGGGTAGCCCTTTGGTGAATATATCTGCAAACTGTCGAGCTGAAGGAACGTGCAGGACCCGGACGTGACCAAGAGACACATTCTCGCGAACAAAATGAATATCAATTTCGACATGTTTCGTGCCCTGGTGTTGAACCGGGTTTGACGACAAGTAGATGGCACTAATACAATATACCACTGTGGCTCGAGACAGGGGAATCTTCATTTCGAACAATAGATTACGCAGCCATGTTGCGTCAAAGACGACATTTGCAACACCTCGGTACTCGGCCTCAGCGCTCGAGCGAGAGATGGTGTTTTGTCTTTTAGAAGACCATGACACCAGATTGTCTCCTAGGAATACGCAGTATCCTGAAGTGGATCGGCGAGTAGACGGGCACCCTGCCTAGTCAGCGTCAGAATAAGCGGTAAGGTGGAGTGACTTCGACTTGAGCATGCGAACGCCAAGAGAGATAGTGCCTTTTAGGTAGCGTAGGATGCACTTGAGAGCATTGAAGTGAGATTCTCGCGGGTCATGCATGAAGAGGCATATCTGTTGGACTGCGAATGCTATGTTAGGGCGGGTGAAAGTCAAGTATTGGAGGGCTCCATCCAGGCTTCTATAGAGTGTGGGATCAGAGACCGGTGGGATGTCATTGGCAGAGAGTTTTTGTGACGTGTCAACCGGCGTGAGACAGGGGTTACAGTTTGTCATGTTAGTGCGATGGAGGATGTCCGCGGCGTAATTTTGTTGATGAAGAAGAAGGCCGGTTAAGTCGTGTTTCACAGTGATGCCGAGGAAATGGTGGAGAGGGCCCTGATCAGACATTTCAAATTCCGAGCTCAGAGTTTTGCTGAGGCGATTCAGCAGGCATGTAGATGATGCGGTGAGAATTATATCGTCAACATAGAGAAGGAGATAGGCGATATCAGCTCCAGAGGAGAGCACGAACAGCGACTGATCAGACGTGCTCTCTGTGAAATCCAAATGACGAACAAAAGAGGCAAACCGTGTGTTCCAGGCGAGGTGATTGTTTGAGTCCGTATAGGGAGCGTTTAAGAGGCACACATGGTCCGGTTTGTTTTTGTCGTGAAATCCCGGAGGCTGGTGCATATACACGGTCTCGTCGAGGTCGCCATTGAGGAATGCGTTCTTCACGTCGAGTTGATGCAGAGGCCAATCGCGAGCTAGAGCAACATGAAGGACGGTGCGAATCATTGCCGGTTTGACGACGGGACTTAACGTTTCATCACAATCTATTCCTTGTTGCTGGGATTTTCCATTCGCGACGAGTCTTGACTTGTGGCAGCGAAGAGTGCTATCTACATTAAACTTATGCTTATAAAGCCACATACAACGTACAATGTTAGTATTCTTTAGGCGTGGCACAAGAATCCACGTTCCCTTTTTAATATGAGCATCATGTTCTATATGCATAGAATTATTCCAGAGAGGATCCTTAGCTGCATGAACATGCGACAATGGGAGAGGAAAAATTGTTTTATCAGTATGAAGGCACAAAGAAGTTCGCGGTTTGACTATGCTGCTTTTACCTCTAGTAGTCATGGAATGAGTATTTTGAGTAGGAAGAGGAGGTGGAGCTGGAATTTGAACAGGTGGAGGAGGAACGTGTGAGAGTTGTGTTTGGCCAGGAATTGGTGTAGGAGGAAGCTCCAGGGGAGCAAGAGGAGCTGGCGCTTTAACATAGTGTTGAGAGAATGGAAATATCGTCTCATCGAACACGGCGTAGCGGGAGAGTATGATGTGTCTAGTGTGCAGATCCAAACACCGGTAGCCGCGATGATCTGTTGGATATCCGAGGAACACACACGGTGTGGAGCGCTGAGCGAGCTTGTGCATTGATGTTGGTAGCAAGTTAGGATAGCAAAGGCATCCAAACGTTCGCAGGTGTTGATAGTTGGACACCATTTTGAACAAGCGAGTGGCCGGTATGTCGTTGTCAATTGCCGCCGATGGGAGTATGTTGAGAAGATGAGCTGATGTATGAAGCGCCTCCACCCAAAACTCAGGTGGAACAGATGCCTAAAACAAGAGTGTGCGGATCATGTTGTTGATGGTACGTAGGATGCGTTCGGCTTGACCATTTTGTTGAGATGTGTGGGGACATGAGAATCGCAGACTTGTCCCAGTTGATGCCATATGGTCTTTGAACGCACGGTTATCATACTCTCCACCATTGTCGCATTGCAATGATTTGATAGAGCTATGGAATTGTGTCTGCACATAGTTAGAAAAGTGCAAATATTTTTCAAACGTATCACTTTTACGGTGGAGGGGATATACCCAAAGAAAATGTGAATATTGATCAAGAAACACAAGGTAATACTTAAGACCACTATTACTGATAACAAGAGAGGTCCAAATGTCAGAGTGCACAATTTCAAAGGGATGAAAAACAATAGTGTTTGACTTATAAAAAGGTAAACGAGTGTGTTTGCCAAGTTGACATGCTTGACACAAAGTTGTTAAGTCTGTTTTTGGAAGAGAATGAGAAAAAGAAGACAATATACGAGAGAGGGTAGAGTTGTTGGGATGCCCGAGACGCTGGTGCCAAATGGAGCTATTCAGTGACGTTGTTGTGAAGGCGGAAGGAGAAGAGAGTGGTAGTGAGGGCGTCACTGAATATAAGGGTCCGGAGCTATCACACCGGAGCAGTTTGTTCCGAGTCCGAAAATCCTTAATACAAAAACCAAATGGATCAAACTCAATGTCACATGAATTATCTGTGACAAACTTGCGAACATATATGAGATTTTTGATTATGTCAGGGCAAACCATAACATTGCAAAGATCAAAAGAGCAAGAAGGAGAAACAATTTTACCATGACCAGAGTATTGAACAGCAGCTACGTAACCATTACCAAAGGTAACCGGAGTTATGGTGCTCATATTAAAAACAGATTGTAGGTTACCTGCGTTGGAGGTGATGTGCGTGGAGGCTCCAGAGTCCATGTACCATGCGTTATCTAGTTCCTGAATGGTCCTCATGTTGAACGCATGAGCAAGGCCAGGAGGGAATTGAGTCATTTGCGGAGTTGTTGTCATCTGCGCCATATATGCTTACTGATTCGGACGTGAGGGTTGAGAGCCGAGAATGCCTTGAAAAGCATGTGTCCCTTGTTGATGCTGGTATTGCTGGAAAGGTCCTGGTGAGTAAGGAGCGTACCTCGGAGAAGGATAAGCAAAGTGGGGCGGCATCGTTACATAGGCAGGGGGCTGCTGGTTGTAGTACCATGGTGAGCCAAACTGAATCTGCTGCCAATTGTTATTGAAGCGTCCTCTGCCTCGAGAGCGACCGTTTACGCGATTACGGCCTCTGTTTCCACGAACGGAGTGGTGGTGATTGTTGTTATTGGTGGACCGAGGGTTTTCATCAGCGCCGGTATACAGTACCGTGGAGGAAGAGGAGTTGTCTTGATGACGTGGTGATGGTTTCACCTGTCTGGTGAGGCGAGTCTCTTCCATCTGTAGCATTGATCGAGCCTCCAGTAGGGTTGGAAACGGTGACTTGTGTTGGATCACATTAATGATCGAGTCAAATTTGTCGGACAGACCATTGAGGAGATGCGAGACCAGAGCCCGTTCTGTCACGGGAGCATCAATGTTAGCGAGCATATCGGCGGTGGACTTCATCTTCTGGCAGTACTCGTGCACGGATAGATCGCCAATGACCAGCGTTCGGAGGTCGTTCTATAGTTGGAGGGCACGAGCTTCCTTGTTGTCACGAAAGATGTTTTCAATGGAGGGCCAGAGATCACGTGCCGTACCGTTCTTCTTGAGAACGGTATCAATGATGGAGTCAGATATGGTGTCGTAGATCCACATCTTGACTAGGCCATCACGTTCCTTCCACTCTTTTTCGGTCGTAGGAGTCGAAGAGGAGGAACCGTCAATATGGTGTGAAACACCGAAGCTTACACAGTGGGTTTCAAAGAGTTCACGCCACTTGTCATAGTTAAGCTTTGACATATCAAGAGAAGTAGGGATGTACGCTTTGATTTGCGAGATCCCGTATGGTTTATCACTTGTCGATGCAAGAGCAGACATAGTTTCTTAACAGAAGAAGAGGAAGGTTTGATAAGTAGAGAGGGAGGAGATACGAAAAGGAAGAAGAAGAAGAGAACGAAGATAGGATCGATCGCTATTAGTTTAGTGGCTAGGGTTTAGCGTCTGATACCATGTAAGATAGGAAACTCCGTATCCGATATCATTATATGACAAGAGAATATATATAGTACATAGAAGGAATGTTCTAGAGAGAATATCTAGTGTATCTACAAGATACATAATATCTAAACCGTATATACTCTAACAACTACATACAGATATTCGAAACCTATAAGGTGTGGACACTTTGACCCAATGGACTTTACAGTCACGTATTTTAGAATTTAGATAGGTCTTGCCTTCTTGATGTTCTATTATATATATATAACACATATTATATATTCCTATGACACCGTCACACACAAAACACAACCACATGTTATGCATGTAGCCATGTATAGTATAAATATGCATGTGTTCAGATCCAAGTCTATTTATAAGTTATTAAAGCCTTGTCTTGATATAACCCCTCATCAACTAGTTGTTAGCATCAAAGTCATATATGGATCATCTAATTTCTCTTATTTCTCCAATACCCTCTTCAAACAGGTTCTTGAACGCCTTTTATTTATTTGTGTGTAGTATAGTTTCTTCCTATGTAATTAAATAACTATTGCTAACTTGGTTTTGATAATTGTTGTGATTGTTAAAGATGGTGGTCGGAAGAAACAATGGCAGTTGTGACCGGAGCAAACAAAGGTATAGGTTTTGAGGTGGTGAAGATGTTATCGAAGCTTGGACTAACCGTAGTCTTAACCGCCAGAAACGCCAAGAATGGAAGTATCGCATCCGATTCCCTCCGCCGCGATGGCTTTCAAAACGTTCATTTCTTTTGGCTCGACGTCTCGGATCCTTCTTCCATCTCCGCCTTTGTCTCCTGGTTCCGTCTCAGCTTTGGCGTACTCGACATTCTAGTAAGTACAATGTGTTTTGTTTTGATTGTTTGTAATTATATGAAAAATATCATCAAACTACAATGAATCATAGAAACTTGATTACTTCTTTTTTATATAGTAATTAATGATGATATACATTGTTTTGATAAAAAAACAAATCCATTCAGTTTTCTTTAACGTAAACTAAAAGATATTATACCTCACAATTTTCTCTCGAAAAAGATTTCATCATATTTTATTATATGATAATTATATCATTTTACATTTTTTGTTTGCATTTTGGGAAAGTTTGGTAGTTTGATGAGGCCAATAATCGTTTTTTTTTTGGGGCTCAGGTGAACAACGCGGCCGTTTCATTTAACGCGGTCGGCGAAAACTCAATCAAAGAGCCAGAGACCATAATCAAGACCAATTACTACGGTGCCAAGCTTTTAACGGATGCACTTTTGCCGTTATTTCGCCGCTCGGTCTCCGTGGGACGCATCCTTAACATTAGCTCAAGGCTTGGCGCATTAAACGTAATACATAGTTTCTTTCTCCTACTCTATTTTTTTTTTGAATTCATCTTTTACCAAAGAGAAGTACTCGCTATTTTCAGTCTTGTTAGGAAAATATTAAACGTTAGATACATATAAACATATATATATATATATATATATATATATATATATATATATATATATATATATATATATATATATATATATATATATATATATATATATATATATCATATTGTTTTTTAATTTGTATATATATATCATGCAATATCAAAAAACTATTCTATTCATAACAGTCTTGATCATTTCTTTTGAATCCGAATATATATAGATGCAGCGTCAAGTTAACTTTTTCTATTATCTATCATGCATAATATTTATTTTAATCTATCATGCATGCCATTTGACATTTCGTGTTTTTCTGCATATAGAAACTGAGAAACCCTAGTTTAAGACAAACCCTAGAAAGTGAAGAGCTCACGTACGAACAAATCGATGCCACAGTCACTCAGTTTCTTGAAGACGTGAGCAAAGGGACGTATGAGGAGAATGGATGGCCGGAAAATTGGTCGGACTACGCCGTCTCCAAGATGGCCTTGAACGCTTACTCTAGAGTCTTGGCTCGACGTTACAACGGCAAAAAACTAAGTGTGAATTGCTACTGCCCTGGTTTCACTCGTACGTCTATGACAGGTGGTCAAGGGACTCACACGGCGGAAGAAGCTGCCGCAACCATCGCCACGTTGGTTTTGCTTCCTCCGGAGAAGTTGACCTCCGGCAAATTTTTCATGTGCGTGGAGCCCAATAGGATTATTTCCAGGTTGTAAATTTTATAGTTGATATAATCATTATTGATAATTATTAATTGCTTACTGGAGCATATAAAAAGTCGTCAGCCTTTCTGTGATTTAATATACTAAACGAGTTTTTATATATGTGTATGTGTCGATAAATAACATATTTTATGTACAACGGTGGTTACTAAAGTATCTGAACTCATATCAGGTATTAATTGAGTGATGAAGATATGATAAACAAAGAGAAATGATAAAATATTAGAAAAATATCTCACATTCATATATTATAAATATGATTATTACTTTATGAAACTTGAATTATTGTATAATTATTCTTTTTACTACATTTCTTTGTGATATGTCCATATGTTTAAACCAAATTTTGGTCGATAAAATATATTATTTCGAAAACAACATCTGATTATGTCTATTTACATAAAAAAAATACAACGCATCTCGCTCTAGCTTTCTTCGTTAATGAATCCACACAAATTTCCAGCTCGTAGGAATATGAATTAAAATTAAGCTCTCAAAATCATCTGAAAAAAATGAAACGCATGTATCTTTGAGGTGAAGTGCTCTTGAAGTTATTTTACTATACTTTCAAAATATTTTTAAAATAATGTGAATGAAAGTGGTCTTGAAGTTTGATTCGGTTTGGTTTTGCTGGTACAAAGGAGGTTATGAATGATGGATGATGTCCATTAATTAACTTCCAAAATTTCATAGCATGTTCCTCAAGGGCCTAGGCCAGTTTGCATCAATATTAGGTACATTGGCCTATGAATGAACTCAAGCTTATGTATTTGAAGACATTAGGGTTTTCACTGTTTCTGCAGCAGCCTTTACTTCTTCTATATAAAAGTCATCAAAGGGCATAATTTTCAGTATCATCTCTAAGTTCAACTTTTAAGTTCTTTCTTCATTGTCTACTAGGTTTGACAAATTAGGTTTCAATATTCTTATCTCTTATTTTTTAGGCATTAACCAGCCCCTCATATATAATGATACGACCTCGAGTTTATAGGAAATGTTACATAAACAAAGATATGCCCAAATCATATTATATGAGATCTTAACATATCCCAATACCCCCCCCCCCCAGCATACAAATTTCGAATGCCCAACTTGAGAAGAAAAGCTTCAAACTCCTTTAGTCCCAATGCCTTTGTTAATATATCAGCCAACTGCTCCTTCGTAAAAACATGAAATGGTTTAACAATGCCACGAACGATATCATCACGAACAAAATGACAATCAGTCTCCACATGCTTGGTTCTCTCATGAAAAACTGGATTGTTGCTAATGTAGATAGCCGGTTTACTATCACACTTGATTGTAAAAATCCATTTACACACAAGTGCCTTCTTTCCTGGAGGCAGGTGCTCTAGTCGCCATGTATTTGCTGCTTCCAAAGATTCAATTTCACAATCAACTGCAACTCCGCATCTCTCATCTTTCATAGCTTCAGCGAAAGATCTTGCCTCCATATTAGCCGACATAGCCACAATAAAGTCCAAGTGTTTCTGTGTAAAAACGATCACACGAAACAAAATTATAGATTGGATATTTCGTATCTGAGGATGGCTGAGGGGCGGGTGTCGTCGTAGAGAGAGAAGAGGGTTGTAAAGTGACAGCCGTTTGAACGACATAGTCCTTGAGTCTAGTAGAAGTTTGTTTCTGTCGATGTTCTCTACCAAGAGGTACAAGAGAGTCTGCCACCGGAGCCTGCGATGTATCAGCACTCGTAGATGTATCTAACACTGGTTCAGTATTAATTTGAATCTGTGTCTCATCCTCATCATCACTGTCCAAGTTTTCTCCTGTAGGTGGAACACCTAAACCTCCGTTGGAGACAGGAGCTACATCACTGATCGCATACGGGAATATGGTTTCTTGAAATGCCACATCTCGTGAAACAAAGACAACATGACGCTCTAGATCATACAATTTCCATCCCATTTTCCCATAAGGATAGCCTAAGAAGACACACCGTCGACTTCGAGTCTCAAACTTATCTCCTTTATGATGCGAATTATGCGCATATGCTAAACATCCCAAGACTTTTAAGTGCTTATATCCTGGAGCATGTCCGAACAACACCTCAAACGGAGTTTTATTCTTCAGCAGTACTGACGGAGTGCGGTTTATCAAATAGGCTGCTGTGAGAACGCATTCACCCCAGTATTCTATCGGAAGACTAGCCTGAAACCTTAAGGCCCTCGCAATATTCAAAATATGTCTATGCTTGCGTTCCACTCGTCCATTCTGTTGTGGAGTATTAACACAAGAAGTCTCATGTATTATACCTTGCTCCTGAAAATACCGTGTAAGACATGTAAACTCAGTTCCATTATCACTTCTAATCCTCTTAACCCTCTGAGAAAAATGTCTTTCTATCATTGTGATAAAATTTCGAATTTGCATAGGCGCCATTGCTTTATCAGCCAGGAGATACAACCATACGGCTCGAGAATGATCATCTACGATTGTCAGAAAATATTTGGATCCACAGAATGCTGTTGTTCGATATGGACCCCATCACAATGAATCAAATCAAAATTATCTTTTGCATTATTCAAACTGTCTGGAAAACACTGCCGAGTTTGCTTAGCTCGAAAACAGACATCACAATTCTTAATAGAAAGCTCATTATTAC
>NC_027753.1:22471433-22476707 GCF_000695525.1 Brassica oleracea var. oleracea | reverse complement strand
CCAAGCGAAATCAAGTTCGTATGAAATCCATCAACATAATAAACATTCGGTAACGAGAGTCGAGATGTCACTCGAACAGTTCCCTGTTTGAGGGTCAGGACATCAGCGCCTGCAGGTAACATAACCGATACTGACGTAATGTCACGAACGTCCTCGAGTATCAAGTATCCAAAATATATCAGTACTCTTACCACTCAAGGTCGTTGTTGATCTCCCCGCATTGATAAGTTTTTGAACCGCAGTCCACTGGTCGTCTGAGAGTCCAATCAATCCCTGACGGTCATGTTCTGTTATCTCACTCGACGATCCAGCAGTAGCTGTGTATACTTGTGCCGCATTAGCTCTGGAAGGGGCGCCACGACCTCGGCCAGCTAACGAAGATCGGTTTTTATTTCTTTCTCCCCACCATTCAGGAAACCCAATTACTTTAAAACACTCAGAAGCTTCATGTCCCTTCATACCACACACCGAGCACTGTTTGGACCCGTCCCGACTTCCTTGTCCTCCACGATTCGCAGAGAAATCATTCGAGCTCTGTTTCTAGAGCTCTTTTGTGTGAACTGTCTCGGCCCTCCGATTGGAAGAACTCTGAGCTACGAAGCTCATCACCGGATTATCAGCAGTAGTGTTCGAACGCAAAGTCTCATTCTGAGACACTGTCTGATACACACTGTCAAGATCGGGAAGAGGAGTAATTGCACATATTTGTGAGCGAATCACTCCATGAACCGAGTCATCTAAACCAGACAGAAAATCATGTACGCGCAAGACCTCTCTCTCCTTCTCATGCGCCGAATTCAGGTCACATTCACACTTATTACATGTACAAATTTTAGAATTCATACACTCCGCAATACCATCCCACAACTTTGTCAGACGGCCAAAGTAATCATCCACAGTTGATCCGTTTTGCTTACATGTAGCAAGCGAGTTTCGGAGTTGCTGCAGTCTTGCTCCACTCTTGAGCGAGAATCTCTTCTTGATTATGTCCCAAAGGTCTTTAGCTATCTCACGTGTAGATATGGAAGATCTCAGCTTTGGATCAATGGTTTGTTTGATCCTCCCTACCAAGAGGTGGTTATTTGCAGTCCAATCCTCAAGATATGGTGAATCAGACGCCGGTTTCGGTAGACTTCCATCAAGGAAGCCAAACTTCTTTCTGGAACTAAGTGCCATACGCAGGTTCACGGCCCATTCATCGTAGTTGTGATGTTGAGTAGAGGGTGAGAGATGACCGCACCCGGGTTGTCATTAGCACTTAGGTCGTATGGAGTTATAGTCTTGTACTTCTGTTCTTTGTTCATTGAGAGCGCCATGACTCTGTTTTGTTGATTTAAAACAGAGCACCAAAGGTTTCAGTCGTAGATTATGTCTCTCTTGCGATTGCAAGAAAAGTTTGGTCAAGCTCAGAATCGAAAAAAAAATCTAAAGAAATTTTGTGTTTCTAGATTCTTGCTCTTATACCATGATAAAATTAGGTTTCAATCTCCTTTTCCTTATTCCTTAGGCAGCAACCCGCTCTTCATATATAATGATACAACCTCGAGAAAGGCTACATAAACAAAGATATGCCCAAATCATATTATATGGGATCTTAACATATCCCAATATGTTAGCTTTTCAGTTTAGTTTTTTGAACTTCTATTTTGTGTTAAAGCTTTTTTTCAAGAAAGATAGCCAATTTGCGGAGCAATGACGTCAAAATATAAAAAATGGCGTGAGTTGCCTTGAAGGTTGGCAATAACAATAAGCGATTCTCCGTGCCTATCAAGTTTTCTTTATACTGATTGTGGCCTCGAACAAGTCGCTACATTCATTAGCCTTATCAACTCCAAACTCATTTTTTTTCTATAGGTTTTAATCTTGATAACTTCTTTATAATATGTTTTTCCCACTGGATCCAGTTATTCACCTGGGATCTATAGAAGAACGACCTTTAGATTTGACCGTGTATTGTATGTACATTTTCATGGAACGTTATCTGGGACTATAACAGCTTCTTACAGACAAGACAGCTATGTGTCAGACGTTCAATGATTGAGTCTAGTCCTGTTTAGACTAAAAAATCCGAAAAGCTGTTATGTTGTATCGTCATCTTTAGGACCAGACTTCCCTAACAAAATCTATATCATTATTACTGACCCAATCAATTCTTTAATATGTTATCGACTATGGATATATAGAAGAGTCTACCTCTAGATTTCACTCTGTACTGTATACTATATCTGGGACAATAACGGCTTCTTAAATAGGACACATTCAAAGATTGAGCCACATGGCCCACATCATATTCAGAAAATCAAATCCAAATAGCTGTTTTCTCTTATCTAATCTTTAGAACCACACTTGTTTGTTATGGATCCAACTAAAACGAATCTTAGTTATTCTTCCTAAATCATGCTTGAGCTCATCAAATATTTTGATTCTTGGTGAATTAAAGCTAAATAGTAGTTTTTAACTTTTATATAAAAAAAGAAAGAATAAAGCTAAATATTTAATGCATAACGCATCGAGATTAAATTGTTTACATATGAAATTAGATAAACAGAAACAACACAAGTTTAGAAGAGGAGACTGTGTGGCCTATGTAATGTGCGCATACCTCCAGAAACATAATACAATGGGCTCTCTGTTGCTGCACCAAAGCAATCTCTACCAATGTAATTGTGCATAAATCTCATCTTTTTAGTATTCAAAGAAGCAACTTTATTTAGCAAATTTCAATAATCAGCGTCCATGTGAGACTAAAGAGTGTGTAAACGTGGATGAATTCAAACCAAGTAGCATTTCCATCGAAGTCTCAGGCAATCCTCTCAACTTCTCATCCCTCATGACATCAAGAAGATTATCCGGAAGCTGTGAAACTCCATTCAAGAACTGCATAACAGTACTCATCGCTGGTCTTATCGATACACCTTGATGGGAACACAACACACCAAGCTTCAAAACAAGCTCAACCTGTCCCCTGTTCTGTTCCTGACGTATGTTTTCTTCAGCGGCATCAAGAATATCTTCTCCTTTCTCCCAAAGCTCCACTATCCAATCCACAAGAACTTCTTCATTCTCCACTGCACGTCTCTCTATCAACCGTCTACCGCACACTACTTCAAGCATAACCAGCCCAAACGCGTAAACATCGGTGCTTGTAGTTGCTCTCCCTGTTCTTAGCAGCTCAGGTGCAATATACCCGAACGTTCCAGCTACTTTAGATGTTTGCGGATCAAATCCCTGATCATACAGCTTAGCCAATCCAAAATCTCCTAGCCGTGCATTCATCTCATGGTCGATTAATACATTAGCCGGTTTAATATCTCTATGTATAATGACCTGTACCCATTCTTGATGCAGATATAGTAAAGCAGATGCAACATCTTTTATAATCTTGAAACGTGTCTCCCAAGTAAGCCGCTCTTGATTCTCACCGTTACGGTATAGATACTTGTCAAGACTTCCATTAGGCATGAAGTCATAAACCAAGTAGAGATGTTCTTTATGCCTACAATACCCCAAAAGCCTGACTAGATTTGGATGTCTGAGCCGACCAATTGTCGATATCTCGGCTAGAAACTCTCTCATCCCTTGCCTTGAATCATGAGAAGTCCGTTTCACAGCAATCTCTGCATCAGAACCAGGAAGTGTGCCTCTATAGACTTGACCAAAACCTCCTCTTCCAAGAAGTTGTTTCTCCTTGAAACCCTTTGTGGCATTGGAAAGCTCCTTGTAAGCAAACCTATGAGGTCCATATTGTATCTCCCATTCCTCAAGAACTTCTTTAACTTTCTTGTGTCTCAAGTAAAAGACTAAACCAAACCACAAGGCGATAAATGCAGCGATTACGGATACAGTTAAGCAGACCGCTAAAACGGTTCTTGTTCTGTGAGATGCTTTCTTTGGATATGGAGGAAGGTTTGGTTGCCTACCAAACTCCAAACTCGGATAACTGATCTCTCCAACAATAAACCAACCCATCATGTAATGAACTGCACCAACTGAACCAGTTGAAGCAGTGAATCCAAGATACATTTCCTCAAGCAAATATGGGGAAAGATCTTGGTTTAACGACAAAAGCGGTTTTCGAGGAGGAACAGAGATCTCAGCAGGGAAGAGAGTAACATTAAGCTGTTGATCAGGCTGACTATAAACTATAGAAAGCCTCATTACATTTCTACTAATCAAAGAAAGATTCTTAAACTGTCCATCTTCATCATCATAGTAACCAGCAGAAGCAGAGACAACAGATCTCATATCATTGATGTTAATCCCAACATGATTATCATCAATATCACCAAACTCTTGGTCTTTATGTATATCTAACTCGATAGCTATCACGTTGTTAGAGCTTTTACCGTTGGTTGTTTCGTTGAATATACCTAAGTATTGATCAGAGGAAGCTCCGGGGAGGCCTCTTGTGGGAGAGATAACGAAAGCCATACCGTGTGAGCCTTGGTTGTTATGCTCAGGGACGATAGCGAAGAAGAAGTTGATGGAGAAAGATGTTGTGAGGTTTGTTGATGGGTTTGTGAATGAAAGTGGTTCGCTGTCGAAAGCTTGACCGTGTGTGTGTTTTGTCGTGTTTGTCAACGTGAAGTAACCGTTAAAGCCGATTCCTACGGATCCTGCTGGGAGGAAGTAGCCATGGGAGTTGTTAAACAGAGTTAGGAACAGAACAAGAACGGCTTCAAAGAGAGTAAGTTCACGAGACATTTCTTGGTTGTAGTTTTCTTTGTTTGTGTGCAAGACTTTTTGGTTGTAGTTATTATCATCTCTTTGACGTCGAGAAGTTACATGGAAGATAATTCCTTTCTCAAAAAAAGAAGTTACATACTTGCATGGAAAAGTCAAAGAGGTTGACTTTTAGGACATTATGGGCTTTTCAAAGTCGGGTCAAAGTTTGCAGCAGGAAGGGTTTTGAATCTTTTTGTAAAAGCCTACCCCGCGGCGGGAACTATCCGTTCTGTGGGTCTTCACTGATTCTCGCGTTTAGATTACTACGTGCACCACGTGCATTAAAAAAATTTAAAATATTTTTTAACAGATAAATATAAATTATATTATAAAATAAAATTTTATTAATATTATAAATTTTCTTTTTCGTATCAATATTTTAAGAGAAAAAGACAAAAATAGCACTAAATCAATTTTTTGTTCCCAAACTAACACTCAAGGTCAAAAGTCACAAAAATAACATTTAATGTTTTATCAAAAGTCACAAACTTAGGGTTTAGAGTTAAAGGGTGGGGTTTAGGATTTAGGGTTTAGGGTTTAGAGTTTAGG
>NC_027753.1:22465923-22471359 GCF_000695525.1 Brassica oleracea var. oleracea | reverse complement strand
GAAATGAGGTTTTGGGGATAAGATTTCAAATTTTGAAAAATAAAAAAATTAAAATTTTCAAAGGATAAACTTAAAAAGGTGCTATTTTGGTCATTTTAGTTTTTGAGTGCTATTTTTGTGATATAAACTTAGAAATGTGTTATTTTGGAGATTTGCCCATATTTTAATATAAATTTGATTTAATTAAACATAAAAATTATATTTAAGAATATGCATGTATATATTTAAAATTATAATCTTAGATAGATTTTTCTATCTATTTATTTTAATTAAATATATTAAATAAATTTGCAAAAGTTGCAAAACTACCAAAAATTAAAATTAAACAATATTTATAAAATTTGTAGATATATAAGAAAATAATGATTTTACGATTAATTTTTATAATTTTCTAAAAAAATTGTATACATTTTTGAAAATTTTAGTAATAAAATTGTATAATTTAAAAATATATAATTAAAATTTATAGTGTCATATTTGAATATATATTTATTTTAATGATGATTTATGAGTTATTCTCATATTTTAAAAAAAAAATTCAAAAAATATAAATTGACATTAAATGTAATATATGAGTTATTACCATATTTTAAAAAGTTTATCAAAAATATAAATTGACATTAAATATAATTGTCCATGTCATATTAAGCTATAAAACATGTCATCAATTTCAGTAGCCACGTCATATTTATTTTGTGAAATTGATCGTAGAAAGGACATATGGCAAAATCACTTCGCAAATATAGTCCAGGGGATTGATGCACTTATCGTTTTTCTTCAAACCCAAAACCTCAATTTTTAACAATCCTGCAGACCAACCTAGAGCACACATGACGGATAGTTCGCACTGGACTGGTTGTTATACTTTTATCTTTTGTTTATTCGTAGTGTGAACGGTTTTTTAAGCTGACATTATAAGACAGATACGTAAACATGCTAACAATGTCATGGATTGTTTTACAATTTTCAAAGGTAAAATATAACATTTTTTTGACCGGGAGCTTGTGGTCAAGTGGTAAGAGGAAAGACTTGGATATCATCACATTTCAAGTTCGATCCACCTACAATGCGAAACTAAGTCATATTTTCCTGGTCACCTACACGGATATGGGCTATTGCATTTCGGCCCATTTGAATACCCGGGAGAAGGTCTATCCGTGGGCTGCACCTCCCACCCGGGGGTTAGGTATGTGTCTTTAATAGACCCGGGTTTAACCCTTTTCTTTTTCAAAAAAAAAAAAAATATAACATTTTTTTTATAATTATCTATTTTTGTCAAAATTATTAAACACGAACTAAGATAATCTTTGATTAAATTCAAAATTTATGTCTAGAAGTTAATTTTTTCAAATAGCTATTTTGTCAAAATTAATTGTAAGTTTATTTTGACAAACAAAAACTAAGATAATTTTGAATAACGTCAAAGTTATGCATAGTTAAATATTTAAAATTATATTTAGATTCATAAATCAGCATATATAGGCAACTAATCAAGTTTTCCGATTGAATTTTATTTAAATTTAAAAACTATACAGTATAATAATTGCTTAGTGTTATCCCCATATGCACTATCATAAAAAGATCGCATAGCTCAGTGTATAAGAAAATTGCCAATTTAACTTAGGATAAGAGTTAGCAAATTTTGTATAAATATCTATATTTTATCAAAATTAATTGTAAACTAATTATTTAAATAACACAAGCTAAGATCATTTTGATTAAGATTTAAAATTTATGTATTCTAAATTATTTTTAAATATAATTAGATTGATAAATCAAAATTATGTTTTAAACAATTTAATTTAAAAGTTTTAATGTTGCGCATGACACATGAAATTACCTATTTGTAAATCATTAGAAAATAAAATAAGAAGGGCGAATTGGAGGCATAAGACACAAAAACAACAAATATAAATCTGAGTGTTTGGTCTAAATGCAAATCTTGAAACAACGAGAACCGGGAACAACAAACAATTGGAGTACTTCCTTTCATTTATGTTCCTACATTTCAGTTGGTGTGACCATAATAGCTTTCCAGTTCCCAAGTCCATGACATTGCAGTTGTTTTCTAACCCGCTAGAATCACAATAGCCAATTAAGATCCAACTCAACTCCTTCAAAGTATTTCACATCATAATGTAATGCTGCTTCCTAGGGGTGGGCGTTCGGGTATCCATTCGGGTTCGGTTCGGGTTTATTCGGGTTTCGGGTTTTCGGGGTTAAAGATTTTAGCTCCATTCGGGTATTTCTAAATTTCGGTTCGGGTTCGGTTCGGATCTTTGCGGGTTCGGATCTTTGCGGGTTCGGTTCGGGTTCGGATAACCCATTTAAATGATTTTTAAAATTTTAAAATTCAATATATAGTTTCAATTTCTCAAAATCTGTAAATAAAATACTATATAACATATAAACTTGAATAACATATGTCAGAGTACCTAAACTTAACATATAAATTGGTTTGTTTGAATATTTTGATAGACAATCAGTAGACATTTCAACTATTTTTGGTTTTTGAGTATATTTTATACTATTTTAGAAATTTACTTTTGAATATTTGTATATATTTTCAAGTATTTTAGACAACTTAAAAGTATCTTATATATTTTGAATGTTTTTAATATACATTGAATCTAAAAATAATTAATATATTTAGATATATAAATCTATTTCGGATACATTCGGGTACCCGAAATACTTCGGTTCGGGTCGGGTTCGGTTTCGGTTCTCTGGATACCAAAATTTTGAACCCGTTCGGATATTTAATCAATTTCGGTTCGGATTCGGTACTACTTTTTCGGATCGGGTTCGGTTCGGTTCTTCGGATTCGGATTTTTTGCCCAGCCCTACTGCTTCCCATGCTACACCGAATCTGCTATCATTTCTAGAAGAAGTGGCTTCGTCCAAATTTTGGATTCTAGTGCTTGGTTTCCACTTCTCAATCAGCGAGGAAAAAGAACACTGATTACATAAGCCATATCTGGTCTCTATTCAGATTTCCTCGCACATTATTGATTTGTTAGTTTAAACACCTAGCTCATAGGTGCTTAGTTGGATCTTTTGGTTGACTTCAATGGTTTTGTCAATGGAAAAATGGTCTTCTACACTAAGCATCTTTATGAACCAAGATATAATGTGGATATCATCTCCGGATCGCGTGTGGTCTATAGCTTTCTGATGGTTATGAGCTTCATGAGGATGACACCAAAGCGCTCGCCACAATTACAAAGATTTCATTGGTTAGCAAAATAATTTACATGTTAGAATCGAATAAATATTGACAAAAGAATGAGAAAACTATTCAATACTTTTGGGTGATTTAACCAGCTCTCCAAATACATTTGCTCTTGATTGATTCTCTACTTTTTACTTTAGCAATCACTAAAGAAAAGTTGAATATTTTGGCTCGTCACTCTTCTAAGAAGAATGTTTAATGATTTCAGGTCCACGTGGATGTAGCTTTGATATTGAAGAGCCTGCCCGAAGTCACATCCAATCCAACAGTAAGACGTGTGGTCCAATCTAGTGGTGTCAAACCATGGTCATTCCAGTGAAATAGATGTCTACTCAAAGTATCTTGGGGGCATGAATTGATAGTCTAGTGACCTCTCATTTCCTTCAATGGGACACCCATTAAAAGATAATAGGTTGCAGTGATAAACTCTAGTTAGAACACTAACCTTTAACTTAAATTCACTGATGTCCTTACAAACAATAACCGTCATTGTTGCTTTTACCAGTAATAACAGATTGGTTCATTTTCTTAATTGCAATATTACTTCCATGTGGCAGTGTACCTTCCATCTTGAATTGAAATCTAAAAATTTTATTTTCATAAATTTTCTTTAATTTTTGTTCAAAATTTGCTTATGTTTTACTTATGTATTGTTTATTTTTAATTATTTTTATGTTAATGTTTACTTTAGTTTTTAATTAGTTTTATTTTAATGTACAGATAACCTTTTAAAATTATTAAACTTTTACCTATAGTCATGTAAAATTAAATGAAAACATATATCTGATTAAATTTAATACTCATTAACACAATCTAAATTTTCAAAACTCTTAAAGCATCCCAAAATTGTAAAAACTGTAAACAATATTTTATACAACACTTTGAAAAATTAATTCATTCTTAATCTTGCTGATACTTTTTAGATTTCTAATTACTATAAAAGTAACAATAAATATAAACAACTATGTAATAAACGAATATCTATATAAATAAAGTTGAGAAAATGTTTTGATATCCGATTAATTTGTCTTATGTAAAACTCATGCATAGTAATGTGAAAATATGATTTTCACTTTTAATCTTCAAACTAAAATTATATTTTAAAATATTTGACAAAAATATAATAATTTGATTATACTAATATATTATACATATATATATATATATATGTATAATTAGTTTATCTCTTTTGCTGATGGTTCAAAATTTATGCAAATCTTGCATTATTTAATATTTATTTCATTATTTGTTGAAATTTAAACATACATATAAACATGTTTAAAATAAATAAGATATGTAATTTATCATTTTAATAAGTTATAGATAAATTAAAAAGGGCGATCCTCTCGAATAGTCATTTTTAAGTTTTTGTCATAAAAATAGATTTCAAAGAAGAAAATGACCAAAATAGCTCATTTTTATTTTGAAATTTTTAAAATTTATTTTTTATTTTAAAAATATTTGAAATCATATCTTCAAAACTCCACCCTTTAACTCTAAACTCTAAATCTGGATTACTTAATCCTCGGATAAAAATGTATTTTTACCCTTTAATAAAACTTATTTTGGTCATTTTCATCCTTAAGGCTATTTTGTGAAAATAAACTAAAAATGACTATCCTATGGAATTTGTGTATTTAAAATATTTTTTTCATTTAAATCAGTGCTTTTAAATTTGACCCGGACCCGCAGTAAAACCGTTAATCCGATGATTCGATATACGTTAGAAAAAAAAATCTATATTTAAAACCTGTAAAAATCACTAAAACCCGAAACTAACCGATTGAACCGATGGATGACCGCTATGTAATCTGGTCTCTAACATTCTTGTGGACCTAACTTCTTTTTTGTGGGATTATAAATTAAATACACTCATTTATTCAGTTTCAATCACTACTATATAAAAGGAACTAAATTGAAGCAATTCTAGGTGTGCCACATAGGACAAAATATTCATAACCAATCATTTGTCCATGTCATCAAGGATGTTAAGCTGTTGGACCACGAATCTGTGCTACGTAATAGGTCCATTAATTTTAATGACCAGTTTGTCTTACTTTCCTCTTCCTCTAACCCAAGTTGTCACGGCATCTACAGACCATCCAAAACTCATCGTCTTCCCATCTCCTATGTATAACGCCTGCGACGGCAACAATGATGAATAAAAGCTATCCTCCAGACAAATCGGCGTGTAACTTTCCACA
>NC_027753.1:22462820-22464069 GCF_000695525.1 Brassica oleracea var. oleracea | reverse complement strand
TAACCCATGAATTCAAAAAGTGATTACTCACTAATCTCCATGATTCCTCTTAAACCCATATTGGATTTCAGATTAATCATGTAGAGAAATAGACAAGAAATCAACAAGAACACAACATCAAAGTAATGAAATCTGAATCAAAAGAAGTTTTACTAGTTGTTCTTCTCCAAAAAGAGATCTCGCCTCTGGTGGCTACAAAATGTACTTAAAACATAGGTTTTGAAAAGTAAAAACGTGCATAATGAAATGACCAAAAGGCCCTTTAGAAAACATGAATTCGGCTAAACAAATAGACGCGGAGAGACCTCGGCACGTCGCTGCGAGAGGTCGCTCCCGGGTCGTTTCTCCTAGAGCGACCTGGCTGTGTCGCTCTGAAGACGTCGCTCCTGGCTTGCTCAGAAACCATAAACGCGAGCGACCTTAGGGTGCCGCTCTAGGAGGTCGCTCCCGGCTTGTTTGTCGCTCTCAAATTGACACAACCCGAGCGACCTCTGGGTGTCGCTCCGGTAGGTCGCTCTTGCTGGAGCGACTTGAGATAGTCGCTCTGGGCTGGTCGCCTTACTTTCCTCTTCCTCTAACCCAAGTTGTCACGGCATCTACAGACCATCCAAAACTCATCGTCTTCCCATCTCCTATGTATAACGCCTGCGACGGCAACAATGATGAATAAAAGCTATCCTCCAGACAAATCGGCGTGTAACTTTCCACACCCCTCCTCTTACCCAATGATATCAATGCCTCTTGAAGATCCCTTAATTAATCACTTAAATGAAACACATCACATCTCTCTCCTTTCCCTATTGAGACTATATATATATATATATATATATATATATATCCCAACCCAACAATCTCTTCCTCAGCAAACGCATCCCAGCACTATGGCAAATCAAACGGCAGTCGCCACCGTGCAATACAAGCCATTCTCCACTTTTGTTTCAGCAGGACCATGAGATTCCAAGTTGATGTTTAGACTAATCCATTTTTGGGAAGCTTGCAATAATTCCAAAGGAGGCATCCTTATCGGAACCAAGTACGTGACAATCGATTTCTGTAAAGATCATCATCCACATTGGCTCTCTCATGTTCCCTTTTCCCACTACATTCTTAGAGTTCCCTGCTGGCGAGTTCTACCGAAAATTCAGTGAAACGTGTAGTAGGTACTCACTTATCTTTTTCCTCCATTTAAACCATGATTAACTCTACGTTTAGATTCTCATTTCTTAAATAGATAAAGACACCTACTTAA
>NC_027753.1:22460735-22462585 GCF_000695525.1 Brassica oleracea var. oleracea | reverse complement strand
GATATCTACAGACTATAGAGGAACGTTAAGAAACGGGACATGTTAGGTTTACATAAAGATGGTTTCGAAAGAGAAAAGGCGTGTGTTTTTAAGCTAAGACACAAGAATTTGGTAAGATTTTTAGCAGTAACTTGATCGCTTTGGTTACAGAATCGACCGGTGGAGAAAATATTAGAGACTTACGCTCAATTCTTCATTGACTGCGTCATGGAGAAGAAGATTAGGAGTGGTTATAGAAGTTGTAGAAGGTATGTTCTATCTATTCGAAAAATGGCCTGAGATTATATTTGATCTGAATGCAAGTAGTGTTTTGTTATCGATGATGATAAAGAACCATTGATTTCTCAATTCAAGATTGGAGATGAAACCTACTCATGGAGATGAAACCTACTCATCAAGTAATGTCTTTTTCTTCGAAAATATAAAATACAAAAATTTCAAGTTACGTGTGTTTTTGTTTGTGTTATCATTGATGTTAGGAGTTTTCAAGGCTCATAAGACAAATGTTGTAGTATAAATGATTGTCGAACCAGTTCTGAGGGATATCAAAGCACCGAGAATGCAAGTACTCACTTAATCTAAGTGCAACCAATGATTTAGATGAGTTTTAAACTACTACTAATACTAGAAAGCAAATACAGAATGATACTTTCTTGACTAAGGGAAAAGATAACTCATGGGCATAGGGATTAGACCTTGGGTGATCAAGTATCGAACTAAGGATGGCAAATGATCAATCAAACTATCGACCTTAAGCCTAGACACAATTCTAAGCAAGCTCTATGTCTAGATGAATGCTCATTTGCTAACATATCTCAAACATCAAATGTCTTTGGTTGAATAATGTGAAAGCAATCATTACTAACAAGTCTATTAGCTATCTTAGCATCTTTAACAACAAATGTCTTTGGCAAAGTATACTAAGAGCCTAGGAGAGTTGTTTCAGGCATTTCATCAAACACCTTTTGGGTGGGAAATGCCTATTGATCAACTTTTGAGTGGTCCAATCAGAAGATGCATTATGAATACTCTACTAGCAAGGAACAAGAATGATCTACACTAAAACATCCTAGAACTAACCTAATTACCCCTAATCTCCCTAACCCATGAATTCAAAAAGTGATTACTCACTAATCTCCATGATTCCTCTTAAACCCATATTGGATTTCAGATTAATCATGTAGAGAAATAGACAAGAAATCAACAAGAACACAACATCAAAGTAATGAAATCTGAATCAAAAGAAGTTTTACTAGTTGTTCTTCTCCAAAATAACAAGGGATTTCTTACACTTTTTGAACATCTCTTATCTCATACTAATTTTGATAGCCCCCTTTTCTTTATTCTTTTTTTTTTTTTTTTTTTGGGGAACATAGGTTTTGAAAAGTAAAAACGTGCATAATGAAATGACCAAAAGGCCCTTTAGAAAACATGAATTCGGCTAAACAAATAGACGCGGAGAGACCTCGGCACGTCGCTGCGAGAGGTCGCTCCCGGGTCGTTTCTCCTAGAGCGACCTGGCTGTGTCGCTCTGAAGACGTCGCTCCTGGCTTGCTCAGAAACCATAAACGCGAGCGACCTTAGGGGGCCGCTCTAGGAGGATTCAGGTGCAAAGTAATGTTCTTTACAAGGCATTTCAAATCATTGCTCCCAATGCAAGTAAATGCTACCTATATGCTCTAGTCTCTCCTAGAAATGCAAATGATGCAAACTAAATGATTTTTTTTATGCAAATAGGTATGCAATGCATGACTCAATAAAACCACATCAAAGCAAACATGATCAAATACTTGGTACCTCCCCCAAACTTAAATGACACAGTCTCTGTGTTGTCAAGGAGAGAGAGATAC
>NC_027753.1:22460225-22460501 GCF_000695525.1 Brassica oleracea var. oleracea | reverse complement strand
GATGTTCTCTTTAGATCAATCGTGCCTTCCTTCACATTAACAATAGCTCCTGTTGTAGCTAAGAATGGCCTTCCTAGAATCAATGGGTCTTGAAGTTCCTCACCCATCTCAAGCACCACAAAATCTGTAGGTATCTCATACCCTCCAATTTTCACAGGGAGGTCCTCTAAGATGCTCACAGGGTACTTCACCGAACGATCAGCTAACACCAGAGAGAGTCTACACTTCTTGTACTGAGTGAATCCAAGCTTCTTTGCTACAGACAAAGGCATCAAG
>NC_027753.1:22458204-22458439 GCF_000695525.1 Brassica oleracea var. oleracea | reverse complement strand
GAATGGGTCCTCTAAAGCCAAGCCATGATATTTGTTGTTCTCGATCACGTTGAGGAGTCCTGACTTGACCTCAAAGTTGTTGGCTGCCACAACCGGTGCTCAGATTCCCAGTATATGACCATGAATGTTGGGCCGGTTATAAGTACCAATGGGTCGAGCTGCCCGCGGTTGGTGTTCTGCCCCTTGCGGTGGATCTGCCATATCAATATCCAATCTCTGCAAGTGGGCTTGTTGT
>NC_027753.1:22418279-22458119 GCF_000695525.1 Brassica oleracea var. oleracea | reverse complement strand
TTCCCCAAGTTCATACACCTGAAAGTTAAAGGTAGGTGAAGAAGAAGAATCAGTCAAAAGGACCTTTAGAAAACATGAATTCGGCCAAACAAATAGACGCGGGGCGACCTCGGCACGTCGCTGCGAGAGGTCGCTCCCGGGTCGTTTCTCCTAGAGCGACCTGGCTATATCGCTCCGAAGACGTCGCTCCCGGGTCGTCTCCTCGCGAGCGACCTGGCTGTGTCGTTCTGAAGACGTCGCTCCCGGCTTGCTCAGAAACCATAAACACGAGCGAACTTAGGGTGTCGCTCTAGGAGGTCGCTCCCGGCTTGTTCGTCGCTCTCAAATCGACACAACCCGAGCGACCCCTGGGTGTCGCTCCGGTAGGTCGCTCTGGCTGTAGCGACTTGAGATAGTCGCTCTGGGCTGGTCGCTCTGGCTGGGAGCGACCTTGGTAGGTCGCTCTGAGAGGTCGCTCCAGGCAGTGCTCGTCCAAAGATCACTTTAATCACCTCCTTTGAGCTCCAAATGCACCCAAATGTCTCCAGGAACTCCATGTGGTACTCCAATACCTAATAGAGACATATGTATGCAAAATGCAACCTAGACATGGCTAAATCCTAATCTATATGATGAAAATGCACATGAATAAATTGATAAAACAATGTAAATATGCAAGATATCAATCATCTACATATATATTTAACTTTGGATTGTTTATCTTGGAAATGATTACAAATCTTAAACCTGGTGAGGAAAAAGAAGATCCAGAAAGGAGGTATGTTGAGTAAATAAGAGTTTATGGTCGGATAACTTAGAGAAAGAGTGGTTGATGAGAATATGAAGATTGAAGAGAGAACGTTGGAGAAAATTAAGCAAGTAATTACACTTGGACTTATGTTCACTGACAAATCCCCGTCAAAGCAAATCAAGCTTCTACGTAGATTTATGACATGGTGTTTCTTCGTATGAGTCTAGCTCAAGACATCAATCAGATATGTAATTTGGTTGTGTGTATTGAAGAATTGAAGCTTTACTCTTTTGTTTTGATTTTAATAGAGAAGATAGTTCTGTTACGATTTCAAGACATATTTTGTATACAACCAATAAAGTTGCACCTTACTTTTTAGGTAAGATTTGCACGTACACAAATAAACATATCTGTTAGCTGGTTTATTATCAGTCACCATTTTCAGTCCAATGTAATATCTTTTATATAATTAATAGGCAAAACCATCTGTGGATACGTAAAGGGTTCTAACGAGACATATAATGAATCTAAGTTTATAGGAAAACATGGATGAACTGACATGATGAAGAGTTTTGCTCAAGTTTGCGGGATCAAAACTTCTTCTAAAAAACACACGTACGTATTATTTGTATAACTAGGTACTGAAAATATGAAAAAAATGTGAGTATACAAAAACAAATGCTGTAAAATTCCGAGATAAAAAAAATCTATATTAATATGCCTATGATCAATAAACAAAACTTTCAATAAAAATAAATTAAATTTGTATGTATACAAGAGAAAACAACAAAACATACATCTAATCGTTAAAAGTCATGAATTTGAATAGTATTGTTTTAACATGAAAATTCAAATATTGGAACAACACAACATATATACACTCACCAAATATAATACTATACATTACTTTGAACTGAAAACCAATCAAACAAACATGTTAACTATGAGCAATAAATCAATCAATTTAATATTGTCAAAAAATCACAAATAAAATCAACCAATTCTTACCCTTATTTATGATTTTTGGTATAAAATAATGTAAATTAAATTTTAAATATTTTTTAACAAAAATTAAATTTAAAATTTATAAGATACTATCCGCGCGTAGCGCGGAAAATGAATCTAGTTATAGTAACAAGAATACTAATTTCGTTTTCTAATGAATTGATATCACTAAGATACTAATTTATTTTATGTCAGTTTCAATTTTAGTAAGAGGAATAATAACCCGCTCGGCCGGTCGGATCCATATCTGGTAAGAATTAGAAAGCATAAACCTTCATATGTTTTCAGAACCAGGCTGAATTTGAATAACTTGTAATCAGGCTACAATCTAAAGCTTAATTATACACACTTTGTGTCTTCTGTCTAACTTTTTCATCAACATCACAGAACAGAAAAGAAAATAATGATATGAAAAAAACGAAGTTGATGATTCTGCAAACACACAATCTGAAAGTAAGGAAGCGGAGGAAAAAAGACAAGTAAAGAATCTTCAGAATAGTCGCTGTGGCTCAGTAGAATCAAGCTTACTGAGTTTTTTCTTTTAGCAATCACTGGCTTTCAGGATCGCTGAGATGTTTCTTGCACCAAGAACTCGCTTTACGTTCTCCACATCTTGTCCTTTTGTTCCTAGGAACAACAAGCCTCTCAGAAGCCAAACATGATCTTAGAACCGAATCTTGCTCTGTTTCTTGAAGTTGCTGCAATGGTAGCACACTGGTTCCTTCTCCTTCCTCAGGTTTCTCACCTTCTTCTTGGATACTAGTTTCCATCAAATCAGCATTCATTTCTTCAGCCACTCCATTTCGAATAAATATATTATCCAAAATCTGCAGTTAGCCGAATCAAACAACATAAAAGAAGATGTTCTTAAGTATAATAACAAAAGCAAAATCACAAACTTACATCTTCACAAGAGTCTCCAACTTGAGGATGATGTAATGTAACATCTGCATCTGCAAATAGACCAACAGTACTTTCGATTATATCAGGAATGTGAAACGCATCTCCGTAGCTTGAAGCCATTCCTTCAGATGAGAACACTAAATCTCCAAGATCGTAGTCTTGCATGAGGTGAGAAGAGTTGTAAACTGCTTCAATAGAGATCACATCTCCTCCAGCAGAAACCGTGGGGCTAGGCGCAGAGCTTGCAGCAAGAAGGCTCAGATTCTCTGAGGAAGAGAATCTTGCTGCGTTCTTAGACATCACAAGATCAACTTGAGTTTTCAACCTATGAACATGTGAATGCACCAGCTCTATCTTCCAGAGAACCTCTTCCAAGACACCATCTCCATCTCGGTGGTCGAAAAGTGAGTCATCTTCATCTAAAGCCACCCGGTCCTTTGACTCAATCAGTGTATCCTGGACAGCAAAGTCATCAGCCACTGACATTCCATCTGAGCTCAACCTCTTGGTCTCTGAAACAAAAACCATAACAGTACATTGAATGATATGCTCAAAGCAATACAGACATTATGAGTTGTTATGTTATAGCCCCTTACCGATGTAAGAAAAGAGGTTATGATGGGACATATATGAAGCGATATCGTCTGTTCTCTCAACCTTCTTACGCTTTCTTCTCCTCTTTGCTGCTCTTTTTCTGTAAGAGGGATTAGAAAACGGTAATGACTTGATTCCCTTGCCATAGGTTTCCAACACAGATGGATCAATATTAGCTCCAAGCTTTTCTTGATCCAATGATTCAAGCTCCTTTGGGTATTCTAAGGCTCGAGACTCTAACTCCCTAATCTTTAACTCAACCCACTTGGATCTCCACATCAATGGCCGTATAAAGCTCTTCCAGTGACTTGTTAGCCTTTTCTTCCTACAAAAGACACAAACATAAGAGACACACAGAGAGATAAAACAAGAAACAATGGAGCAGCAGAAACACAGACCTATAATGAAAAATGCTGCTAAAGGAATCATAAGCAGGTCCTAAGTCAGTTTCATCCCAATAATGAGATTCCACCTCAGCATATTCTTCGGCCAGTCCATTACACAACATGTCAGCATCCTCAGATGCAGTGTCGGAGAACGAGCTTGAATATTCAGTAGCATCTGGATCTTCTTCATCCGTGGTGGCTATGTTGTTTTCATCAGATTCAACTATATCAACCTCCAGTTCCTCACCTGTATTAGCTCTGGTAAGGACACATTCTTCATGTCTTCCTCCAAGACTCTGCTCTACATTTAACTGTTGACTTTCTTGGTTGAGCTCCATATGTGGTTCAGCCACATTCATTATAACCGTTTACACATACTCTTCTTATCTTACATTAGAACCTGATCAAGTTGAAAACCATGGTTGATGTTTCTCAATACAGTTACCTGGCGATGAAAGACCACCGTGAGTATATATACTTATGTTACAACTTACAGCTAATCATATAAACATTCAGATTGATAACATCTTATTGTAGACTATAGACTTGAATCTTAACGGTTTCCTTACAGCTAATCATATAAACGTTCACAATTATGCTCAAAGAAGCTCTAAACCATTACAAAAATGAACCAGGGAAACAATAAAAGCTATAGTCCATAGCTAATAACGAAGCTGGAGCTCACAAGGCAACAACAACAAGAAGAACAAAAGGTCAAGACCTTTGCAACCACACTAAGCAAAGAAAATGAGTAAAACGTCATAAAGAATCAAAACATATAGTTTAGATACAACAGAGTTGGGATTAATAAGAGGTGCGAGATCACCTAGTTAGTAGTGGAGCTGTGGAGGTTTGCCGTTTGCGGCTAGAAGAGAGTGAGAGAAGAAGAAGGAATGTTGTGAAGGCACTTACAAAAACACTGATCAAACGTATTTATACTACACCTCAATTAAAAAACCTAAACGTGGTTCTTCCCTCTCTATCTGTCTCTCTATGTTTCCCACGTGGCTTGCTTTCATTTGCTGCCTCTTCGATTAATTACCACTTGTTGTAAAACCGAACCGATTTAGTTAATTAGTTTATGGATTATTATCCGGTTAACTAGATTCTAGAAATCAAATTTATTGCATCATGCATCCGTTTTCTAATTGTTGATGAGATGTGCAGAGATAAGAAATATATTTCTATAAATAGGTTTCCAATTGAGTTATCTAAATAGATTCTAACACTTTCTTCTTTGCTTGTTTTATTTCGTTGGATATTTTGGAGGTGTTATTGGTTTATATATTTTGATTGATTTAGAAATTCATATAGTATTTATAAATCCAAGTAAAATATGCAAATCCGGAGGTTTTTTCTCGAATTTGAGTCTTTGTATTTTTAACTAAAAAATCCAAACAAATCCATTCAAATCTATTATAAAATCAAATATATTAGTAAATCTGTACGATTGAATAACACTTGATTTGATATAGAATTTATGAATTATTAAACCAATAACACCTGATTTTAATACAGATTTGAAAATCACAGAACCAATAACACTAGATTTAGTTCGGATTTTTGAATCCATTAAAATACAACATCCAATAATTCTTATTTAATCCAGTTTACTACTTTGTTTCAAGTAAGAGATGTTACAAACGTCCAACAAAATCTAAACCATATTTTAATATTCAATTGATGGGCCGATATCAGATTCAAAAGTAAAGACTAATCAAATAGTTCGGTTTGACTAATGAAAGTCTAAATCACACTGTAGATGTCATTATAAAATATTTAATTATTTTTGACTAAAATAAACGATATTATAGACAGAAAATGATTGTCATTAGCAATTTATAAGTTGAGAATTTTAAAAAAAAATTAAATTATTAGTTGAAAGTTTTTTGTTCGATTCAAAATATTTAGAGGGTTTAAATCCTTTGTTAAACCAAACTTAACATCACTAATTAGGTTTGCTGAACTTGATTAGGCTATATATTATTTTGATATGATTTCATCTCGAATGATGGGTTTATTTTCATGTAAATCATATAATCTATAGTGAGAACTTTCCAAATGTAATTTAATAATAATAATTTTGTGGGTTTTTTACAAAGAAGAATATTTTCAAAAGAGAGACTAAAAATGAAGGAAGAAAATGTACACGTTTTTCATTTTTTCAGTTTAAAAGTCTTCACTCGGTGTTCTACGGTTACTGCTGTCAACACAAATTCCAAAACTAACCCTCTATTCCCCTGGTCTTCGAACCGTAACTGTCTACAGTTACAAGGGCATTCCTGTAAACTCAGTCTCCTTAACTCCTAAATTTCAGAGTTTCTTTCTTCTCCAAAAGTCATTTCTTCTCTGTTGATTCCACTTGTCGGAAAAATGAATCCCTAGACCTCGTTGATCGCCGGAGAAATTTCGTATTTTTATCAACTTACTCTATCAAAATCGAGATGGTTCCGTTGGGGGTGGAGTTCCTGGTACCTTCTACGTGGGAGATTGAGGTTGCGGTGGCCGCTTCCGCTTTCTTGATCGTTTCTTATTGGCTGTTCGCTTACAAAGTCGACGGAGATGACGAAGCTAACGGCGGTGTTGGATTTGATCGAGATTCCGGTGGTGACGCCATCTTTGCCAAAGACAAGGTTTTTGATTTCCTAAACTGAAACGTTTCTTTAGTAGTAATAGCTTGAGAAATCTTGTGGGTGATAAACAAGTTTATGACTTGCAGTTTGTGCAATTTATTTTTTTTGTGTGTAGATAGGACAGTTGAGAGGAGACACTCAGACAAATGCTCCATACATAATCAAGGTTAGTGTCTTAAACTGGCTCTTATGTTTCATCTGCGTGTCTGAAGAGTTTAAAGATTAATGTCGGATATTAACATTTCATTTTGTTTGCCAGGTGGAATTGCTGGCTGCTAAGAATCTCATTGGTGCAAATTTAAATGGAACATCAGATCCTTATGCTATTGTCAATTGTGGATCAGAAAAACGATTTAGGTAATGAAAAAGGCCTTTTCTTTTTCAATTTTTTTTAGATTTTATAACTTTGTTAAGAACAAAAGAACGTATATTAGTGAAAGCTTACACTTTGGTCTGTCTAATATATCTCTTTGCTTGTTACAGTTCTATGGTCCCTGGCTCCAGGAATCCAATGTGGGGTGAAGAGTTCAACTTTCCTACAGATGAGCTTCCTGTTAAGGTTATCATCTTTCACAACTTTAAGATGCTTTAGGACTTAGTTGGATTGTTTAGATTTCTCATGTGAAGTACCCTAGGCACAAGGTTGATTGTCATATGAATTGGTAAAGAATACTGAAAATCACTTATTTTGATTGATAATTTCGGATGCAAAACATTCTGATCACCTTTTTTATGTTTACCAAATGCATTTTCTAACATGTACCATATGTTTTGTTATGTCAGATCAATGTAACAATTCATGACTGGGATATAATTTGGAAAAGTACTGTCCTTGGCTCAGTTACTATTAGCGTCGAACGTGAAGGCCAGACGGGTCCAGTGTGGCACTCATTAGATAGCCCATCCGGACAGGTATGTATATTCCTAGTTTCTGTTTGCATGTTTTCCCAGTGAAGGCTCTTAAGTCAAGCCTTCTTGTTTCTTTAGAGGCTAATCCAAATTTGTTTGCCAGGTTTGCCTTAACATTAATGCGATCAAACTACCAGTGAATGCTTCTAGGTAATTCCGAGTAAATGGTTTATCATGTTTAGAAAGTAGAGCATAACAAATTTAGAAGAGGTTGTGTTGTGTTTACAAAATGGATTTTCATTGGTAGGGCTATAACTGGATATGCTGGAGCTGGTAGAAGAAGGGTCTCATTGGATCAGCAAGGTCCAACAATTGTACATCAAAAGCCAGGGCCTCTGCAGACGATATTTGATCTCCTCCCTGATGAGGTAAGCTAGTCACAACCAAGTTACTAACTGTGGTATCTATTGTAGGCTCTCATATGAGGGTTAGGAAATCATGTGCATGAAGATGGGTTTCCTGTTATATGTTCAGTACTCTGACTATGTTCCCTGCAATTTTACTTAGGTAGTTGAGCACACCTATTCATGTGCTCTGGAGAGGTCATTCTTGTATCATGGCCGAATCTATGTTTCTGCGTGGCACATATGTTTTCACTCCAATGTTTTCTCTAAGCAAATGAAGGTTAGTGCTTCTGTTAGTTTAATAACTACATTCTAAATTCTATGAATCAATTGTTAAAACTTCCTCTCCTTCTCATTTTGCAGGTAGTTATACCTCTGGGAGATATAGATGAGGTAGTATTATTTTCTTGACCACTCAGAATTTCTATTGATTTAAACGGATAACTGGGCTAGTGATGCGTAAATGTTTATTATAGATTCGTAGAAGTCAACATGCATTGATAAACCCAGCTATAACAATCATACTACGGATGGGCGCTGGTGGACATGGTGTTCCCCCTCTTGGGACTCCTGATGGTTAGAGATTTATTTTTATTACTGGATTTTCAGTTTTGTGATAAAATCAACCTTCATGTCTTTCTACATCTTCAGCAAACATTTTTTTTTTAATGTTAGTTCAGAATATTTTCACATTTGGTTTCTGGCATAGCCTTTTTTACCTGTAGGACCGACCAAAGTTTAGTTTTTGGAAATTTTATCTGTAATGGTGCTTTGTCATGTTTATGTCTCTATGGAATACCTTCTTTATTTCAGGTAGAGTGAGGTATAAATTTGCATCGTTTTGGAACAGGAACCACACACAAAAAGCATTGCAGCGTGCAGTTAATAATTATCACGCAATGTTAGAAGCTGAAAAGAAGGTCTCTCTCCTATTTGGCTGGCTACCTGAAAACTTAACATGTTTCACCTTTTTGTTGGCTTTTTACTCTATAGGAGAGAGCAGAATCTGCTTTGCGTGCTCACAGTAGCTCTGTGAGAGGAGGTGGTAAAGTACAAGTGAAAGCTCCCGAAGATACTGCAGCTGTACCTGTAAAGTTTCAGACATTTGTCAAGGAAGAAGTCCTTGTCGGCATTTATAATGTAAGCATTTGTTTCTCCTTGTTAATGCTATCTATAGTTGTTTTCTGGAAGTTTATGACATCATACTCTTGTATGCAGGATGTTTTCCCAAGTACACCTGAGCAATTCCTGAACCTTTTGTTGGCTGATGATTCCACTTATACTAATGAGTACAGATCTGCACGGAAGGATAAGAATCTTAATGTAAGTTTTGACATTACTATCTAGAACATTAGCCTTCATACACAGGCCTTCTAATAGCTGTGCTCTTTAGGTTAAACATATATGTAACTTTGTGATCTTTCAGATAGAGCCTTGGCATACTGCTGAAGAATATGATGGTCAAGTTAGAGAGATTAAGTTCAGATCCATTTGTAATAGTCCTATGTGTCCACCAGACACTGCTGTGACGGAATGGCAGCATGTTGTTCTGTCACCAGATAAGAAAATGCTGGTAAGAATGAACTTTCCCTTGGAAGGGTAGTAATTGATAATGTTGTTCAGATTCTACAAACGAAAAAAAAATGATATCGATCTGATAATACTTATATCTTCCTGTCTTCCAGGTTTTTGAAACTGTGCAACAGCCACATGATGTTCCTTTTGGTTCTTACTTTGAGGTACATTAATCTATGAGTAAAATCTGGTTCTGAGTTCATCATTCTCTTTGCAACCCATCATTCATTTCAGCTTGGCATGCTTCTTAATCATGTCTGTATCAGGTCCATTGCCGATGGCGATTGGAAGCAAAAGAGGAGACTTCCTCTGTAATTGATATAAGAGTTGGTAAGTATCCTTTCAAGGTTTCCACTTATTCCAAAGTGTGTTCACTAGTCAGAGTAAAACTTGCAATGACACAATGTATGAGATGATCTCTTGTATTCATGTATAGGTGTACATTTCAAGAAATGGTGCTTGATGCAATCGAAGATTAAAGCAGGAGCAATTGATGAGGTTAGTTTATGTCCTTATTCCGATCGACTAAGCTTAAGATTCCGCTGTAATAGGCCTATTATGATGCATTTGGTTTTTGATACTTTGTAACACAGTACAAGAAAGAAGTGGAAGTGATGCTAGAAGTGGCATCGTCGTATCTCAAGTCACACTCATCCTCAACCAGCCGGGGGGATATAGACAACAACTCTGCTTCGTTACCTTCAATACCAGAAGACATAAGCTCCTAATTTACTAAAATCAAAACAGCTTCTCACAGTCTCCATCCTCCAGTCTACTAAGTTTTTTTTACATGTATATGTTGTCGTATTACAAGGGGGCTTGTCTGATTTCTTGTACTAGTGACAAATAACAAAAAAAAAATGAAAAGTTTGAGTCCTCTCTGTATTGGTAAGATGCTAAAATACCGAGAACTACTATAACTATGAAATTTACCATAAACCCTCCTGAAATCTTATTAAGACTCAAACAACTGAAGCTGAATCTTTGTCCAAATAGAAGTAGAAACAACTCAGGACTGCAAATGTAAGATAACAAGGATGAATACTTGCAACATCCAAAGTTGTCAGAACTTGACAGCGGTTGTCCAAGTGCCTTGAACACTGGGGTGCTTGGTCACATGTCTAGTCCTCAGCTTCACCACTTTCCTTCCAAGTGAGTTCCTAAGCCTCGTTGCATTCAAAAGCACTTGTTCAGGATCCATGTTCTTCACACACACCACCCTCTCATTTCTATTCCCTATACAACAAAGCCGTATATAAAATCGCTGAAACCTTACATTACCTGTACATTACAACAAGCAAGAAAAGGTTAGAGATTACATACTGTATATGCCCTTGAGGTAAGGATGTTGCCCCCTTGAAAGCTCGGTTGCCACTTCGAGCTGCGGGTTTTTCTCTATAAGCGCAGGCAACTCTGATTCCATAAAGGCTCTGTATATTAATTTAACAACAAGGAACATGTTCAGTACTAGTTCCTAACTATGAAATGGTAACGATTTCATTACATTGGATACATCAAAGAGAGAACAGTAGACTCAAACTTATAAACATGAGATGTTGTCCAAACTCCAGATTCGTATAGATAGATAGATGATAAAGAATAGGTGGTGGTACCTTATGCCTCTACTGCTACCTCCCCAATTACAGTAGCTCACTACGAGCTTTTGGAGCTGCCATACTCCTCTAAGCGCCATCTCAAATCTCTCGTTTACACAAACCCTACTCTTCCGTCTCCAAGTGTTATTGGATTTGATAAAGCCAAAAAAAAAATCACCTGATAGGTGCACGTGACTTTTCTGACTAAATGAAGATGGGCTTATACTATTATACGTCCTAATGGGCTTGTATTAGGCTTAAATAAACATCTCATAATTTTGACTTTTGTATTTGAGGTTTTTTTGTTGTTGTTACTAATGGCTAGTCCTAGAGTCAAAAAGTTCTTTAATTTAAAAAAAAAAAACATTTTATAAGAGTTATTGTTAAGCTGATGAGATTTAAGATTTACCTGGCACATTTTTTCTAATTTAATATTGCAATCCCAACAATAATCTAAGAACATAATACAAAACCTTCTACGTTGTCCACAATGTCTGCTATAATTTGCTTTTAATAGTGTTGATATTGATATATCATTGATGGTAGATGTTATAAGTTGTAGATACTATAGGTAAGTACGTTTGGTAACCATTAAGCATTTTTATATGCAGATAAGATAAGTGGGTCACAAAAAAAATTGAAATTAAAGGAGAGGTTACATATATTTATAAATGTTAGAAAATATTATTTGGTTGTTATATAGTAGGGGTTGGTTATAATATTTGATTGTATATAATAAACTGGACTAAAAATGAAAAAGTGTAACAACTTTTTTTAATTAGATTTTTTTAGGAAACGTTCCCTTTTAATAGTATAGATTTAGTAAACCAAATAGAAAAAAAAGCTCTTTTGGATCGAACCTTATTAGTAACAAGATATGAGCCCGTTGCGTTGGGTTTTGTTTGATGTTTTGATTTAATTAAAACCATAAAATAATAAATCATTTTATTATAGTATTATGATTGTTTTTTGAATATGTTGTTTGAGATTTATTTTATAATTAAAATCCGTTTTCACACATAAGTTCAAGTTAATATTTGTATTTTATAATTATGGTGCTTAGATGAGTTGTTATAAAATTTATACTAATGATTAGAGAAAATACTATACATAAACATTTAAACTGAACACAATCTGAAATAAAAAATGAAAAGTAAAAAGAAATGAAAGTTAAATACACCAATCGAATCAATGACAACATTATACATGTTCTTATGTACTAATTTAATGTTTTATTAAATAAGTCCTTAAATATTTATTTTGCTAGGTTTTTTTTTAAAAAACATTCTATTCTATAATCTTCATTTTATTTACAATTAAAAATAAAAAATAATATTAAATACTCTTTTACAATTTTGTTTAAGATTTAGAAGGTAAATTATTGTCATATAACCTATTACAATTTTCTTCTTTCTAGAATTTCAGAAAAGAATATTGCTATCAAATAATTATTTTTAGTTATAAATAAATATTTTCAAAATTACTATTTTTACAAATCGTATCAATACTAATTTTACACTATCATGTTCATCATCAAACACTCTCTTAAAAAATAATATCAAATAATTTTTTACACTTCTCTTTTGGTTAGGACTTAAAACTATTATACAATTTTCTTTTGTTTAGGATTTTTCTTTATAAAAAGAAAAGAAAAATAACTATCAAATATTCTTTTACAGTTTTGTAGGATTTTAGAAAAGGAAATTAATATTACATAATATTTTACAATTATATTTTGTCTAGGATTTAAAAAATAAAATTTCTATCAAGTAACTATTTCCAGTTAATATTAACTATTTTAAAAGTTGCAATTTTCAAAATTCGTTTTTTTCAATATCATTAATATTTTTACAATTTTTCTTGTTAATGAAATTACTATTAAATAAAATTTTACAATTTTCTCCCGTCACGATTTAAAAGAAAAAAAAATTCTTATGGGAAAATTACATATTTACCACTTTCATGCTACCACTTTTCATTTTTACCACCACTAAAGAGACATTTTCAAAAATATCTTATTCATTAAGTGGCAAAATACTCTTATGTCACTGTTCTTTATATATATAATAAATAAATATTTAAAAAAATAAAAATCTAAAAAAATAAAAAAATTTCTGAATTATACTATTTTGAAATTCAAACCCTAAACCCTAAAACTTAACTCTAAACCCTAAACCATCAATCCTAAACCCTATTTTTTTTTAAATAAAACCTAAACCCTGAAACATCAACTCAATCCTAAACCCCGAAACATCAACTCTAAACTCTAAACCCTAAACCTTCAACTTTAAACCCTAAAACATCAACTCTAAACCCTAAGCTTTAAACCTTCAACTCTAAACCCTAAACCATCAACACTAAACCCTAAACCCTAAAAAGTAAACTCTAAACCCTAAACCCAAAAAAAATAACCATAAACCCTAAAACATCAACTCTAAACCCTAAGCTTTAAACCTTCAACTCTAAACCCTAAACCCTAAACCCTAAAACCCTAGAGTTGATGTTTTAGGGTTTAGATTTGAAGATTTAGGGTTTAGGGTTTAGAGTTGAAGGTTTAAAGCTTAGGGTTTAAAGTTGATGTTTTAAGTTTAGATTTAGGGTTTAGGGTTTAGAGTTGATGTTTTAGGGTTTGATTTGAAGGTTTAGGGTTTTAGGGTTTAGGGTTCGAATTTCAGAAAAATATAAGGTTTAGGGTTTAGAATTTACATTTAGGGTTTAGAGTTGATGTTTTAGGGTTTGATTTGAAGGTTTAGGGTTTAGGGTTTAGGGTTTAGAGTTGATGTTTCGGGGTTTAGGGTTTAGAGTTGATGATTTAGGGTTTAAAGTTGATGTTTTAAGTTTAGATTTAGGGTTTAGGGTTTACGTTTAGGGTTTAGAGTTGATGTTTTAGGGTTTAGATTTGAAGTTTTAGGGTTTAGGGTTTAGAGTTATGTTTCGGAATTTAGGGTTTAGAGTTGATGTTTCATGATTTAGGGTTATGGTTTAGGGTTTAGAGTTGATGATTTAGGGTTTAGAGTTGATGTTTTAAGTTTAGATTAGTTAACCATATATTTTTTTATCAAAGGTAATCAAAAAGTTATAAATCTCTTTTACCCTTCGTTAGAGATGAGGGTAAAAGTGGTTAGTGTAAATATGAAAAGTGGTACTTTGAAAATGATATTTTTGGCAATTTCTCAATTCTTAATTGGTTAAGTTTAGAAAAAAAAATTATTTTAGAAATCTCTTTTATTTAATATTTTAGGAAAAGAAGAAGTTATTTTTACATAATGGAAGTTTTCATTGACACATTCACAATCTAATTTTTTAAGTTAATTTGAAGTGAAAGTTAATTTAGGTTAATCTTTTAAGTTAGTTTTTATTGATATCAGGTGAAATATTTGAAGTTAATTTTGGTTTATATTTTTTAACACAAAATTATTAAAAAGTAAAGTTAGTTAATTATAAGAAAAATATGATTAGTTTTACGTTTTTATTTTATTTAGACTTTTCAAAAAAGAAATTAATTATTTTATTTCTTTTAGATTTTATACAACTATTTTATTTTAAATAGAAAATTTCTGTTTAAGTATTTATATATTTTATCTTATACATACAAATACATATTTATCATATTCACACGTACTCATGTATCACAATAACAACAAAATTAAAAGTTATGCTAGCATAAGATGTAATAAAGATAATAAAAAGTTGATTTGTATCAAGAAATTAAAACAAAATACTCATATAATATTTTTCGTATAAATACTATTGTGTTTTGTAAAAATAATACGTGGAAGCCTAAACCTAAATATAGATGTGAAATATTTGTAGTTAATAGTAGTAAATATAGATGTGAAATATTTACTTATAAGATAATAATAAGAGTAATTTTACAATTTTCTTTTAATTATGCTTTAAAAAAATTAATATTAATTATTTTAAATTTATTTTTTCTTCATGTTTTTATTAAATAATTTATTGTACTTGTAGGATTTTACAATTCGTTTTTATTTAATATTTTTTTCTTAAAAGTTAATATTTATCTTTTATAATTCTCTATCTTTAGTATTTTTTAAAACAAACATTATAATGAAATATAATAATAACAGTAGTAATAATAATAATAATAATAACAGTAAAAATAATAATAATAAGACTATTAAATAATATTTATAATTAAATTTTAAGAAGAAATGTTTTTATTATTTTATATATATATTTTTGATTATGATATAGTTTAACACATATCACATTTTAAAATATATAACTACCATGTGTCACAATCATGTAAATTAACAATTTTGAAGAACCAATCTCATTATAATCTCTTATAATTATATTTTCATTAAAGTTTAGAAAAGAAAAATTATATTAAATAAATTGTTTTCAAATCTATTTTTTTAGGATTTTGAAAAAGGAAAATTTCTAAAACAATTACTACTAAATATTTTTTTAAATCGTTTTTACCATTAAATAATTTTTAAAAGTAGTTTTTTCAAAATTCATTTTTATTATCTTATTATATATATTTTTAATCATTATATATTTAAAAAAATGGCACAATATTAAAAGGAAAATTATTATTAAATAATATTTTGCAATTATCTTTTGATTAAGATTTTAATAAAGGAAAATTACTATTAAAGAATATATATAATAAGATTTTTAATAAAATTCGTTTTTGTTAATATCTTATTATATATATTTTTAATTATGAGATACATTAACACATGCCATAATCCTAAATATATAATTGACATGTGTCGCGATCATGTTAATTAGCAATTTTGAAGAACCAAGCTTTATATAATATTTATCTTTTGATTAAGATTTTAATAAAGGAAAATTACTATTAAATAATTTATATAATAAAATTTTTAATAAAATTTGTTTTTGTTAATATCTTATTATATATATTTTTAATTATGAGATAGATTAACACATGTCATAATCCTAAATATATAATTGATATGTGTCGCGATCATGTTAATTAGCAACTTTAAAAAACTAAGCTTTATATAATAAGATTATTGTAATATACAAATTTTATGTCTCAGGCCTCACAAGTTCTCGCACGGCACTGACTTTAAACTGATTAACTCGAATTTTGTTTTTCACATATTTGGTCTAATCCGCCTCGATACGTCACTCGAATATTTCCTAATAGGACTAGTATTTATAAGATATTCCTCTAGTACTATATAGGAGTTAATAAAGGCTCAAGAGTTTGATTATTCTCTAAACGTTTTCTGCCAATGACGGAGTTCATAGAGTTTACACGGGTACATATTCTTGATCTTCCTCATGATTTACTATTGAATTGCTTAGCTCGGGTTTCAAGATTGTACTACCCGACTCTTTGCTTAGTGTCCAAGAGATTTCGCTCTCTTATTACATCGCTTGAGCTTTACCAGACCCGAGCTCTCTTAGGCCGCACCGAGAGTTGTCTATATTTGTGCTCAAGGCTCAGTTATGGTTCTAAACAATGTTGGTACACTCTATGCAAAAGACCAACTCCAAGCCCTTACCTAACCCTAAGCCTAAGCCTAAGCCTAAGCCTAAGCCTAACCATATCTCAGGATGGTTCAGTCCATGCTTTAGACCATATAGAATCCCCAAGTCGAGCAACTATCATATGGTCTCTGTCTCAACTCGCAAATTTTCTCATTGGACCTGGTGGACTTGTGCCGCAATTGGTTCTACTATCTACACGGTTGGAAAATATATCTATGGTGGGATCTCGTCTAGGGTCTTCTTCTTGGACTGTCGGTCTCACACTTGGCACGAAGCTCCAAGCATACAGATGACGCCAAAGTACCCTCTCATGAGCGTTATTGATGGGAAAATATATGTAGTGGAAGGCTTGAACGTTCCGGATTCATCAGATTCGATGAAGGTTTTTGATCTGAAAAAACAGATATGGGAGCATCTACCATGCCCTAGAGCAGAGATATTCGGGAAGAGTTATATATTAAGAAGCTTAGCCATAGACGGAAAGCTTTACCTGTTTGGGGATAAAAATATGGTTTACAAGGTCGATGAAAATAAATGGGACGTTGTAGGATTAGAGACGCGTGTAAGTTGGGCTTTCAGTGATTTTTCATGCGTAATAGACAACATAATGTACAATTATATCTTGTCCAGAAAGCTTCAATGGTACGACTCCAAGGGAATATTGTGGAGAGATTTAAAGGGTTTGGAAGAACTTCCAAAAATGCCAAAGAGTTGTACTCGTGTTAGGATGGTAAATCATGGTGGAAAGATTGCGCTTCTGTGGGATAAGAAAGTGCGTGGTTTTGACTCCAACGAGAAGAATATTTGGTGTGCTGTGTTTGCGGTTGAAAGGCGCAGCGAACAAGAGGTTTATGGGAAGCTTGAATGGTGTGAGGTTGTGCTTAAAGTCCCCAAATCATGTTGTTTATTGGAATTTCTTGCTGTTGATGTTTGATGGATGAACGGGCCATTCTGAAGAATGCATTATGCATATGACGTTTTTTCTTCTTTGAATGTTTCCCGATCCCTTCTCTGCTTCCTATGTTTTTCTTCCTCAAACTTTCATGGAAAGAGAAATTGTTTTCTTTTGTGCTTAACAAAGGTTTATTGATTCACAAAATATTCGATTTGGTTACTTCAAGCACTTGAAGAAGAGTCAAATGTACAAACATTATGGACGTAAATTCTAGGACCCGAGCGAGCCCATATTCAACGGGTGTCAACAGTTTCAAACTTTAAAAAACATTATAGCCAAAATAAATAAAGTGAAAGTATGATTACGGTAATCTTGATTATGGACTAACAAATACTTATATCCTACCAACAATATAGCATATACTAACATTATTACATATGACAAATTTGTTTAAAAGTAAAATATCATCCTCAAATGTTATTTACAATAAAACTCTATGAATTAATTAATAGTGTCAGAAGTATAACATTTTATTAATTTATATAAAGTTATTTATTTAAGAAATTATTTTTTATTTATATGTTTTTATAAATATAAGTATATGTGCTTTCATGAAAATAAACAATTCAATGTTTTTATGTTTAGAGACTTTGTATCTCTATAATATTATTTGAGAAGCCAGTTTCCTACGTGTCGTTCTCACGTTAACTCTGACCATGGTTGATTACATTGATACCCCTCGATGGATTAAAAATATTACATGCAAAATACTATTATTTATTTATTTTATTTAGTTTTCTTTTTAAAATTTTCCAAAAAAACATATACATATAATAAAAAGGAAATTTCTTATAAAGTTTAAAAAACGAATTGACAAAAATATATGTATATATAATATGATTTCATAAAAAAGGAAAGTTCACAAAATAGTAATATTACATTTAAAATATATTTTTAAATAACATAAAATATAATTTTGAAGTAATAAAATACTTTCTTTATATCTATATATTTTCTTAGATGATTACATAAAATAATTAATTAACATAAACTGATATATGTTTAATTGACTAAAAATATTTTATAATTAGTATTATTGAAATGTTTTATTTATTTTTCGTATATTTAGTTGACTATAATATCTTTCAATTACAGCAAAAAAAATATTGATAAATTCTATTTTACTTATATAATATTATTTTTAAATACCATCACAATTTTGTTTACTGCTTATTTTCAAGAGTTATTAGAAAAAAATAAAAATAAATTTTAAAAATAATCATTGTTTGATCAAATAGTTACAAAATAGTTTAATGAGGTAGATATATTATATTTTATCATTATTAAATTATTTGCTTTCTTAATATTAAATTTGATTTTAAATTTTATGGTTTTTGTATTTGTGGAACTTAATAGAACTATTATCAAAATACCAAAGCAAATCTGAATTCTCATTTTAAGATTATTTAAATAAATTTGAGTTTCCATTCAATAAATCAAAGGCATAAAATTATTTATAATTTATAAAATATTTTTATTATTGTAATATTGATATGTGTTCATGAACTTCCATAAATGTATCAGCTACTTATACATGTAACTTTCTATTGATCATTGCTTTATTTTTCTAATATTTTTTAAAAAACATCAACATATAATTTGATAAATATTATGAAAATACATTGACATTTCAACGATAAAAAAATCGATTTGATTTGACTTAATTATAATAATAATAACTATACTTCATTTTGAATTTGAAAGAATATATGTAACTCAATGTACTCACAACATGAGTGACTCGACTAATCCAACTTATACCTAAAATCATAGATTTAACTACGATAAGAATATATAATTTTATAAGAATAGTAATTTATTTTATAAATATAAATCATAGGAAAACTCAAAACATATTAAAAATGAAAATAAAATATTAATGCACTGTTATAATTTAGTTCTTTAATAAAATTTATATATATACATCAGACTTTAGAATATTATCTTTATAAGCACAATATATCTTAAGTTACACATAATCTTCATAAAATATATTTACATTTCTAAAACAACAACCACTTAAATGCAAATAAGAAATTAAACAAAATTTTAATATAGTTAGCATAAAAAATGGGGAGATTTGCCAAAAATGACTCAAAACTTGATTTTGAATACAAAAGTGTACTCCATATTCAATCAAATGCAAAACTAACCCAAAAGCCTAGTGAAATTACAACAGCCCCCTTATGAACAAACAAAAAAAAACAGTATTCAATTTTACCATTATAACCCTCCATTAGAGAAGACTTCTTTGTAATTCTTCTCTATGATGACTTCTTTGTAAGTCTTCTCGTTCAGTAGATCTTAAAAATAATTTTATAATTTTATAAAAAATATTTTGATGGGTAAAAAATTGAAATCATGTAATAATAAATATTTCTCAATGATGTAAATTTAGTTCATCTGAAATTGAATTATTTTCAACATAGATGAGTGAATGTATATTGGCTCATGAGTCATTAGTTTAGGGTTTGATAACATATGTTATAGTATTGTATGTATCTTTAGGGTTAGATTCTGAAATCTTAACTTCATTTTTTTTTTTTTTCAAATTGACCCATATATGTTTAGTAATTTAATAACTTGATTTAAACACTTTTTAAGTTTTTTTTTTAAGTCTAAGAAAGTGTTTTTTTGCATAGTTAATTGATTTTAGGGTCTGGAAGACTCACATAAGACTTTAAAAGAAGTCTTCAGACACATCCCGCCAAAATTTTAGTAGAATTTATGGTTTCCGCCTGAATTTTGGAATGATTTAGGTTTCCCTCTTAAATCAAAGTCTTCCATAAGTCTTCCAAGAGTCTTCCATAAGTCTTCCACGAGTCTTCCAGAGAAAGTCTTCTCATGGTTAGATCTTAAAAATAATTTAAAATTTTTATAAAAAATATTTTCATGGGTTAAAATTTGAAATCATGGAATAATAAACATTTTTCAATGATGTAAATTTAGTTTATCTGAAATTGAATTAGATGAGCGAATGTAGATTGGTTTATGAGTCACTGGTTTAGGGTTTGGTAACATATGTTATAGTATTGTTAGTATCTTTAGGGTTAGATTTGAAATCTTATCTTCATTTTTTTTCCTTTTTCAAATAGACCTATATATGTTTAGTAACTATCTAATAATTTGATTTAAACACTTTCTAAGTTTTTTTTAAGTTTAAAAAGGTTTTTTTTGCATAGTTATTTTATCTTAGGGTCTAGAAGACTCACAGAAAACTTAAAAAAAAAAGTCTTCCGACACATTCCGCCTAAATTTAAGTAAAATTTTGGGTTTCCGCCTAAATTTTGGAATAATTTAGGTTTCCCGCCTAAATCAAAGTCTTTCATAAGTCTTCCATGAGTCTTACATGAGTCTTCCATGAGTCTTACATAAGTCTTCCATGAGTCTTGCATAAGTCTTCTGGGTTAAAAATATTTAACCTATTTGAAATTTTTGTCTCCATATATAAAGAAAATTTACACATTTTCTTTTTTCCTCTCAAATGACTGCAACAAAATGTAATGTTTCTCACTCTAAAACTCTCCAACTTCTCTCTAATATCTTTGAACATCAAAACATCAAACTTTATATCCATTTCTCAATTTTTCTTATGTCTTCTCGCTAATTTATCTTATTTTTGCAGGTTTTTCATTACATAATTCTCATCTTTCACTCTTTCAAAGGTAGATCTCTAAATTTTGGATATGAATTTATGTGTGTGTTTATATGTTAGATTCTAAAATCCTATAGATTCAACATAGTGTGACTGTTTTATTTATTTTTTAAGCATAAAATTTTCATTTTTGAAGTTTTTCTCTGTTTTGAAGTCATTCAAATGTTTTTGAATTTGCAAGTTTTTCCAAATCTGAGAAACTTTGAAAAACTTCTCAGAAGACTCTCAAAAGACTCTCGGAAGACTTCTCAGAAGCCTTCTTTAAAATTCTTCTAATGCATTTTATGCTAGAAGACTTCCCACGAAGTCTTCAGAAATTCTTCAGAAGTCTTCTGCCTAAAGTGGTATAAATTTTGGATATGTATTTTGTGTATTTTATATATTAGATTCTAAAAAATTATAGATCCAACCTAATGTGACTGTTTTGTTTATTATCTAAAAAATTATTTTTGAAGTCTTCTCTATTTTGAAGTCATTTGAATGCTTTTGAATATGCAGATTTTTCAGATCCGAAACAGATTTTGGAAGACTTATGGGATAATTCTTGGAAGACTCTCGAAAAACTCTCGGAAGACTTCTTGGGAAATCTTCTAATGTATTTTATTCTAGAAGACTTCCCACGAAGTCTTCAGAAAGTTTTCCAAAGTCTTCTGCCCAAAGTGGTACAAAGAGATGATGTGAAGTGGAGCCCAAGTTTATCTATGTTGAGGAATAATATCTAGCTGTGTAATTATTGTTTTTATGATCTTTTTATGATTTATATGTGTAATATTTTAGTTGTGAATTATTTTGTAAACTTTAAGAGATGTTAATCAAAAGAATGGTAAAAATGTTCATGTTTTGCCAAAAGTACTTGACTTTATTAAAGTTATTGATGAAACATATCAAAAAATAATTTAATCATTCTACCCACACATAACAAAACAAAACAACACAACACAAAAGCTTAATAAAATTTGCTAAAACTAAGAGAGAAGACTTCTCAAGAAATCTTAGTCAAATTCACAAAAGATCAAAATTGAATTTTAAGTGAAAGTTGAAATTTTAAATCTCATGAAAATTAAAAAAATTGTATCTTATGAGGAAGACAACACAAACACAGAACATCAAATTAATAAAATAAAATCATCGGAGAAGACTTCTTATGAAGTCTTCTACAAGTCTTCTATGAGGAAGACTTACAGAAGGCTTTTCCGATTAGCTAGAAAAATTATTAAACATCAATGTTTGTAACTTCATAATTATCACCAATTAAGTTATAAATTCGACTTAGTAGTCCCAATATTGACTAATAAACATGAATTAGTAAGAAGATATTAAAAATTCATTTTAATTTTGGATAAATTTGAAGTTTAATAAGGATTTACGTAGAAGACTTCTTTTGAAGTCATCGACGGAAGACTTCAAAAGAACTCTTCTCATTGATATTAAATATTTTACTATTATTTTTTAATTCCAAAAGTAGTCCACGCGGACATCTTCCGGCATTGAGAATACTTAAGGAAGACTTTTAGAAGACTTTTGTAGAAGTTTTCTCTAGGTACAAAAAGTCAAATTTCTCACCAACTTCGGTCAAATTTATAAGTAACCTGTTTATCTGGGAATTTAGAAATTTTTTGTTTACAAAAGAAAGTTAGAAGACTTCTAGGGAAGTCTTCTATTAAGAACACACAAAATGTCAATTGAAAAACCAACCTATGCATTGACCAGAAGACTTCTAAAAAAGTCTTCTTCGCCGAACAGATCTGAAAATTAAAATGTAGTTTGCGATTTCATACCTTGAACTCGTGAGATGACTTGCGTGGTTTCTCCAATCACCCAGAACTTCACCACAACAGCTACCTACTCGTTAATCACCAAGAATCGTGAGCTTATGAACCTTACATAATTTGTAATCAAAATCCTCAGTTTAATTAATGAATTTTGAGAGAAAGTGTAAGATATCTGGTTTGTGTGGATAGGAAATGAGAAAATATGAGAAAAAAATCAAAACTTTAGGGCATTAACACTCTCAATTTGGTAGTTCATGGTGGTTGAGGTATTGATGTCAATGGCAAAGTTGTAAATATTTGGTAAAGATGAGGATGGTAAGGTAAAAGCTTTATTTTCGAAAAAAATAATGGCAATTTCGTGAATAACTAAAACTTCTAGAGTGAATAAGACAAAACAAAGTTTCAAAAAAATCATATGTTATTTTTATGTTTGACTTGAAATTTTGAGTCATTTTTGAAATAACCCTTAAAAAACATTATAGTTGAATTCAGAGATGCAATCTAATTTATCCAAATGATAACTAAATCGACTGTAAAGACAACAAAACCGATTGGATATAACATATATAAAATCATATGTATAATTAAAGTAATATAATATTATTATTATAAATGATGCATACAAATTATAGATTAATTTAAAATTATAAGTAAATAGCAATCGATTATTATAGTATATTTACTTTTGAAATATTTATATTCGTGCATGAGCACGGAAAAATCATCTAGTACAATAATATTAGTGAGAGCATATATTTGCATAAAGCTTTTCTAAAATTTATTATCTTACTAAATATTTAGTTGTAATTATAATTTAAAATCTTTAATTCAAAATCAAAAATATTTATTAGTTTTTTGAGTTTATTAATTTATAAAAAAAATAATCGTATATATTGAAATTTTGATTCATTTGATTATTGTATTAAAAATTTCTTCTGATTTATTCAACGTTAACGGTTTCAGTTCAGAGAAGAAGGATAGGGAAAACCCTTTCAAACGATGTCTGCTAGTTATGCAAAGTATGGTACCAGGAACGCCAAGACAAGCCAATATATTCATTCAAGATCTACTTCTACAACTTATTTTGAAGCCAAAATGCAATCTTATATCTGTCTTTCTATGATTATATACATTCTTTCAACTCCACTACACATATCTTTTGTTTTTCTACATGTCAGACCAAACATAGATAATAATGTGTTTCTATATATGATACTATATATGTGGTTATAACACAGATGCTAGAAACCTGTTCCGAGGTACCCGTTGCTACCTCCTGAACTTCCCATTGCAGCACCAGGTATATCACGGACCAAAAACTTCACCGTATGTTTCCTCATACCGTTTAATATCTCTAAACATTCTTGAAGATCAGAATCTGTAACCAACATCACCCATTCTTCATCGTCATCCAAGTATTTCAACTGAAACGCACCCTCTTGCAGCTTGAAACGCTTACCAACCTCTTTGTATAGCTGAGAACACCCAACCACATATGGATCTAGCTTGAAACGTATAGTGTCGTCTCTATAAGTTGCTTTAACAGTCAGTAATGATCTACTCTCGCTGCTACTGTTATGAGTTCTGAATGTTTGGTTATGATCTTGTTCCATGGAAGTAGATGAACTTCTAACAAGAACTGCTCCGGAACCATTTGATGAATCTGACATGCTACTTGAGATAGATGGGTTTGGTTCAGCAAGTGCTAGAGAGCTCAGGCACCTACGGACACCAAGGTCTTTATCCTTCTTTACATCTGCACTCCTTGTCCCTATATCAAAATCATCACTATAGTTCAAGCCAGACTGTTTGCTTACCCATGGCTCCATCAAAGATCCTGAGAACATTAAAAATAGCTTATTAGACTCTTCAGTCTTCACCAATTCTAATAGCTTATCCAAATAGGTTCACTTACCTGCAGGTCTTGCTTCATTTGTTTCAACACTATCCTCCAACTTAACCTTCCCACCATCATGAGATTTGACTTTCAAAAGCTCTAAAGACACATCTTCATCCATATCACACTGTCTCTTTAAAAATGCATCGTCATGATGACATGGTAGACTCTTTTGAGTATCAAACTCTTGAACAAGAGAGCCAACTGCTATGAACTCGCCTGTCGCTGAGTCAAACTTTAGTCCTCCTTCTACACCTTGGACAGAGTCCAGCACTGTCTGTATTTTCCTCAGTGACCTATTCACTTTGTTAATCTTGCGAGATGGCCACCTCATGATTCCGTGTTGTCTGCATATCCGTTTGAGTGTAGTCGGACAAACTAAAGAAAGCATCCATGTCAGAAACTGAAAAGTTAGTAAGGGAAACAAGCAATGAACACTTATTCTTACCACCAAGACTCTTTGCAGCATCCTTTAAGCTCCCAGAGAAGTACTGTTGGAGAACGTTTAAGCTCACATTCTTCTCTGTGCTGCTTTTCTTCCTCTCTGGTCTTCTAGCTCCGCTAGTTTCCTACAAAATATGTGTTTATATGTCGTGAACAAACGCAAATTAACCTTGAAAAAAGCAAAGAAATTTAAGAGAGAAACACATTGAGATATATACCCGAGTTTGCATATTGATCATGTGAATAAATATCTACAATCCTTTAGACCCGTATTTATACAGTTTGAACACCCGATATTCTTTTTTCCTTTAGAAAAACATTCCTATCTAACAAAGTTATTTTCTTAATCATAAAAGGCATACTGGTAACGAATATGACTTTTTGCTGGTGCACAAAGATTTAAGTTACTTTTAAAATCAAGAATATGTAAGAGAAAAAACCCAGTCATCCTATACATCTACCTGCCATTATCAAATGTAGAGCATAAACGAATCAGCCACATCATATACCTGTTGAAGAGTTCCATGAGAACCTGCTATATCACTCGCGAAGATACTTCTACTATAGTTGACATCTGTATCAAGCAATGTTGTCTGAAAACTTCCTTCTGAAACAGTAGTTTGTGTAAGATTTAACATTCTGTCTCCACTCCAAAGTCCAACTTCATCTGAAACAGTTCTCAGAGTCCGACATATTCTCTGCATCGTACCAGAGAGACTATCCAGCAAAAGCTGTTGTTCTGATCTTCCCTTCATATTAACAGGTAAGAAAAACTCAAGTATATAATCACTGTCTCCAGTGAACGTGCTCCTTAGTTTGGTAGCAACTGCAGCATTAAGACCAAACTTTCTAGCATGCTGAACAAGAGGGTACTCGCTGATATCAAATGTCTTTACATCGGATGAGAAAGACGGTTTGTTTGATATGAGTGCTTTGCCTGCAACTCCTTGCCCTTTGCTCAGAAAATGCTCCATGCAGGCAATTACAAAGCATTCCATGTCCATGTCATTCACATAACATGCAGACTCTTCTATGCAAAGAATAGAATTCTCATCTGATTGTTTCCCATAGACTTTGACCAGCTCATTGTTGGTTCCCTTGGAGTAGCTACAGGGGATCCAAGCTAGAGCTAGAGGCAGCCTATGTGCATGGCACACTGCTCGAAGGACATCTCTTATCTCAGACAAAGCTTCTTTTTGGTTGCTTGAAAGGTACTGAAAAACACACACACTATGCTAAGTTTCCTCAACGTCCAACTTAAAACCAATTGACGATAAATGGATCAGTTCAAGTTCCTTATATATTAGTCATATCTCATCTAAATTTTTGATAGGAGAGCTTATATTCTTACACACTAATAGATTTAGGCAGAGAAGCTAAAAATAAAACCCATTTGTGTTTGCTTGGTTCAGAAGATGTACCTGGCGGCGTGGAATAGTCGATGTTTGTAAGTTCACAGCCTGACAAAGATAAAGAAAACATGAATCACACTGCCATCATTGTTTCATATGATGTTCATCACACATAATGACATCAGGGAACACCACAAGAACAAGCAAAGACACAGAAGAGAAGCAGAGAGAGAGAGAGAAGGTGAGTTAACCTGGAGAGCACGGCAAACAGAGTCCATCTCCAAATCGAAGTTTGGTTTCTCCCTGCATGTCACAAGTTCAAGGACAGCACAACAAGATGAACCAGATGCTTCAAGAACAGGAATTGCGATGGAGCCACGAACATCGTTATCTAGCGCATGCTTCATCCTTAAATACTCAGCTGTCTTGTAATACATCACGTTTGAAGTCCACTCAGGAACTCCGGAGATAAAGACTCTCCCTGGAAGACCCGGAGAAGAGTATTGGCTTGTCTCTGCAGAGAATGTGTACTTTCTCGACACTTCACGGTATCCAGATAACCTCGAGTCAAGCAAGTAAGCCTGATCACAAGTACTAAGCATGTAATGATCTCCAGACTTAACAGGAGTCCAGAACTGAGCCAGTATACCCTCTCCAGAGAACTCCATAAATAAACTTAATGCCTTAAGCATCTTCTCATCAAGTGAGTAGCTCAATGACCTTGGAACACTACACTCTATTGCACTACTCTTGCTTCTTTTACCTGATAGGTAATGAACTTGAGAGCTCATCTCCTGCACCGGTCTTTTTTCGCCAACGTAACACCTTTCTAAACCATGGAAAGAAGGAGAAAACTCTGCAGGTAATGCAGTGAAACCTCCAAAAGGCGTAGGCGTAGTGGATTGAGAGTTGGTTAAGCCGTATTGAGTGAACAAGATATCAGAAGCGGAAGGAGTGTTGCACCAAGAACCAAAAGATTCAAAGTTCACAAGGTTTGAAGAAGAGCTAAACATGTCTTCTTCAGAGATCAGATTCTTAACCCAACCATCCATTTCTTCAGCTGGAATATCTGGAGAAGTGTTATCCATTCTTTTGATGATTAGACTGACACAAGGACAAAGTTTGGTTTCCTAGTAAAACCGATGTTTTATCAGTTTGGTTCAGTTTTCATGCGTATTCTACAGAAGACAAGGAATAAACCACAAAACACCAGACTAGATTCACTTATTGTTTATGTTCCCAACAACTTATGCTCTATCTCCAAAACTAAACAAGACAAACTTCACCGCAAGGAAATGAAAATAAATAAATCCTTAAATCCAAGAATTAAACTATTGTATGGTCGACTAACGCGGAAGCAACAGCGCAACATTCAGGAGGGATTCAAAGTAAACAAACACCATTAAAGAAAACAAAGAAACGAACTTATGAGTTCTAGAGCTGAACCTGGAGCCTCGAGCAATATAAGAGACTGTAGGAGAGTTTCAAGGAGGTGAAGCCTTGACTTTGAGTGGTATTGTGGGAGAGAAAGGTTTAAGCCACCGAGGAATATATAAAAAAGAAGATACTTATTTAATAAAATATATATACTCAGGACTGTATATACTAGCCGATATGGTTTCTGTTAGAGGAAATTGCGGTACAAGCTTGCTCTGAAGCTCGTGGGAACTACATCAGCGTAGAGAGAGATGGTTCCATTAATGGAGGAGAGATTCTTCGAGGTTCCTTATTATTTTAATGGTGTTTGTATGTGTTGTTCTCTGCTTTTGGCGTGTGTATGACTCACTGAGCCGTAAATAACAAGGCTTTTGCTCATCGACCCCACCACCTCATATGAGGTAATAATGAGAAAAGTATGTGATATTTATTTTATTTTCATGTAATAATATAATTAGATGAGAGAAATAAGTATTTAGAGAACTATGAAAAAAGTTAAGAGCTATTTATTTCTATATTTGTTTTTAATAGTAGTACTAGACTTTGATCTGCGCTTTCATTCTTTAAACTATAATTAAAAAAAATATAAATATATGTTAGTTTTTCGCTTGAACATTTTACTCTAAAGAAATCTGAATCAAAACATACTAAAAAATACATATTCGATTAGGCAAATCTAGGCTAAAATACCTATTTGGTCTTCGGGTCTAGTCCTACCCGAGATCTCATTAGATATTTGAAATATCCAAAATTTCTTGTATAAATTAGTTGTATACTTATATTTGAGTATTATAGTATGTTTTGGTATTACAAATATTTTTTCATGTTTCGGATTAGAGTTTGCGGTTATAGTTTCGAGTTTAAGGTACAATTTCATATTTTCAAATATATAATTCAGGTATTCGGGTAAATATTTTGGCAGTTTTAAGTCCTCATATCAAATTTTGGATAAAATTTTGGGTATTTGAATATTTTTAGGTATTTTCGAGTTTTAGGATCCATTTTGGGCATTTTCGAATATTAAATATTCGAAATACCAAAACATATATTCGAATACCAAATTAATGCAAGCTTTTTTATTTAGAGAAAAAATATATTAAATTTTAGTAATATATTTTTTATTTAGAGAAAAAATATATTTAGAAATGATGATATTTTAGTAAATTGAATTTTTATATATGTATAATAATTCTTTAGTCCAGTTAGTATGCGTCCAAAAAATGATTTATAAACTTGGTTCACCAAAGTTAGTCGAGTAATAATTAAAAATTAAGTTCGTCAAGTACTAATTAAAAACTGTTACGATTAATTAAATGCATTAAATATTATATAATTAGAAAAATATAAAGTAGGACAAAAAAATAATTAGTTAATAAAAAAGTATAACAATTTTTCATAAGTAGATTTTTGGGAATGATTCTCTTATTGATTTAAAGGTAAATTTATTTCAATCTATTTTAATGTTATTTAATATTTTTAGAAAAAATAACATTATTTTTCAATTTTATTTTAAAATATAGGGAAAAAGTTGTTTAAGTGATACATTATAGTGTTGACAAAAAAATGATACATTATAGTAAATTTTATTTTTATTGTAAAGTTATTCGTTTTTTAGGAAAATAGAAAAACACATTGAGATGGTCTAAAAGGAGTTTTAGACAGAAGGATAACTTTAGTCTGCAGTGGATTAGAAAAGTGACACGTGTGCAGCTGTTAGATTTCGTAGCCATGGCTTTGCGTAATCTGACGTCACTTCTCTCATTCATTAACTCAATCAGTGAGAGAGAGCTGTCACTTTCTCCTCTTTTCCATATAAAACAACAACGATTATAATTAGAATAAAGCTGACAAAAAGGACTTTAAATAGCAAAATAACTACTTCTCTTTTCTTTTTGTGTTAGCAAAAAAGTCGATCTGTTTGTGTTGCTTAATGCTTTATGTCGTCATAAAACTTGAATTTTGCACAATCGTTAATTTTTTTTTTTTCGCCAAGTTTTTAATATTAATGAAACGGGATCAAACCCAACTACAAGGCCGAAGCCCAACAAAACAAACATCAGGAAATCCAAAACCCTACGGGCCAAATAAGATAAGTTAAATGGGCCTGTGGCCCAAAACAAAACGAACCGGACGACTTCGGTAGGCCCACGCGTCAAGGAAGCCGGACACGTGTAAGGATAAACACCGTCGGGACGACACGCGTCTCTTCCGCCTCAACTTGACCGTCACCGCTTCAAGACTTTGCCGGAGCTACACCACCGCAAACCTGGTGCTCAGAATACCGGAAAGCCTCCATCGCAACCAACTCTTCTCTTTCACGCTTTGTCTTCACTTCGGAGAGCTTCATCGATCCAATCGAGATCTCATCCGACTGAACAAAATCGTGAACCACTTGGAACCACGAACCGAGAACCACACACTAGCCACAAGCGGGATCCAAAACCGATCCAACGAACTGAAACACCTAAAGCCGGCGACGCAAGACTGAGAGAGCCTTCACCCCTCGGAGACAGAACCGACGACGGCGGAGTTGAGGAAGTCTCCACCTCCCGGAGACAAGGACCAGCGGCGACGGAGCTGTAGGAACCTCCACCTCCCGGAAATAAAACATCAAATGGCAAGACGACTAGCTTCACCGCGCCAAACCTGCACACGACCGCGCCATTACTCCAGAAGCAGATCCGCCACGGCTGGGACCTGAATCATAGCTCAAACAAGGCGGAGGTCAGAAGAGACGAAAGAGAAGCGAAGGACCAACATCTTTTACGGTAGCTCGAAGGGCTCCGGCGACGGCACGCACGCTCACGCGCCGGCCGCTCGCCGGACCCAATCTTAGATCTATTTTCTTTCTCTACTCTTTCTCAGAGTTGATACACACAATCGTTAATTTAAAATATGGTATAAAAGGAATAATGTAAAAACCAACAAACATGATCGTAAACCTAAATCATTGTGTTTACGCATCTCTTAAAATAATCAGATCACGTATTAATTTATAATTTACTTGATCTCCCATTGTATTGGAGCGACTGTCGGCAACAGTATATTAATTGTCCACTACCGATGAATCAAACAATAATCAATTGGTCGATACATTTAAATATGAGAATACCAAAGGATTATTTTTTTTTGCAACTGATTTTAATACCAAAGGATTATTTCAACACACAAAGTCATCTTCAGACTCCATCTTCAATTTTAGTTCTTTAAGATAGTTTTAATTTATAGAATTAACAAAGATAAACGTTATTAGTACAAAACCATTAAATAACAAGGTCTACTTTTAACTAATGTATAGAGAAAACCGCCATTAAAACTCTGAAATCTACTTCGCTTTTCTTTTTGTGTTAGCAAAAAAGTCGATCTGTTTGTGTTGCTTAATGCTTTATGTCGTCATAAAACTTGAATTTTGCACAATCGTTAATTTAAAATATGGTATAAAAAGGAATAATGTAAAAACCAACAAAGATGATCGTAAACCTAAATCATTGTGTTTACGCATCTCTTAAAATAATCAGATCACGTATTAATTTATAATTTACTTGATCTCCCATGGTATTGGAGCGACTGTCGGCAACAGTATATTAATTGTCCACTACCGATGAATCAAACAATAATCAATTGGTTGATACATTTCAATATGAGAATACCAAAAAAAAAATACCAAAGGATTATTTCCACACACAAAGTCATCTTCAGACTCCATCTTCAATTTTAGTTCTTTAAGATAGTTTTAATTTATAGAATTAACAAAGATAAACGTTATTAGTACAAAACCATTAAATAACAAGGTCTACTTTTAACTAATGTACAGAAAAAACCGCCTTAAAACTCTGAAATCTATCTTATTAAAGTAGAAATACTTTAGGTTTTGTTTGACAACATTGATAGTACTAAAAAAATAAATATAATGCTGTTTGGAAACATTGATAGCAGTAAGTTAGGAGAAAAAATAATGGACTTATGCTATTAAAAAAATTGGAAGTCCATTACATTATATTAAAAAGTAATGGGCTTATGTTATTTGATATACATATTCAAATCAAAATAATAATTTAAAATTAATTTATATCAAAAATTCATTCAAAAATATTCATATATTCATAAATTGATTTTTACAAACATATTTTCCAATAACCATTATAAAAAAAATTTCAATATATATAAGAAAAATACAATACAAAACTCAATTTCAAACACCAACTTAAATTATGGTTTTTATATTTCACATTGAAATTTAAAAATATATAATATGTGATTATTTATATGATTGTACGTATAAAATATTATTAATTACAAGATTAATTATTTGATGGTACGTATAAAATACGATTAATTATATGATAACACATATTTTTGTAACTTATGATGACACATATAGGATATATAATAGTGATTAGGGGAGGGAGTTCGGGTTTGTTTTCGGATCTGTTTGGGATTTCGTGTTCGGTTCAGATATTTGAGGATTCGGTTCGGATTTGGATAACCAATTTAAATTATTTAAAACAAAATTATTATATGCTTTAATTTTTAAAAAATATATAAAAAAATAGAATATATTGCATATAAATTTGAATAACATATGTCAGAGTACCTAACTTAACATATAAATTAGTTTGGTTTAAATATTTGGATAGATAATTAATAATGAGAAATTTCCTAGGATAGCCCTTTTTACATTTTTGTCACAAAAATAGCTTCCAATGAAGAAAATGACCAAAATAAATTTTATTAAAGAGTAAAAATGCATTTTTACCCTAGGGTTAACTAATATATACTTAGGGTTTAGAGTTAATGGGTGGGGTTTTGGGGATAAGGTTTCAAATTTAAAAAAAATAAAAAATAAATATTAAAATTTTCAAAATAAAAATGGGCTATTTTGGTCATTTTCTTTTTTGAGAGCTATTTTTGTGACAAAAACTTAAAAGTGGTTATTCGAGAGAATTGCCCATTAATAATTATTTAAGTATCTTTGGAGTTTTGAGTATATTTTAACTATTTTAGATATTTACGTTTGATTATTTTTATATATTTTCAAGTATTTAAACGAACTTAAAATTATCATATATATATATGTATATATGAAATCTAAAGATAATTAATATATATATAAGTATATAAATCTATTTTGGATACCTAAAATATTTCGGTTCGGATCAGATTAGGTTTCAGTTCTTCTAATACCAAAATTTTGAATAATTCATATATTTAATCAATTTCGGTTCGGATTTGGTACTACTAATTCGGATTGGGATCGGTTCGGTTCTTCAAATTCGATTTTTTTTTTGCCCAACCCTAAATAGTGACATAAAAAAAATAGCATCATATTTTTTTTAAATACATCCGCGCAGACGCGCATGTCAAAATTTTGTTTCAAATTAAAGCCAAAACTATTTCAATTCTTGTTTGAGTCAAACAATTCTTCAAATTTTAAATATTGGATGTTTTAATTCTTATATTTTGTTGACTCATCCATTTAGAAAATTTGAATAGTCAATTGTAAACTCGAACAATGGCACCATAAAACCCAATATGAGGTTGTTTTAAAAATTATTTTGTTTAGGAAAAATATCAAATCAGTTTCATCTTTCTCACTCGAAAACATAATCCCTAGTTCAATTTCATCTTACGCAAAATCGGTTTCAGAAGCAATCTGTGATGAAGCCAAGCAATGGTGGTTTCTCCGGCGTGACAATTTGACACTCCGACGTGACAATTCGACTTTATCAAATTGATGAGAATCATTATTTATTGCCAGAGAAATCTCCATTGCTTGTCTTCATCAGTGATAGCCCCACTGAATTCGATTTGGGAAAGATAAAATCGAATTGGGAAATAAGTTTTTGAGTAAGGAAGACGAAATCAATTTGGATTTTTTCTTAAACAAAATGATTTTTTTTTTTTAAATGATGTTGTATGTGGAAGCCCCCTTAGTCCAGTGGTTTGACTAAGGGTTCATTAATGCTTTTACACCAGGGGTTCAAACCCAGAAAACGCAAATTATGCAGATCATGGAGAAAAAGGGTTACAAGAGGTCTTCAACATGGTGCAAAGGCATATCATCAAACATGAATCTCATAGAGCGGCTCGGAGTGATGCAGGCAGACGTGCATTCTCATATGATGGTAGAATTGTCAGCTGTAGAATCGTCTATGTAATATTTCTCATCGTTGTAATAACATAATTAATCAGACGTTAAAAAAAATGATGTTGTATTGGGTATAACGAATTTGACAGTTGACTATTCGAGTTCTTTAAATGGCCGAATAAATAAAATATGAAAGTTAAAATGACTAATATTTAAAAAATTGAAGATTTGTTTGGCTCAAACATAAGTTAAATTTTTTTTGGGGGTTTTAAGTTGAAAATTCAGGATTTTAAGGGTGGTTTTCTCCAATTGTATATGTTTACCTAGTCTATTAATGACGTCGTAGTTCTAGGCGCTAATTAGCATTCACAAACACCAAAGTCCAAACTATTTTAGAAAGCTTTGTTAGAAAAAGATATGCGACATTTTATTACAAGTGACTTTAGATCAGTAATAACATCGTATTTCACATAAGTTTAAGATTATTGCTGTTTAACATTTGTTTATGTTGCATCATTGTTGAGGTAGAGAAATATAAAATACATGTAGATTCATCGAGAACACCAAAGTAGTAATGTAATGGGGACCATGACATATATACCATGATTATATATTCTGGCACTCTAACCTAAAATATACAATTATAAGTTAAAATATTCGCTTATGTCACTAATGACCCACTCCCTCTTGTCGTTACATGATTCTCTCCTTAAAATAGATTCCTTAAGTTAAGATATGCTGAATTCTGTCCGTTCATTCTTCTTTGAAGTTTAGGATTCTCTTTTAAGATTCCTTATCTCCTCCATATATACGTGGAATCTTTCAACAATATACAAAGATACCCACGTCTCTTCTTAGCTATAGGTCTGTGTGCTAGTTCCTCTATTTGCTGTAAAATCTTCTTTTTTTCTTAAAAATACATATGTTAGTGTGAGTAGTTTATGTTTTTGCATTAATTATGTGGTTTAGGAATCACAATACATAACTCGTTTGCTGTTGTGTCGGCATGTAATATTGGGTGATCGACAAGATCTATACATGAGATAGGTGAACAAAAAAAGCATCACACGAGATAGGGTTGAAACGGTCCGATCTAATTACACTATTTACTTGTCTTATACATGTATTTGGTTAATGTGATTTTCTTACATATATTTGTTCAAGTATTTTACCATATCTAAATAAAGGTCTTTGTCGACAAAAGAAGAAAAGAAGGTGCTTACTTTTTTGTTAAATGGTATTTTAGTCTATGTTCGATGTCAAGGTATATTCAGATCGTGTCATCTTTATAACAGGTGTACCATTTATTTTATTTGATTTATAAAAACAAGTCCTCTCACACAAACATGCAAAAAAAAAGGTTATAAAATGTAGTAATCTCTAATAAAACTGATAATTAATGCCAGTATCATCAAAGGTTTAGGTCGAAGGAGAAGATTTCTACTATAATTCATTTCCAGGTAATGTCAACTTGTAACGTTGGTCGCTTTCTAACACAACAAATGATAGATTGATGACTAACCTAATTCGGCATTTCCCCTTTGTTTAACGTTACATAATTTTAATATATAATAAGAATTTTATATAATCTGAATACATAATGATAGCTCAGTAGTTTGCCACTTGTGTTATGTTGCATCACCACCCAATTTTCAATCGGTTTCTTCTTATATTGGAAAAGCTAGGAACGCGATTATTAGATTGTCATTTAAAGAAAAATAATCAAGTAAACTCTTATAAATGTTGTTGGATAAATTTTCCGGAGATCATTAGATAATGATTCCCAAAATAACGATATAGAGGTTGTGGTATCACTTAAAATGCTAAAATATCGAAAATAATTACACAGAAATAAACTAAAGAATTACAAAAAAAAAAAAAAATAGTATGACCAACTTTTTCAAATGATTTAGTGCGATCATGTAGTATATATAACTTATCAAAATCATGATTCAAAAGAATTGGAATTTTTTTTTTTTTTTTGTAACTGAGAATTGGAGTTTTTTAACAAGTTATTAAGCTACACCTAAAATCTTATATTTTATACGTTATTAAGTTGGTATTTATCTATTCCCTATAAACGTGAAGAAGGTGGCTTCCATGTCCATTTTCCTCCAACATGGGTTTCAATGATAGCCATATCGAAGGTTCTTTAGAGATTTGACCACACATTTTGAGAATCATCAAGTCGTATATAAACGTCCTGAAAAGACCCTCCATCTTAGTTATGATTTTGAAATATATAGTGACGAATGTTGAGGTGATAGGAAAAAACAATTTGGGATTAAACAGTGAGAAAACGATAATGAAGGGGGGTAAAAGAAAGAAATTCCAGGTTGAAATATGCAAAACAACTAACTAAAACCATTTGGACAATAATATGAGCCGTTAAACCCAATAGCTATATTACTGGGCCTAAGGGGTATATTTGGAAATTAGAGTAAATTGCTCATCTAGGGTTTTGCTTCTTAAAGAGAATATTTAGCTTCTTCTCCGACGGTGGGTTCTCTAAGTGGAAGGAAGTTGCAGCGGCGAAAACAGAACCGAGAATGGTACTTCTTCTTGTAGTCTCTCAGCTCTTGTTATTCTTTCAGAACCGAGAAGCTGTAGTTCTGTTTTGTCATTTTTTTTCTTGGGAATTTGATTGTTTGTCTCACACGACTAGAGTTTGTTATGAAATGTAGTACCTTATTGCTTGATTTCTTATTAATCTTGTTGATTGATAGCCATACTCGTCACTACTCTAAGTTGGAATAAGTTTCTCGAATTAAAATGATTGTATTTGGACTTTGATATGCGTGCAGCCTAAGCAAATCCACGAGATCAAAGACTTCCTTCTGACAGCGAGAAGGAAGGATGCTAGGTCTGTGAAGATCAAGAGAAGCAAGGACATTGTCAAGTTCAAGGTCAGGTGCTCTAGGTACCTCTACACTCTTTGCGTCTTCGACCAAGAGAAGGCTGATAAGCTTAAGCAGTCTCTTCCTCCAGGTTCGTAGTCTCTTCTCTCTCTCCCTTACACTCGTTAAATACTTGCTAACAATTAATTGGAACCTCTTAGATTATTTAACATACTTGTTAGATTTTGCCAAATAAGTATTGGTTAGTTGTCTGAAAGTTTGTATTCTAAGAGTCTTAGAATCTGTGTCTTGGCTTCTTGTAAGGAAGCATGTGTGTTAAGTATGTGATATGTGTTTTGTAGATTTGAAAATGTGGGAGTTTATTTATTGGAACTTCGTTATTTCAGGTTTGAGTGTTCAAGACCTTTGAAGTCAGGGCTCTATGTTAATGCCACCAGCGTTGAATTATAGAGATATCTTTCGCTTGGGATACTTTGTTTCTTGTTACCTTTTGAATTACTATGATTCAGACTCTTCTCTTTTCATTTTTAAGACTGGGTTTTGTATTTTGCTATTTGCCATGTGATGTCAATGACTGCAACAACAAAAAAACTTCAATTGCTATCTTCTGCATCGGTTCACAAAACATCAGTCCAATGGTCTCTAATCAAAACGATGTTTTAAGTTAAACGGAGATGGTTTAGTCAGCAGCATTGTTTACTTTGTACTCATTGATGTTCTTAAATAAAGAGGCTATATAAACAGCAAGATTGTTCACTAATTGATTGGCAAAGTGGCAATATGATTATGAGACACTGTTCCAATCCAAGGTTCCCTTAACCTCCTCTCTTCACCCACAAGCTTCATTACCTTTCCTTGTCTATCCTCAAGAAACTCCAAGACCTTACCATCTTCGCTAAATCTCTGAAATCATAGTGTACAATCTCATCCCCATTGCTTTTGCCAGCAACCTCATTGGTATTGGCAGAAAGTAGATGCTCTGCAACATACTATTGGCAATTCAAAGTTTCCATCAAATTGATTAAGTATTAATAATCATCAAGCAAGTAATAAAAGGGGATATGAGCTTCAGTTAGGTCATCCACGTAGATAGGAAAATCGTCCAATCAAAAAAGTCCTTTTCAGTTAGGTCATCCACGTAGGATAGGAAAATCGTCCAATCAGAAGAGTCTTTTTTGACACGTCAGCACGGCTTTGTAATGTTGGGCTTCTTTTTTTTTTAGCCCAAATGTTGATGTCAATGGCGCAGGAAGCCCATTTCCGTTTGCTCTTCACCTTCTTGGTTTCTGTTTCACGATCTGAAAGTTGAGAGATTGGACGTTGCCCTTTCTCATTTTCTCCATGGAGTCTACAAATCTCACAAACTTCGATTTGGCTTGCCTCTTCAGCGTCGTCGATTCGGATTCGGCAGCTCCAGCATCGTCGATTCGGCGTGACACCTCTGTAACCGGCTTCGGTTTTTGTCTATCTAATACACTAATCCTAGCATTTACATAGTTTGTACCACTCTCTCCGATAAATCCAAGGTCATCGCTTCAACTCCGCCTATAAATGTGTTTGTTGCCTGCGATGCACAGACTCACCGCTCCGAAATCAGAAATGAAAATATCTTTGAAGCATCAACACCCACCATGGCGATTTTGTTACTGATTTTCTCCTTTTTAGTTGTGAGTAATCTTCTACGTGCAAATTGCAGTTGATTTATACTCCGTTCTTATGTGGTTTAAGCGTTTATTTGGATGTGCTAATACAGGATCAAATCTTTATTTCTGGATAGCGATCATTCCAATAGTTGTAAGAACTATTTTTCCGTTTTATGTTTCTCTTTTTTTTTTTTTGAATATTGAGTCTCATATCATTTGTCTATTGAGCTTTGGTTTGCATCTTTTTTTCTTTCAACATCTTTTTTTTTCTTTGGTGGCAAAGTTGCAACATGTAATCGCAACTTTAGTATCGGAGAACACTGGGATAACATAATATGCTTCTGGTGTTACCAGAATCACTTTTATCCCTTATCCACTTCATTCAGTTTCAAGTGTGCAAATTCTTATGAACCTCTATTAGTAACTAATGATTTTTGGTTTAGTAGATATCCAAGACACTTGGTGGGCATGCTCGCCGAGTCTATGTTGGTGGGTTTTCACCTGCGGCAAATGAACAGGTTCTTTTTCCCAGTGTTTGATACTACCATTGATTTACTTTCCTATGTTGCAGGTAGTGGCTACATTATTTAGTCAAGTTATGACTGCTGTTGGTGGAAACACTGCTGGTCCAGTTGATGCTGTTGTTAATGTTTATGTAAACCATGAGAAGTTTGCTTTTGTGGAGATGCGATCTTTTGAAGAGGCAAGTAACACAATGTCTTTGGATGGCATGATATTTGAGGTATGATTTTACTGTTTACCATTCTACCAAGTATTTTTTTTTAGTTTCAGTGTTGGTGGTCTATAGGTGAACAACTTTTTTAAACACATAAATAACAGTTACCAAGATCTCTCTGTTACAGATATTGCGTGCGCTGCGGCGTCAAAATGGGAGATAACACTCTTACTGTGAGACGTGCGAATCAAGGAATAACGCAACATCAACCTGAACAAGAGAGTATATTGTTGCATGCACAACAGCAGATTGCTTTTCAGGTAAACTAATTTTCTTAGACTTCTGTAAAGATTTTTTTAACACATTGAACAAGAGAGTATATTGGATTGTTTGTTCTTTAACTCTGTAAATGTAGGTGCGTGGTCAAATGTTGTGAGTCCGCGTCCTATCCCCAGCGGTGAGCCAGTTGCAGGCCTTGGCAAGGTTTGTACTAAAACTCTTCTTTCGCTATCTCTATGTAGATGTATACATGTGCAGGTGTTCTTGAAGTATTGTGATGATTTTGATGTGCTTTTTTCAACCCAAAATCTTTTAAGTTTTTCATGTTTATCTCTTTCGATCATCGATTTTGTGTCGGTTTTTTTTGTTAGGATCATCTATATAATGTACACACATGTTTGTAACTAAGTTTGCAACGTCTCAAGAACAATGAAATAGCCGGTGAGGCGATTCGTTATTAGGATATTTTTTGGGTTTATGAAAATGTGATTCTCACTTGATGTTTTTCCCCATGAGAGCGACTTAAAGAAGCTCTCAAGTATCTTAAAGATTTCAAGTGGAATAGGGTTGAAGAACCAAAAGAGTTCACACTTGAGCTATTCTTTGTGGCTTAT
>NC_027753.1:22409529-22418179 GCF_000695525.1 Brassica oleracea var. oleracea | reverse complement strand
TTTGGAATGAAAATGAATTTTAAATTATCTGTTTATCTAAAATCATGCTAACCATTTTTCTACGTAATAATCTAGCAAGAGAATTTTTTTTTTTCAGACTAATGAAAAAGATATTTATATCAAACCAAGATTGCATACTATATAAATTAAATTAGGCTGGTAAATCTGATTATGAATTTTTTTTTTTGCTAGACTGGTAAACTGATTACATAGAAACCTACATAATCAAGAATAAAAAGTACTTAGATTAAAATTAATGTTTGATTAATTTTTAACACATACTACAGTAAAACCTCTATAAATCAATACTCGATAAATTAATAATCTCTATCAATTAATAAATTTCGCCAGTCCCAATTTGGACCGGTTCAAAATTTGACATAAATCGATAAAATAATAAAATAATAATTTTTAAAAAATTCTATGTATATATATGGTCCCATTAAAAATATAAATTAATAATTTATATGTATATGTATTTCATATAAGTAAGAACCTATTATTATATTGTTTATTTTATATTCACAATGAATTATCTTTATATTTTCTTAACAACTAATATATTTTTGATGAGATTTAGTAATATTATATCTAAATCCACATTTAAATTATATGCAATATATATTATACACACCAAATAATATAATAAAATTAATATAAATGTCAAATTTCAAAAAATAACAATTAATGTCTATACACTAAAATCAAAAAAAATATTTATCTTAAAATAAATATATCTTAAAATAAGAAATATAAATAAGGAAAATTTTGTAAATTAATATCTCTATAAATTAATAAAATTTCAAACTCTCAACATTATTAATTTATAGAGGTTTTACTGTATCAATTCACAATTTTATATAATAAAACACGAAGAAAAAAAATCAAATTTGTATACTAAATTACTTTTATAATCAATTCCAACATATATATATATGTATTAAATAAAAAGTAAAAAAAATATTAAAATTATGAAATGAAAAATCCCGGGCGTAGCCCGGGCAAACCACTAGTTCTTTTAAAATCCTTTAAATTCTAATGTTTATTTAATTTAGCAATTTCCTAATTCCATTAAATATTTGTTATTCGAAAATGTGGAGTTTATCCGGATCTTTTACAAAAAAAAAAAAAAGTAAACTCGAAAATGTGGAGTTTATTTATTGGAACTTCTTTATTTCAGGTTTGAGTGTTCAAGATCTTTGAAGATCTCTTAACTCAGGGCTCTATGTCAATGCCACCAGCGTTGAAGTTATACATTACCTTTGGCTTGGGATACTTTGTTTTTGTTTACCTTTTGAATTAAATATGATTCAGACTCTTCTCTTTCCAATTTTAACACTTGGGTTTTGTATTTTGCTATTTGCCATGTGATGCCAATGACTGCAACAAAAAAAACTTCAATTGCTATCTTCTGCATCGGTTCACAAAACATCAACAAATAGACAAACAGCAGTCCATTGGACTCTAATAAAAACTGAGATATTTGTTCAAAGGGAGATGGATTAGTCTCAAGGCAATATGGTTATGAGCCATGTTCCAATCCAAAGCTTCCCTATTATTGGATTAAGTATTTTTTCTTAAATTTATTAAATTCTAGTGTTGTTCAATTTAGTTATTTCATAATTTTATATAATGTTTGTAATATTTAATTTTAGTGTATGTTGTCGTAATTGTATTTAAAATAAATTTAATGCAAAATATAAAGAACCGATTTCGTCTCTTTAAACTAAGATTTGAGGATAATTTCATATAGTTTAGCTATCAAATATATACGTCAAGATTATTGAACATTATTACTCCATCTGCTTTTAAAGAGTTAGCACTTTTTTATTACATAAAAGTGTCGTTTTATAATTCCAATGTAATTTTTACCTACTCATAGCTGAATATTAATTGCAAAATGCATTGATCTAATAAATAAACTTATTTATCTCAAATAATATTAATCAGTTAGATGTAATTAATGAAAACATAAATGTATTTCAATCATTTTCTTAATATATGTGAAAAGTGTCTGACTGATAGGGAATATAAAATAGTTTTGAAAATTTAATTTTTGTTATAAATTTAAAAGTATGTTACCATCTTGACAAATGATAACGAAGGGGTAACGAGGCATGTTAGCATGCTTAGAGGAAGCTTATGGGAACCTGTCATGTGTGGATATGCTTACACACCAAGGTTTGTCGGGTTCCCAATCTCCCTCAACTTCCATACGTTTACAAGAGACACAAAAACTGAAAATATAGATCCATACCTCCTGGTTCTTTATCTCCCCTCTCTTTTGCCCTCACGTTTTTGTGTGTGTGATAGGTACATTACACACTTGCTAGCTGATATCAATCAATTACAAAGTCTTATATCAGAACATACTTTTTAGATTTTGCAAAGTGAGTCTTGGTTAATTATATGAAAGTTTGTCTATGTACTTATGTATCATCTATGTTACATGGAAACGGAAGCGGGTACGTGGAAGCGGAAGCGTAAAGAAGCGCAGAAGCGAGATTTTTAAAAATATTAGGAAGCGGGTACGTGTTGGAAGCGTATATCCATATATAAATATAAATATATATGTATATATATATAATTTTTTTAAAAAATTAGTTCTAAAAATTATATGATTTAAATTTGAAATAAAGCATTTATTCATTTATAATAATTTTGAAATGATTTTATATTAAAACTTTAAAAATACACATGAATTAAGTTTACAAAAAAATATTATATTAATTATTTTCAATACTTCATAAATAATTGACAAAATATATTTCAATATGTGCTATATCTTTAATAAAAAATCTCAATGCATAAAGATAATTTATAGTATTATTTTTTGTATATTTATAACTGAATATTTAGTACTATTATTATTTTTTATTTTATATAGATTAAAACTATGGTTTTATATTTTATTGATATACATTGCATTTTTTTTAAAACGGAAGCATGATTCCAAAACAGAATCGTAAGCTTCCAACATGTTTTTAAAGAGAATATTTTAGAAACGTTTTGGAAGCGAGATTCCGCAAGCTTCCACAAGGTTCCGATTCCGATTCCGGTTCCGAAGCGGGAAGCGGACGTCCGATGAAGCTTCCGTGCAACGTAGTGTATCATAAGGGTCTTAGCATCCGTGTTCTTAAGTTGTTTGTGGACTTGTAAGGAAGCATGTGTGTGTGTATATCCACTGGTAATGTATATATGGCTCAGTTATGTAATATTGAAAATGTGAGAGTGTGTTTATTGACACTTAATTATTTCAGGTTTGAGTGTTCAAAACCTTTGAAGATCTCTTGAAGTTGTTAATGCAACCTGCGTTGACTTTTCAATTTCAAGACTTGGATTTGTCTTTTGCTATGACGTACATGTATGGTCAATCAGACAAAGCATCATACTCTTATAGACACACGTCAATGATTGCAACAAAAGAAAAATTCAATATTAATCTTATGCACACATCAACAAAAGATAAACACAGCAGCCCGATGTACTCAAAATCAAAACAGAGATAGTAAGTTACAAAGAGATACGAACTACACTTTTATATTGTTCACTAGTTGATTGTTAAACGATAAGACAAAGTTGCAATACGATTATGAGCCAATTTTCCAATCCAAAGCTTCCCTTCAACCTCCCTCACTTCACTCCCAAGGGTCATTAATCATTAGTTACTCCCAAGCAGATTCATCTGTATTGGCAATCAAAACACTGAGTCTATATATATATACATGGTCTTAAACTAGTCTTCTCTCGAATATTATGGGTTGTTTGTTTATCTTATTATACCTGCAATTGGTTCAAAGTCTAACTCGTATATCATACTAACGGTAAGCATGAGGCTTTTTGACTATGCTCTGTCATGTCTTTTGCTCGTGTCGGTGAAGAAGATGGAGCCATTTGTATGGATGTCAAGATCGTTGGCAAAGGGTATAGGCTTTCCTTCTACATGAGTAGCTAAAGGCTTAGCGACTCTTCCTTCAGGACCAACCACCAGTAGACCATAGTAACCGTCAGTAATGTATAAGTTTCAACTCTCACATGCTTCGTCGTTTAATCCACACCTCTTGCTCGGACCTAATTCTCATGAACACACAGCACGTAACAATCGTAAACGTGATGAATATGTAATAATAGTTTTACCATTTTGATGTTACAACGGAAAAATGGCCTTTCTTCCCCATTTGAAATGCTCAGAGATGGATCAGAAAGCAAGATCAGATTCACCTGATCACTGTACATCTTATATAAGATATGTACAGAATTGTGGTTTTGGAGTAGCTAAGGGTAACAATGCAGATCATGTGAATCAAAATTGTGTTGAAAGTAGATTCGATGGAAATGAACAAGTCAAAAGTGGATCCTAGTTAGATTAACCTAACAACAGCAGATACAATTGCCATGACTTTTTCTGACCTGTAAATCTTTCAACCTACAACTTCTCGTATATAAAACTTGAACTGTTAATCTGTAATGGTTTTTCTACCCTTTTGTTACCTTGTTTTTGAAATAAGTTAGAAGGGGATTACTTTGTAAAAATTGCAAGAATGCAAATGATAAGACAATATACAATATATCACTTAACATTTGCACCCAAAAAAAAATACAATATATCAAAGGAAAACAAGAATGTTTGGTAGCATATGCGTTCATAATTAAATAAATGTGAAGGTCACAAATCAGAAACATGTCTACTTGATGGAAGATAATCTTTAGGTACGACATGGACCCTTTTGCAATACATCAAACATATGATTGTTCTATTCATCTGTAATGATGCCTAAACAACACTAACTTGATTATGCAAGAAGCATTCCCATACGCAAAGCCTTAATGATCTTTTAAATTCTCCAAGCCCGTCAGTGCAAAATTTAGCTTTTAAAAAAATTAAAGCAACATAGTTTTAACTAATAGCGGTACAAGATCTCCATGTCAGATGTAGCCAGTCGAATTAACGGTTGATTATTTTCCGTTATTAATGTAAATGTAGGTATATTTTAAAAAATTAGATAGATTATTTGAACTATAATCAGATTGAAATCGTATTTAACAAGATTATTTTTGTTTGGATCGTATAAGGCACGATAAAATTTGTTAAGATCATAAAATTTGTTAAGATTATTTTTATATGGTTGGTTATAATGGTACCGTAAATGGCTACTTCAAAGGAAAAAGAGGCTTGCGGCAGGGAGATCCTCTATCACCCTACCTTTTTGTCATCGCTATGAACTACTTATCAATGTTGTTAGACAGGGAAGCAAGAGCAGGAAGCCTTTCTTACCATCATCAGTGCAGGAAGACAAGGTTAACTCATCTCTCGTTCGCGGATGACCTGCTGATCTTCATAGACGGATCCATTGAATCAGTGCAAAAAGTCCTTCAAATCCTGCATGAGTTCGAGAAACGCTCCGGCCTAGCAGTGAGCCTACAAAAGTCGTCTTTCTTTGCTTCTGGTCTCTCTGCACCAGAAATCTCTGCAATACAAGCGTCTACGGGAATGCCCTGTGGAGCACTTCCAATGAGGTATCTGGGTGTGCCATTGTGTACGAAAAAGGTCAACCTGCAGAACTGTGAGCCCCTTTTGCAGCAGATCAAAAAGCGGTTTTCATCCTGGTCAGCAAAGGCCTTATCTTTTGCAGGACGTCTTCTTCTCATAAAGACTGTCATAGCCGGAGTCTCAACGTTCTGGTGCTCCACTTTCATACTCCCGAAAGCCTGCATCAACAAGATTAATTCGCTATGTAGCCTGTTCTTATGGAAAGGAAGGAGTGAAGGCAACAACTCAGCGAGAGTGGGATGGGACACGGTAACTCTTACCAAGGAACAAGGAGGACTAGGAGTAAAGGATCTTCACAGCTGGAATGTTGCTTGCATCCTAAAGCTCATCTGGTTACTCTTCTTTAGACCTGATTCAGTGTGGGTGTGTTGGTTTAAGGAGGTTATCTTAAAAGGGGAATTGAGCAACTATTGGACAGTTAGGCCGAGCAACACTTTCTCTTGGTTGGTAAACAAGTTAATCAAAGCGAGAGAGCTAGTTTACCCTCTTCTCAGGAGACGTTTAGGTAATGGAGCAACAACAGCTTTTTGGGTTGATAATTGGTCACCATTTGGGAACCTCAGCAATTTCTTAAACACAAGATCCTCAAGGCTAGGCATCCCTCATTCGGCGACAGTAGCTTCCCTACACTGTAACGACCGGTGGTTACTCCCTCCAGCTCGTACAGAGGATCAACTCGCGCTGCAGATTCACCTAACAACTGTAACATTGGTGGATAGTGATGACTACTATGAGTGGGAAGTGGAAGGAAGACTAAGAAGCAGGTATAACATGGGAGAGATCTACACCTACCTGAAGGGGCCACAACCGTTAGTACCATGGTCGAAGGTGGTCTGGTCCTCTTATGGTATCCCCCGTCAAAGCTTCCTAACCTGGCTGGTGTTGCTTGATCGATGCCCTACGAAAGATAGATTGATTAGATGGGGAATTCAAGTTAATCCTAATTGTTTACTCTGCAATGCTTCTCATGAGAGTAGAAATCATCTGTTTTTTGTATGTACTTACACTGCTAGGGTATGGCGAGTGATAGCTGAGAGATGTCAACTACAACCACTTCTCACTTGGGACGGGACGCTACAGCAACTGCAATCACTGGGGACAAACAGGGATCTCAACCGCCTAACTCTTCTTGCGGCGCAAGCCACCATCTACTGGATCTGGCGAGAGCGTAACTCAAGGCTTCATCACCAAACTTTCAAATCGTCCGACACTATCATCTCCACAATTGATAAACAGATAAGGCACCGTCTATTGAGCTTCCGTTGTAAGAATCCTCGTGCCTCTTCTGCGATGATGCAACTTTGGTTCCTCCGATCCTAATCAGGACAAGGTGATCATGAATTCTCCACTACAGACATCCGACTAATCTGCCTCTCTGTTCTCGCAAATCACTATGGGCTTTTTGGGTTCCAATGATATGTGTCTCTCTATATTATAACTCTGGGTTCAGCCCATAATACTCTGGCCTAGGTCTGTATGTTTTTTATTTCTTTCTTGCTAGTTTAATATGAAAGCCTTTTTACGAAAAAAAAAAAAAGATCATAATAGGCCATTTCCCGTAATTTTCAGCCTTCTACCTCGCGTTGTTGTTATACATCACCGAAATTACAATGAAATGAACCACAATTCCGTAACTAAATCTCACATGATAACACAAATTTAGTAATATTAACTAAGGATATCTATAAAAGAATAAATAAGTGAACATTTTTGTTAATATTTAGAGAGATTCATGAATAAAAATCTCATGTATGCAATATGAAACTAGTATACATTTCATTCACATATAAAATATTCTTTTGTATAAGTAAACCATCCACAACTAAACATATATGTAGGCGGATGAAAAATGATAATATAATAATTTAGTTTAACCATGCTTGAAGCTCCTCATTGTAAGAACCATTTATTTTCTCATAAACTTTATGAGCCATCGATTTAGAAAAAGATAAACCTCTTCTTTGGAGGCGGCGGCTTGACTGAAACATGGTTCCTGGCCTCGACTTCGGTCATGATCATCATTACCATCATCATAACGACGATGAAGGAGGCAATCATGGTTCTCTTTTCGATAGCCATGGTTTGATTAGATCTTAAATGGTTCTTGTTTTTGCTTCTTTTTAGCAGTTTTAGACTAACTAACGTATTTATATGTAAAAGCAAACTTCTATATATAGTGAATTCCTAATTTAAGAATTTTCTTAGAATGTTTCAGTTGTCTTTTCTTAGGCATTGGTCAAAATGATTACTAACTTTATTTAGATCAAATCTAAAATACTACTGGACAATGTCTTCCTAATTTTTCATGTAAGTTTTACAATGACAAAAATAGTTTCTATCAAAAAATAAAAACTATTAATAATGAATTGGAATACTGATTAAATATTATATAATTCTTGGTCTTGCATTAGAAGATGTATTTATTTAATTTCTGCCAACAATAATTATAATAATTTGAATAAGACACCAATTCAAAAAGTCAAATTGGTAGAACATAATCAACATAAATCATAGTAGAATTTTTTTTTCGAACACCTCGGTATAAATTTATCTGCCATTGTGTTATTTGCTCTTACGGATCTAAACCTTCCTAATCATTAGAAACACTAGGGGCATTGCCTCCGCGTCGTGGACAGAGTTCTTGTTTCATCTCAATACTTGCTAGGGTTATTGTAGCACTACAAAAAAAAAGATGATTTAACATTATTTATTTTATATTTTTGAATCACTTATAAATGATGTAAAAGAAATTTGTATCATTTATATAAATGACTCTGAAAGTGGTGATGCAAATAATTTACATCATTTTATTAATAATTGATGTTAAAAATTTGAATATTTGCATCAATTTTTAAGTGATGTTAAATATGTATCAATTGCAAAAATGATACTCAAACTTACATCAGTTTTAAAAAAAATGATGTTAGTGTTAACATCAATTAAAATAATTGATTTCAATTATTTATTATTTATCAATTATTAAAGTTTAAAAATATTAAAATTCGGAAATTATTTTAATGATTATATTGTTTATAATTTTAAATTTAAATATTATTAATTATTCTTAAACAGTAAATAAATTTGTCAATAAATAAAATA
>NC_027753.1:22406356-22409172 GCF_000695525.1 Brassica oleracea var. oleracea | reverse complement strand
GTTAATTCAATTTAAGAAAGAAATGAATAATATTTGTTGAAAAATTTAAACTAACAAAAAGTTTAAAATTGAGAGAAGAAGAAGAACTCATGAAATGAGGATCACGATAGAGAAGAAGATTTTTGATTGAGGTAAACAGTTATAGAATAAATACTAATTGAATTAAAGAAAAACAGACCAAAGCCAAAGAATATATCAGTAACTACTTCACGTAATTTTTGGATTTTGAAGTTTATAATAGTTTTTAAACGGATTGGTTTTAGTGGGTTGTTTTATTTGGTTTTGTGATTGTTACATCAGTTCTTGTAACTGAAATTATTTAACATAATTATATATGATACTAGGGCATGTCCGCGCTTCGCGCGGAATATTGTTTTATTGTTGTTAATTATTATTTTTCGGATGATATAGCTAGCTAATTATGTGATCGTCTTTATTTGCTAAGAACATTATTTGTTATTTTTATTATGTTATGTAGTAATAGGTGATATGCTAACATATTATGTGTTTGTTTTTTTAATAGTGTGTTGGTGTGAGTATAATAGTACCTTATTAGTGGTGGAGTGAGTTTGTGATGTAATGCATATTGAATTTCAATAATTTTACATTTAGGCATTTGTTGAATTTAAGGCTAATAGTTTCAGGGTAAAAATTAATATTTTTTTCTAATTATTTGAACATTACTTTTTAAAGATGTTTTGTGCTCTCTCCCTATATTTTTACATTGAGTCGTCACCATCTATTCATTTCGTTTACCTTTCCGTTATTCTGTGATTCTCGCCATCACCGAAAAAGATTCACATATGTGCTCTTGTTTTTCCTCACCTTTTTCTCTTCTTTTTCCTTAGATTTCGGCTCAAGTTAGGAATTGCATCTCCTTGGGTTGGGTCAGAGTTTAGTCGTCTTTGATGTTGTTTTCCTCGTCGTTGGCTTACCATCGATAGTCCCTTCTCGTCTTAGTTTTCAAGATATAGTTTTTGGTGATCTGACTTCTATAGCTTGAGGACGGCTACGCGATTGAATGATTTCGTTTTGTCTACCCTTCCATCTATGTTCCCTCATCTCGTTGCAACTTTCATGGCTGCTTGCGTCTCTGTGACTCCCTTTCGCCATGTTTGCCACTCCAGATTTGAATAGTGTTCTCCTCCGAATATGCTCTGTAGATTTTGAAGATTGTTTATGGTCTCAAGTCTGATTGCTTTATCTCAGTGATTGTTTCTGGTCTCAAGTCTGATTGTTTTTTTGTGTTCGAGTGATTGCTTTATCTCAAGATTATATTTCTACATTTTTCTGACTTTTGATTGTTCTGGCCAAGACACTCAATGATAAAGTGGGATAAGTTAATTTTCGTTCTTGATCGCCTTTGAGCTCTGGACCTTTATTGAGTTAGTGTTACTTTGGTATTTTTTGCTCTATGATTATGGAGGTTTTATGTTTAGATTATGTGTTTTGCTTTAATGTGGTTAATATTAAGATAAATATATAGTTGTAAATGAAATAATAGAAAATAGTAAAAAATAATAAAGTAGAGAAAGTTTATGTTATTTTTAACAGTGAATAAATTAAATATTAAAATACATTTATATTTTTTTACTTATTTCTTTATTCGTTTTGCAATTTTTTGAACAATAAAATAGATTATCAAACTTCAAATGATGATAGTTAGTGTGAGAAGGATTAGATAGTGCATAATTAGAAAATAATGAACCAAATTGCAATAGTCTAAAAGAAAAAAGATCTAAAATGTAAAAAGACAAAAAAAGATGACACATGTCAACAAACCTCTCTTCCACATGTCATAAGAAGAGAGAAAAGTCTACTTTATATATATAGATAGATAGATAGATATAAAAAAAATTATTAGGATCGGTTTTATTTAGTATCACCTTAATAAGTGATGTCAACAGCAAAATAAATACATCATTTATATAATTGATATAACTTTATATAATAGTATCATTTTTTTGTTAAAGTGATACAACTTGCAACAAAAATATGTCATTTTACTGAATTGATGCCAGATAATTTAATAAAACATCACTTTCTTATAAATGATGCTAACTTATATATATTTGTCTCATTTACAAATAAATGATTTAAAATAGAATCACTTTATTTTGTGATATAAATTAAGTGATACAATTCACTTCTTTTTTTGTAGTGTAGTTGTGAATTTTACGTTTTGAGTTGTTTTTTAATTGTTATAGGGTTAGAGTTGTGATCATGAATTGTGTATGCATTGTTCTCTACTTATGAAAGACTAAATTGTGTTAATAATGTAATTGATATAGTTCGTGGTGTTGTTTGCTATGTCACTGGGACTTATTGTTTGCTTGTCTTTTTAATTTGTTTCTTGTACTGCTGAGAGTAGATAAATTATATTAAAGTTGTTGAGAGTACCTTTTGTTTCTAGATATTTTTTCTCCAGTTTAGTTGTGTAAGTTGTGTGTAAGTAATAATTTTTATTATCCTTATTATGTTTGATATATGTTTTTATTTTATTTTTAAACTTGTTGCTCTTACCAGTCTTTAAAACAAATACATGAAGACTTGTAAAAATAACTATAAAATGAGTGACAGTTCTGAGTATTTGGGCCTTAATGAGTTTTAAACGAATTTATGCATTTCTCGTAAGAAGACAATAGCATTGGCATGTTGATATTGGGCATCTAAGCTATTTTTATAAGACAAGAGTAGGGAGCAGGTGAAGATGTTGTTGCTGCCTTTGTGTCTGTCAGGATTGTCTCTTGTATCTCCTCGTGTAGATGTGTTTGTTTATCTTTTATTTGACGGGTAATATGTAAACAAAAATCATT
>NC_027753.1:22405837-22406011 GCF_000695525.1 Brassica oleracea var. oleracea | reverse complement strand
AAAATTAGTTTGATAAGTAAGGGAGATAAATAGACGACCACAAAATAGGAAATATTTTTGATTATTAATGTTAACACAATATAAATAATAATATAAAGAGAATTGTGTGTTGATTGTTTCTTACGGATCAATGAGGAGACGGATAAGGACTCGAGTTGTTTCTTTGGTAAGGTC
>NC_027753.1:22386972-22405799 GCF_000695525.1 Brassica oleracea var. oleracea | reverse complement strand
TCAGTTATGATATCGAAACATAATATAAACCCAGATGCAATATGATAATATACCTTGGAGTTCTAGGTTTGTGTTCGCAATCACTTGGAAATTGTCGAACAGTCTAGTTATGACTGGAAATTGATCTCAGGAGCACCTGTGATGACTTCATCATTAATAGTTGGTGAGGTGAAACGAATGAGGAACAGATGATCAGTTATCTTGTACATGCTTGAGCACCTAACAACCTCAAAACGATCGATTTTCACAATGGAACCGGCTTTCAAAGATGACATGTAATGATTAGCACGTCCGGCGGGAATAAACTCATGAATCAGGAATCTGCAAATAATATTATTCAACAAAGAATCAAGAAATCAATTAAAAACAATTATATTGAATAAGTGTGATAAATCGAAGATTAACTTACCTTTTCATCAAGGAAGAGAACCGTGATTCCCATAAACTCACTGTCTTTCTTGAAATTCAGGGAATCCCAGAAGCGAGGAGGTTAGGGCTATGCTCTGGCTACTACGACTAAGACGGAGAGATTCGAAGGTTGAGTGACGGACGCCGGGGATGCCGATTTTAGGAACTGGAGAGGCAGAAAGAGATTTTCTAGAAGTTGGTTAAAGCTAAGAGGAATCAATGAGTTTTGTGGAGATGCAAATTGGGTTCATCAAAGATGAGAATCATATATATAGGGTTTCGAGAAGGACTACAAATCAAGAACATTTATGATCAAGCGATTTAAGATGGGAAGATGAAGAGTTCCCCAGTAAAAAAATAGATTACGAACAGACACACGCCGCAACTCTGTAACTCAGACTTGTCTAAGACAATGATGAAAAGAACCCTAACTCATGTTAAACAAAGACTGTTTACAATATGAGAAAACTATAATTGTTTTTTTTTCATATAACGTGATGAATTTCATTTAAAAATGAAACTCATAATACACTTGTAGGTCCGGCCCACAGAAAAAACCGAAGAAGCAAGGATTTCCGACCTTCATAAATATATATTAGTTTCGGCCATCAATATACAAAGTATCGTTTAGTTTGGTGGTATAAATGATGGTGTTTATATCTCAATAACACGGGTTCGAACCATGTGCTTGATATTTTTTTACACGTTTTAAAAGTGGGACCCACAAAACGCTGACGTGACGGTCTAAGGAGAGAGCAAAAACTCAATCATTATAATATAGATTACTTTCCCATTTTCATTAAAATAGTTTTAATTAAACATCACACAGATTAAATTTTTTGTAGTAATTCAAATAAATTCTGTTTTATATGCATTTTTTTTCTTGAAACTTTGATGAATATGCGGTTTGATGATAATGATTTAAATTTCAAGATAGCTTTTGTGATTATCTCAAACTAATTTTTGAGGTCGGTCAATATTTGGTTTGATGTAAATTATTAATATCACAACAAAGATGTGAATCTCACCAACAACGTACCCAAAAACCTTTGAAGCATGTTAGGTCCCACTTAGGTTCAGCACGACGACATTCTTCTTACAAGAACACTCTCTTAAAAAGAAAAGGTTCCACATCATTCATTCATGCTAAAGAAGAACCATAACAATGGCTTCATCTTCCTTACTACTCATGTCCTTGTTCTTACTACTTGTTGTCCCTTCATCAGTTCTCTCAGCCACTCTTCGATCTGACATTCAAGCTCTAGAGTCTATCATACGCAGCATTGATCCAAGTTCCATCTCCCCATCCTCTTACCTCAGCACATGGGACTTCTCTGAAGACCCTTGTGAAGGCTCAGGGACGTTCTTGGGAGTCATGTGTTCTTTCACTCTTGAGAACACGACCAGCAGAGTAACAGAGATCGACCTTGACGATGATGGTTATGACGGTTTCCTCTCTGAGGCAATAGGGAACCTCACCGAGCTCACTGTACTTAGCCTCAACAACAACAGGTTCCGCGGTCCAATACCAGAAACTGTCTTCCAGCTCAGGAAACTCACCAAGCTCTCTCTCTCCGGAAACTTCTTTACCGGAGATATAACCCCTGGAATCACCAAGCTCAAGGAGCTTAAGACCATAGACCTGTCCAAGAACAGTATCGCTGGTGAGATACCTCCCAGGATCTCAGGCTTGAGAAGTTTGACTCACCTGATCCTATCAAACAACCATATAGACGGAAGAATACCTGCTCTCAACGGCTTGTGGAAGCTACAAGTGTTAGAACTCGGTAACAACCATCTTTTCGGAATGCTTCCTAAGCTTCCCACGAGTCTCAGAACTCTATCTCTCTGTTACAACAGCCTTGCAGGACGTATATCACCTTTGCATAGGCTAAAACATCTTGTGTCATTAGACGTGAGCCAGAACAGATTCTCAGGCACCATCGGCCATGAGATCTTAACGTTTCCAGAGATTTCACGCATCAATGTGTCTTTTAACCAGTTCATATCCATAGAGGTTATTCAGGTTATAGGCATGGAAACACACCTGCGCATCCTCGACGCTGAAGGAAACCATTTACAGGGCCCCCTTCCACTGAACCTGGCTACTTATGGAAACTTGAAGGACATCAATCTACGGAGCAACATGTTCTCAGGAGATATTCCAAGGATCTATGGGAAAAGACTTGAGAATTCATGGAGAAGCTTGTACTTGGAGAACAACTATCTCACAGGTACACTTCCTGTGGAGTTTCAGAGAATCTCCAAGCAGATCAGAGGAAGCCTTTCTAATAACTGTCTGCAATGTCCTAAGAATGTTACAATCTGCCAAGGAGTACAGAAGCCAAAATCACAATGCACCAATGCAATGCAGGAAGAGGGCTTAAAGTAGAGAACATCCACATGGGAAGCAGTTTCTAAAAGAAAGCATGATCACCAGAGTTAAGTTCATGTCCTTTTATGCTTTTAAATAATAATGGTAGAAAATGTAGTCAAGAAACTGACATTCAAAACAAACGATAAAAAAGAGATGTGTACTCGAGATAACACTTTTCTTTCATCATATATTTATGTTTGACAAAAGTCTAAACCAAGAAATAAATAAAAACTTAAATTCTGCTAACATAACATCAGAGGTGTTTCTTTTCACAACATCTTAAACATAATGCAATTCAAAAGAGCCAATTGACACTAATGTTACCAAGCCAGATCAAAAGAGGAAACTGAGCTAACGCTACAAAGATCAAGAGGTAGTGATGCCTGCTCGAGTCAGAACTCCTAGCTTCCGCAAAGAGAACTCGCTTCATCGTCTTCACTAGGAAAACCCCGCTGCACAAGCAGGTCCACGGAAGGAGAGCATAGTAAGAGTATCCCCAGATGATCTTGCCAAGAACAGCTAAGCAGAGACCCGTGAAAGTATAGCCAGCATACGCCACGATATCCAAGAGGGGTGCTTCGCCGCTACCCAATGAAAGCAATGTTATCTTCAGCAGCATGACTTGCAAGAACCAGCCAACCATTCCTTTCACAAAAAGCCAGTTCAGAGCTTCCGGAGAAAACCTAGAGAATCCAGAATCACGACAAGAATCAAAAATATTGAAAACAAAAATGCAGTCTAAAAGACATATAAACGAATAGATAAAGAACTTACTTCCCATAGAGTCCTAGAGACAAACCAGCAAGAACAACGTATGTGCCGAATGCCATAAGCGGAATGTATAAGTCTGGTGCATTAATATCATATATCGGGGGCTTGTATGAAAGCCTACCCCCAACTGGCTCTGAGATTCTAGTCCAGTGTCCCTGAGTGTTGCAGCAAGACTGATTAGAGACAGAACAAAAAAAGAAAAGAAAGAGTACAGCAAAACAAAGTAAGCCTTCCTCTTACCCTGTGAAGGAAAGGAAGCAGAACAATCTTCAACTTGTTCCTCACATATTGGTCATTCACTTGAAAATAGTATTGAGGATCGGAGAAGTAACGAGTTATCTGTTTATATCACACTAACGTTAAAACAAATGAAACGCCAAGCATGTGAAAGAAACAAGCTAGAGACACAGGTTTTGACTTACGTTGCTCTGCACATACTCAGAGCTGGATCCGAAAATCTTCTCCCCATAAGCTCCCAAGCCACTTCTGATAAGTCCAGAGCCAGGACCAGAGAAGGCATTCCCAAAGGGGTTAGGCTGAGGAACTGCCTGAGGCATAGGCATCCCAGGCTGAGGTCCCATGTTATTATACATCTCTGCCAATTCAACACAAAACCAATTAGGTAATCTAACTAATTGAAAAGCTCATATGCACAAAGAACAAAACATTCTTTCCATATGATTCTTGTTTTAACAATCCAATCATCAAATCACCATGAACAACAAACATGACCTTCCTTTCTATCTATTGCTCAACCAAAACAACATCGATTCTGTTTTCTATAGTTACTGAATAAAGTCTGAGCCTTTGAAGAAGAAATCACTAAGCAACTAAACATGGTAGAAACCCAGATCTCGGCCATGGACAAAGCTTTTACCCAAACAAGAGATCGCTAGAAAACACATACAAGGCAAACAAGGAACATCAATTAGCAATTGGTGATAGCGAATACGAAGGCAGACCTGGAAGAAGATGTGAAGGAGACGACAGATCTAGAGATTGCTTTCTCGGTTGATTTGATTCAGTGCGACGGCTAAGCTCTCCGGTGGTGAAGAAGAAGATCTATAGATCCAAGGTGGAGAGTCTGGAAAATAACGGAAGCGAGGGCCCGTGTGAAAGCCTTTTGTTCGCACGTGTGAGCGAGCATAGGTTGCTCTGTTTCATCACCGAACCAATACATGCTCGACACGTATATAAGAAAATTGGATTTATATGAATACTCGAAAGTTCAGGGTTATTTATGTAAGACCTCCAAAGTTCAGGGTTTGTATTGTGACGTTTCCAAATAAAATATATACTATGTTATCAAGCCATGAAGTTTGGTGATATGGCTCCTGGACTATTCGGCATATATCACATAGAATATGCAATTTACAACCTCTCAACCAAGCCTGTCCGTATCTTCAAAGTTCTAGTACAAAGGTTAGCTGTTGTATATCTATGAAACTCTAGCTTTTTGAGCATTGTTGTCATGTCTAAACTCAAAGATCTTAAAGGAACGGTTCCAACGAAGAAGGCTTTCATTTAGAATAGCTAACCAGGTAAGAATGACTTTGCTGACACATTTCTGGAGAGGATGGGTTCGAGGTGTGGGCAGAATGCAAAAATACATTTGTGGATCACTGAACTTGCAAGTTTCTGAATGTTATCCTCAAGCAATTTATTGTTCTTTAGGCTTTCAATTTATTGCAAGTTTCACTATTAAACTTGGTAACGAGTTCTTATTAATTAAGGTGACACAAAATACAAGACAGTTGAATAAAAAAAGGTCGATACCAGGATCAAACAGTTGTCTGAACACCAAACCAAAGCAAAAAGCAAAAGTAAAATGTGAAATGTGAAATTCAAAACCGAGACTTGTAGATCAGTTTCCATTGAGGAGAGTCTGAACCTCAGACACTGTAGGTAGAGCTGGTATAGCTCCTTTCTTGGTAGTTGTAATGGCTCCACATGCATTAGCAAACCTAAGCACTTCTCTTAGACGAGCTTCCTCCTGTAGTTAAGAAAGAACACGGTCAATAATCAACACAAAGATTCAGAAAGCGCATAGACTGATCTGATATGTTACCTCGAGAATAGTACGGTCATCAACAATGTTGCTAAGCAAGGCACCAACAAATGAATCACCAGCACCAGTTGTATCCACTGTGTTAACATGGAAAGGATCAACAGATCCATGGAAGCTCTGTAACCACACAAGCACAAGAACACAGCTTAAGTTACACTATTAAGTAAGACATGAAACTTAAAAAAAAAACATTTACCTTGGTGTAATATTTACAACCCTTTTCACCCAAAGTGACCAAGAGAAGTTTCAAGTTATCATGCCACAGAGACAAAGCTGTCTCATCATCAACGTTATCAGATCCAGTCAAAAACATAAGCTCATCATCACTGACTTTGATCACTTCAGCTTTGTCCCAGATGCTAAGAATCTGCTTCTTAGCCTCCTCCTTCGAGGGCCACAAAGGCAGCCTCAAGTTTGGGTCGTAAGAGAGCAACGCACCAGCTTCTTTAGCCACTTCCATAGCCTTCAGGTGAGCAGATCTACATGGCTCAACGATGAGGCTTATTGATCCATAGTGAAACACCTTAGCCTGTCAAAAAAAAAAAACAATACAAATCAGAGCACTTCTTCAACCTAGCTTGAACTCCACGTTAGATTTATCAAGAACCGTTACAAAACCAAAACAAAACAGAGCACTTTACTAACCTAACTTGTCCTCCACGTTAGGTCTATCAACAACCGTTACATACAATAGTTACTTAAAAGTCAACGTAACGTACAGATTTGATGAGATCGAGATTAAGCTCATCGGGACGGAGGAGCATATCGGCGCTAGGGTTCCGGTAAAACATGAACTCACGTTCGCCATCGGATCTTAAGGTCACGAACGCGAGTGCCGTCCTAGCTCCGGTGTCAAAGTTGATTCCTTCGGCGGAGACACCGTTTTGTTTCAAGATTCCGGCGAGCATGTGACCGAACTCGTCGTCACCGAGCTTTCCAACAAAAGCAGCGCGACCACCGAGACGAGAAACGGCAATAGCGACGTTGGCAGGTGCGCCACCGGGGGCCTTGATGAAGCCAGGAGCCTCGGCGAGTGAGACGCCGGAGACGGTGGGAACGAAGTCGATGAGCATCTCACCGAAGCTCACGATCAAGCTTTTCTCGCCGTTGGATGCTGCCATTTGTGGTCGGGGTGTGTTTTATCTGACGGTAGAGATTAGTTTTGGATATGAGAAGTGTTTGGAGAACGGAGGATCGAGTCGAGGGTTTATATACAAGTGTTAGGATCATTTGGTTTAATTAATTTAAATGAAAATTTAAAAGATTTATCTATTTTAAAATTGTTATTATCCGCATTACCGGAAAACGTATTTGGTAAGTAATTAATATCGAAATATTCGATTGGTCCGTTGCATAATATTATGACCTTGTGAGATCAGTGATTGGTGCTTCGGACCAGCGTTACGTGTTTCACAAGGTTTACTATTAGGGTATATTTACTTATCCATTGTTGGATAAAGATATCTTACCCTCTTTTAACGCCGATTATTTCATTTTTAGGATTACTTTCCTCTATTAAACACATTTAAGTGGATATTATCTCATGTGAATTTCAAAAAAAAAAAAAAAATCAAAGTATTAATGTGCGATTTTTATAAATTTTAGAAACGGGATTTGGTTTGATATAAATATATGATCCTTATCCAGTTATCCTTTTTTATTTTTGGAATTGCTAACTATTTGATTTCCTATTTCCCAAGTAATAAATATTGTTGTATTTGTCATTAATCAACGGATTCTTCATCCTTTAGACGTTAAAGTTCATAAACAGTCAAACTAATTGGTAAATGCTAAGTAACGGATAAGACCCAAAGGAAACGTATCTACTGATATATACAAAGAGGGTGTAGATAATTTTCAACATCTTATGAGAATATATCATCTTAAAAAATCTACGCTTGACAATATTTTACATTATTATGAGCTGTCTTGTAAAATCAACATCACCATATTCTTTGTATCTAACACTATACTAAAAGAAGAATATGAAGTATTTAGAGAGTGTCCACGTCCTCAAAATAATCATCCAATCACAGAGCACCAATGTGCCATATCACATTTCATTTTAGTCCACTAAAAATACCACCCGCCATGAATTCTTATATATTGTATTCGGCCCATGTTTTTCACAGTCTTTGGCCCAATTAATTAGGCTGACGACTCCACTACATCTTCTTCGGAGCAATCCATCAGTTTCTTCAACCTCTTCGTTTCTCTAGAGTAAAGTCGGCTTCCAATCACTCTTTCTCATTAAAATTGTTTCTTTACTTCTTTAATAGGAAGATCAATAGTTCCAAATCCTTTTGTTTGTCACCTTATATAAACTCATCCTCCGAACAATAGCACCACTATCAGGAATGGCGATGAAATCGGTTGAATCAACGAGAAGTCTCCAGTGGCTCAATTGTTTTTTGCGACGTCTCTCCCTGCTTACTGGAATCAGAGGTGAGACCCCGTTTAATCTACTTCTGTGAGGCTAGAAACACGGCGAAAGGGCTTGCTTATTGGGTTACCATAACCTTCGTTTAGTTCTTCAATCATTTAACTCAAGGCTTCAATCCAATTTGGTCAAAATCACTCTCTGATGTCGAACATCCACCTTAATGCTGTTGTTTTTTACTCGCTGGCGGCTCAAATCACGTATGTATATCCGTTTTGTTGCTCTGATTCCCTTTTTCTCCACTATTAGTTTAGATTTTATGCAATATGTTTTTCTTTCTTCTTTCCATGATCTGTAATCTGATAAGTTTCAAGATTTGCGATGAAACTTCTGTCTCGGCTTTAACGGGTTGCGTTTCACACTTGAGCCGGGGAACATAACCTTTCTCTTTATTCTTTAATTGATCTAAAATGTTTAGTTAAGACCATAAGATGCTAACCTTTGTGTTCGAAACCGTAAATTTTATTGTCATGTGAAAGTCTAGAGATTGCATTTTAGGGCTCTTTGATAAGATCAAAATCCATTTGAATGGTGATTGATCCATAATGTTTAGTTAAGCTTTGTGTTAGAAACGGTAAAGTCTTAATTTTTATCTCGAAATGAATCAGGTGTGATCTGTTGGTAACACCTAATAGAAAAATTGAGAAAATAGCTTCAGGGTTTCTGGATCCTTTCCTTGCTCACTCGATGTAGACATCACACGATCAATTTAAATAAGGTGGCAACTCAATTATTCTCTTGCCCGAGGAATGTGACAGTGCATCTTGGTTAATTAAACTAATTGTTGAATGGCTTAATACATATTCAGTATATTTAAACGACATGTGGATTGAAATCAAGACTCCTTTTCTTCTTTGTTATAGCTAGGTTTGTTCTATTAGTGAGGAACTTGGATGTCCTAGCACGTGTTTACACTATGAAAACTGAGATAATGCAGATCAAGGAAGAATTTGGTATCCAAAACAACTGTGAAGTGGCAATAAGTGTTGTAAGTAGGCTTTTATTTTTATATACAATTTTTTCGGTGAGTTGACAGTTTTAACGTTGGATTGTATCAGTCGGCGGATGATGATCAACGACAAAAGGATCAAAGAGTACAGAAGGTATGTTTTAATGATGCCGACATTTCCTATATGCCAGTCATTAAGATGTTGTTTGCCTCTTGGCCCTTTGATCTTACAGACTTACAGTTTAACCAATATTTGAGAATGTGGATCAGATAGCAGGCTATTGTCCTCTACGATGTTACCCCTTCGCATGAAAGATATTTCTTTTCTATTTGCTTAAGAAAGTGAGTATTTAAGTAACTGATTGGTAATATGGAAACGTTTTTCAGAATTCAAGACATGAAAGTGATGGAGACAAGAAAGACAGTGTTGCAGAAAGAACAAAGAATGTTATTTGCACGTGCCTTGGCAGCCGGTTTCAAAGTTGCTGATATGCTGACTCTTATATCTTCCGCCAAATTATTTTGGAACCTCACATTTGATGTGAGGAAATTTAATATATTCAGATATTCTTTCATTGTTTTGATGTGCGAAAACAGACCTTTACAAGCAATCAATGGCTTACAAGAATTCAGAAGAGAAAGCGCCTCTCACTACGTGTGTTCTTTGGTAATGTGGTTCCGGAAATTTGCAATGCATTTTCTAGAGGGATTATCGAGCTCAGATCTGAATCAAAGGTATTTTGTTTACTTTCTTCTTCTTTTTTTTTTTTGCTTTTGGTTTTCCTCAGACAATATTGTTGTCTATCGTTTACTTAATTGGTTTCTGAGATTTAGATTGGAAGAAAGGAATGGGATGAATCAGCGGTAGTTACGTTTTCAGCGTTCTGAACGCTTGCAAGTGGTTTTTCCCTCTTTTGAATCCTCTACTTGAAGTTTAACGAGTGAAAGATAAGGCCCAGTTGTTATTGTTAGGATAGATATGATTCTTATTTTTGTTGACATGTTTTTTTTCCGATAGTACTTCTAATTTGAAGATGCATCAGTGCAGGCTGTTTGACAATCAGGTGTATGGTGTTGTTCATGGACTTCTCATGGGTCATAGAGAGAATCTATGGCCGCAAGCTCAGAGCTTATTCATCAAAGTAAAGGAAATGGATGGTTCGAACGCTTCTTCCTTTGACCTCTGGCACTTTGTTCAGGTATATATCACACAGATATTGTAGAGGCCCAAGTTTTGGAACAAGGCGCCCAGGAGGTTGCGCATGAGGGAAGATCTAGACAAGTTTGAGAGAAATTATGGTCTAATTCTTGCTTGAACGTACACCTTCCAAGCTCGGTTTAGAGCCCCACTACTATGTCTACTATGTTTTTTTCATGCAATTTGAATGAAAACCAGTTCATAAAGAAATAGTTTTCAATTTGAAGAGTGACAAAGAGGTTGAGACATTATTTTCAATACCAGAAGATGAAAACATATACAGTATAGCTATTCACATTAACGCACACTAACAAGAGTTTGTTTTTAAGAATTTTGTTTAGAACACAGTTTGTTTTTAAGAATAAAATTTGCTTTTTTTTAACATGCTTTCTGGCATGCTCATTGCATAACTATATGCACTTGCATGGCATCACAACTCCCATATTATACTCCTAAGTTTTGAGTATAATATATGTGTCTGTAGTGCTTGAGAAGAGGCAGTGTTTCCCAATCGACAGGGTGATGGTCCGGTTTATACAATTTAAAAATCAATTTCTGGGTGGTGGTTTTAAAAAAAAAAAAAAATTCTTTGGATTATTTTGGTTTATGTTTTATTTTCATAGCATTTTGTCATTTGATATTTTTATTCAATTTATTCTTTATCATAAAATAGTTTCGTTTTGTTAAAAATAACCAATTTAAATCATCTATTTTAATAAGAAATCATGCAAAACAATTTTATTTCTCTTAATTCCGTTGAAATTTGATCGGAAAACTATTCTTAGCCTTCAGGTAAAAAAAATCGTTTTTAATCTCCTTAATTAAAGAATTTTGGTTAGTGTATCAAATCAAAATTGTGTAGCCGTAAATTAATCATACAGACAGAATTATTTATCTTTTGAAATAAACAATGTAAAAACCCGTTTATATGTCAGTTTATATTTTCTTTGTAGAGAGCGTAGAAATTGAAAAAGTAAAATCAATAATTCTAAAGATATAACAAAGTTTTAAATCAATTGTGGATTTAACAATTGTTTTATATGAAACAATACATTTTAGCTAAAATTTAAGAATATTGGCTACTCATCATTTTCAATTAGTTTTAATAATAAATAAACAACAAAGAGTGAGGGATTGATTGCTATTCTGTAGTTTTAGTTTTTTCTTACTTTAGAAAATAGACCTTGGATTTTTTTTTCTTTTGTTTTAGTTGTTTTGCTATAAATTTATTTTCAAATCACGAAATAAACTCTATAGAAAAGTTGATTTAAAAAAAGGCTTTAGAAAGAAAATAGCTGTCCAAAACATATCTACCTTCATTACCAATTAACCCATGAGTTATTCATTTCGAAATTCGTTGGATAAAATAATAAATAATAATAATAAAAAAATTAATGTGTGTATATTATATTTTTAGTAGATATAATATATATGTTTACACAAAAAAATACAAGTTAAAATTAATTATAAATTATAAGAAGAAACCCGGGCGTAGTCCGGGAAAGACCCTAGTGGTATTTAAAAGCAACAAATAAATGACTTTCGTCATGAATTATCAATGAAATATTACAGAACAAAATTACAAAAAAAAAATTATCAATGAAATATTACAAAAAAAAAACATATCCTATCAAACAAACATATTAACTTTGGTAACCATGTATGTTTATGTAATTTGGATATTGAAAAAATTACACCAAAACAGTAAAAAGAACTGGCCTAGTTGATACAGAAAAAGTTGAAGGCTAGGAAATAAAATGATTGTTAGTAGGAAGAATCTGTAAATAGAGATAATAAAAGGGTGGATCTGTACAATTACCAAAAGTAATGGACATACCGGTCTAACCGGTGCGTCTGTCGGCGAGAATCACGCTGTAAAAATCTAAAAAAAAAAAAGAAAAAAAGAAAAAAACTAAGCCAAACGAATAACAGGAATTATCAGACGAGGAGAAGCGCACAGGAGGAACCATAGAGTCGATCAACCTAAAGCTTAGAATGAACGGTGAGTTGACTTCTCTCCGATATTGACCCAATCATCTCTCGCCACGTCATAGGTTTATTGCGTCCCCAGTAATCCATCACCTTCTCTGTCTCTCCCCCATCGAAAAACCTAATTCGATCGCCGCCGCCTCCGATCTACATCCGCCGCCGGCGAATCCCCCGGAAAAAACTTTACAAGTAAGATTCTTTATTCATTCACCGTCATTTCGTTCCTCTAATTGAAATTGGGTATTACAGATTTGAGATATTGATTTGGATTGAGATTAAAAGTCTCAGTCTTTCGATCCTTTTGATGATTTACACAACTCTCCATTGCTAAAAGATTGAATCTTTGAAGAGCTTCATGCTTAGGCCTACGGGTTTCATTTAAGCTTTGTTTATTGTATTGTTGTGGAGTCTGTAGGCTCTAGTTATGAAACCACTTGTGTAGTTGAACTTTGTCTTCATGTCTTGAATTGGAAGAGTTTCAGTCACAAAGGCTTCTTGTAAGAGGATAAAGACTTGTTCTTGTTCTTTGCTAGATATCTGCTGTGTGTTTTGCTCACCTTATGATTGCTACTTGCAATGGTGTTCATCTTCTTGAACTCCTTTTGCTTGCAGTGGATTTCAGAATTGATAATGGTGATGCTGCTGCTGGGATGATGATGGGACATAATGAAATGGGTGAAAGCTCCGGTCAAGCAATGATTGAGCAAGATGAAGAAAACCATAACGAGATTGGTGAACACTCTGGTGAAGAAATGACTCTCGAGCAAGATGAGAAAGTAGATCCGGACTCTATCCCTCTGGAAGTTGCAGATATGGCGGATGAGCCTTTTGTTGGTCAGGAGTTTGAATCTGAAGCAGCCGCACACGGGTTTTACAATGCTTACGCTACAAAAGTAGGGTTCGTCATCCGTGTTAGTAAACTGTCACGGTCAAGGCATGATGGGTCTCCCATAGGAAGGCAGCTTGTTTGTAACAAGGAAGGGTACAGGTTGCCTAACAAGCGGGACAAGGTTATTAGACAAAGAGCTGAAACAAGGGTTGGATGTAGAGCAATGATCTTGATTAGAAAAGAAAGTTCAGGTAAATGGGTGATCACAAAGTTTGTCAAGGAGCATAATCATCCTTTGATGCCTGGAAGGGTTCGAAGAGGTTGCATCTATGATCAATATCCGGTCAGTTCTTGCTCTTTTCATTGATCAGTATTCTTTATATTTTGCTAAATGAAGTCAAACATGTAATATATATTAGATTCAGCTATTGCCATTCTCTTACAAGTCTGCCTTAAATGTTCTGAAAGAATCAATCACTCTTGTTGATGTTTCTGTGTTGTCCGGTCAATGTGGCATTGGTTCATGATTAGTTGCTATATGGTTTGATTCTGAGTTTGCTTGTTTCTCATTTGGTACTGCTAAAGGAACGAAATTCTAAAGAGTTTGGTCTCCTCATTTGCAGAATGAGCATGACAAAATCCAGGAGCTGATGCAGCAGCTAGCTGCAGAGAAAAAGAGAGCCGCTACTTACAAAAGGCATCTGGAGATGCTCTTTGACCATATCGAACAGCACAATGAAGGCCTTACTAAAAGAATCCAACACATAGTAGACAATGTGAGGGATCTGGAACAGAGAGATCGTCAACAGAACCAAGTATAGTCTATTTTTGGTCTCAGGTTCTTCCTTGTTCATTTTTTACCAGTTTGATTTAGGAGATAGATCTTCTCTTCTGTGTTCCCTATATCCTCTCTTTTAATAAATATTTTTCTTGTCAAAATACAAAAGAGCTTGCAATCGCCTTCAACAAAGTTTTGTTCTGATGCTGCATAGGCATAACTCTAGGGTGTTATCTTGCTTGAACCCTAACTTTAGATAGTTACTAACAATAAGTCAATAACTAACCTATCTTCGTCCAATTCTCAACCTATTTGGCTTGTAAGAAAAGTCAAATATCTTTTTATCTAATTGTTCTTAACCATTCAGTTCAAGATTCATTGCATGACATTATTTACATAGGAGTAAAAAGATCAAAACCAGCTCTAATTTGATGATGATGATCTATTGTTAAATCCACCAGTTTTCATCATCTGAAGAAACTCCTTGTAATTGACTCTACCATCTCCATCTTCATCCACTTGCATAATCATCTCTTTACAACACTCTAGGGTTTTACCTTGCTTGAGTCCCAAGGAAGCCATCACAGACTTTAACTCCTCAACGCTAATAAACCCATCACCGTCTTGATCAAACACATGGAACGCATCTCTCATATCCTCTTCCTCTTTCTCTTCAACAATCGAACCGTAAAGAGATTCAAACTCGTGTATGTCTACACAACCATCTCCATTTGCATCCATCTTATGGATCATCTGGATCAGATCTTTGTCTGGCATGAAGATTCCTAGGTTCTCCAAGGAATCATTTAGCTCTTCCTTAGTGATGCGGCCGTCTCCGTTCTTGTCGAACATCTGAAACACTTGTTTCAGATCCACTGGGTCTGTTCTTGTCTGAGATTTTGGTTCCGGTTCTGAAAGTGGTGGTGGGATGTTGTCGTCGATGTACCAAGAAGGAGGGAAGAGAACTCTAAGCTTCTTGGGAACCAAACACAGAAGAAATGAGTTAATGAGGTTGTAGAGAAGAAAAACTCTCACCATAACTCTTGACTTTGTTAAAGAAGAGAGAACAAAGAAACCAAGCTTCGATGTTTTTATACAGTTGGAGAGAAACTTGAAATGAAAATTGTCTCAAGGTTGTTTTTATACAGTTGGAGAGACAGAGAGATAGAGATGTAGTTAATATTTAATAATTTGGCAAAAGATCTTTCTTGTTAGAAATATGAGAGAAGTGTTGCTTTGAAAGTTGTGTCTTTCTCATTAGCTCTCACTATCAATATATAGTGGAGGTTCATAAGGGTTTACAACAAGGAGAGAATCTACACATTTATTACATATTGACCACGGAAAACCCAAAACCCAATGTGGTAAAAAGGGAAACCAAGGACAGGAAAAAGAGTACAACACACATTACTCCCCCTGATTTGGACATCACTGAAGGTCCTTGAGTCTCCGCATTCCAATCTGCTGCGTAAGCTTCCTGAATGTGCTGGTGGGAAGTGATTTGGTGAAGAGGTCGGCTGAGTTCTCACTTGACCGGATTTGAGTGATGCTGACCTCCTTTGCTTTCTGCAACTCATGTGTGAAGAAAAACTTGGGTAGTATATGTTTGGTTCGGTCACCTTTGATATACCCATCTTTGAGTTGAGCAATGCAGGCTACATTATCCTCATATATGATGGTCGGACCATTGTCCTCGACCATTCCACTATCTGATCGGATGTGTTGAGTCATAGACCTCAACCATACACACTCACGACTTGCCTCATGCATGGCTAAGATTTCTGAGTGATTAGATGATGTGGCTGCTATAGTTTCTTTCATGGAACACCATGATATTGCAGTACCACCATGAGTGAACACATATCCGGTTTGGGACCGAGCATGGTGTGGATCAGATAAGTAGCCTGCATCAGCAAAGCCTACTAAACCATCTTTGGTTTCATTGGTATAAAATAGACCCAAATCCTTAGTTCCTTGAAGGTAACGTAGGATATGTTTAATTCCATTCCAGTGCCTTTGGGTCGGACATGAACTAAAACGGGCTAGGAGACTCACGGCAAAACATATATCTGGTCTAGTGTGGCTAGCCAAATACAGTAACGCTCCTATGGCACTGAGGTAAGGCACTTCTGGACCCAGGACATTCTCATTCTCGTCCTTAGGACGAAATGGGTCAGTGTCCACTCCAAGGGACCTCACGACCATTGGGCTGGTCAATGGGTGAGCCTGGTCCATGTTAAATCTCTTGAGTACTTTTTCTGTATATGCCTTTTGATGCACAAGGATTCCTCCTTTTATGTACTCAAGTTGTAACCCCAAACAGACTTTAGTTTTACCTAGGTCTTTCATTTCAAACTCTTTCTTGAGATATTCAACTGTTTGGGCGATTTCCCCAGGGGTTCCAATGATGTTCAAATCATCAACATACACTGCTATGATAACAAATCCTTTGTTTGCAAACTTCTTTATAAAGATACATGGACTGATAGGGTCGTTCTTATAGCCAACTTTGGCAAGGTATTCGCTTAAGCGATTATACCACATTCGACCACTTTGCTTAAGTCCATATAAGGATTTGTTCAGCCTTATGCAGTGTTCTTCTCGAGAACCTTTATTAGCTTTGAGCTCAACACCCTCTGGTAATCTCATATATATATTTCGTTATCCAGTGGACCATAAAGGTATGCGGTTACAACATCCATTAACCGCATATCCAAATTTTCTTTGATGGCCAGACTTATTAAAAATCGAAATGTAGTTGCATCCACCACAGGGGAGTATGTCTCCTCATAATCGATGCCTGGTATTTGTGAGAATCCTTGTGCAACAAGCCGTGCTTTATATCTTACAATTTCACCATATTCATTTCTCTTCCTCACAAATACCCACTTATATCCCACTGGATTAACATTATAAGGTGTCCGGATAATCGATCCAAAGACATTCCTTTTCTTAAAAGATTCTAACTCCACGTTTATGGCTTCTTTCCATTTGAGCCAATCTGATCTTTGAGTGCACTCTAGTATAGACGTGGGTTCATGATCCTCATCTAAGTCCATAACATCAAGGGCTACTTGGTATGCAAATATATCATTGATGTCAACATCTTTCCGGTTCCATCTTGTCCCAGACATTAAATAATTAATTGAGATCTCATCATTAGCACCTTCAGTACCATGAGGCTCGGCGTCCCGAGTCTCATTGGTTGGTACCTTAGGCATGGCCATTTCGGCCTTGTCTGGACAATCTATGACCTCGGTTTCTTTTGCACCTTTCTTTAGTTTCCGAGGTCTTTTATCTTTGGAACCAATTGGTCTACCACGCTTAAGACGTGCTTTAGACTCTGTAGCCACTTGATTGTGTCCATCTTGGACATCAATACTTATTGGTGCATTACAAGCTGGTATATAGGACTTAGTCACTCTTTTCGGGTCAGCAAAGGAATCAGGCAATTGATTAGCTAGCTTTTGCATATGAATTATTTTCTGGACCTCTAAATCACATGATTGAGTCCGAGGATCTTGCCATGATAAGGATGTTTGATTCCATACAATTTCTTTGCCCAGCTTGTTATTTTCTCCCCCTAATGTTGGGTACTCTGATTCATCAAAATGACAATCAGCATATCTGGCCTTAAATAAATCTCCAGTAGTAGGCTCAAGATATTTAATAATGGTTGGAGAATCAAAACCAACATATATTCCCATCCTCCTTTGAGGTCCCATTTTTGTTCTCTGTGGTGGTGCAATAGGGACGTACACAGAACATCCAAATGTTTTGATATGGGATACGTCTGGCTCATGACCCGAGAGTAATTGGGATGGAGAATATTTATGTTCACTGGATGGCCTTATGCGTATTAATTCAGCAGCATGTAATACCGCATGTCCCCAAGCTGATACTGGTAGCTTCGACCTCATGAGTAATGGTCGAGCAATCAACTGGATTCTTTTAATGAAGGATTCGGCCAATCCATTCTGTGTATGTACATGTGCCACGGAGTGTTCCACACTTACCCCCATGGACATACAGTAATCATTAAAAGCTTGAGAACTGAATTCACTTGCATTGTCAAGACGTATAGTCTTTAGTGGAAAATCTGGAAAATGGGCTCGCAGTCTTATGATCTGTGCCAATAGTCTTGCCAATGCTAAGTTTCTAGATGATAATAGACAAACATGCGACCATCTGGTCGATGCGTCAATGAGGACCATAAAATATCGAAATGTCCCACAAGGTGGGTGTATTGGTCCACATATATCACATGTATTCTTTCCAGAAAGTTTAATGTTTCCTTACTCACCTTTCCAGGTGATGGCCTTATTATTAATTTTCCTTGTGAGCATGGAATACATGTAATGCTCATAGGGATAGTTATCCTATCTTTCAAGGAATGGCCAGTTGAGCTCGAGATTATTTTGCGCATCATGGATCTGCCAGGATGGCCAAGCCTTTCATGCCATTGTTTAAAGGCTTCTCTGAACTCATTAGGAATTGAAGTGTTAGCCTCACTCGATTTTATATTGGCACAATAGAGGCCTATTGATATAGCAGGGATAGTCTCTAGGACTTTCTTATGGCCTTGGGCATTTTCATAAATCAAGAGGAATTCTTTCTTTCCCTCGCCCCTAGTTTCAACATGTAGATCATTCATGCGAATGTCTTTGAAACTTAACAAATTTCTCTTTGATTTAGGAGAATATAATGCATTAGAAATTTCTAAATGCATGCCTTTAGGCATCACTAAGTGAGCCGGGCCATGGCCTTCAATAAGGCTGGCCGTGCCTGCTATAGTCTTGATATTGGCACTCTTTAAAATGAGGTTAACAAAATATCTTTTGTCTTTTAATATAGTGTGACTTGATCCACTATCCACTACTAGCTGGTTCTTGTCTTCTTTCATTTCTGAAAAATAGACAAGAGTCAACACCTTAGATATTACATAAGGTTTAAAGTATGTTTTAATGGCTTTTTTTTTTTTCATGTTCTTAATAATTTCGACTTTGTATAAGGCATATAT
>NC_027753.1:22382964-22384866 GCF_000695525.1 Brassica oleracea var. oleracea | reverse complement strand
AGCTGGCCGGAAAGAGGATCGCCGGCTGAGAGAGATTTCTCAGGTGGAGAGCACAATCGTGCTGATAACGTGTTAGAAATATGAGAGAAGTGTTGCTTTGAAAGTTGTGTCTTTCTCATTAGCTCTCACTATCAATATATAGTGGAGGTTCATAAGGGTTTACAACAAGGAGAGTATCTACACATTTATTACATATTGACCACAAAGATATAGTCTTGGTCAAAGCTCATAAATGCTCCGGTTGAATGAGTCTTCATCTTGACTAGTCTTGGACGGATGAGACGGACCGGAGACGGGTGTAGACGGACCGAATAGTCGGATCGGATGTAAACCTCCTTGATGGTTAATGGCAATCCACATATCCATATCATGGATTTATAACATTTCTTACATAAAATCTTTTTTGGTAGAACCATTGATTCCATTGACTAACAACCTATACACGTTACCTCTTTGCTTAGTTTTATAACCTTTGTTAGAGTTCAGAAAAAGAAACTAAAAATTAAATGAGTAAATCGAAAAAGCATTTTCATCAATTTCCAAGAAAAAGTGTGATAGAAGTATATTTTACTTTGATGGAAGTGTGATAAAGTTAACAAACGTATTTGTTACTTCTTGTTTTTTGTCACAAAAGTATTTGTTACGTTAGACTCTAAAGTCTAAAAATACGAGTGAAGAAGGTAGAGGGTCTAAAAATGGAGGATTATTAAGTTTGTTTTATTTTGTACAAATAAATTAAAAGATAATTATTCATTTAGTTAACGTTAACGCGTTGTTATAATTGTTGGTGTTTGATTCTTGTCCCCATTTATTGCGTATTAGATTAAAACATGAGTAGTGGTTCACTAGCACATGCCACCACGAGAGGCTGACGGCCGTTAGAATAGGTACAAGTACTAATTAAACATTTAAGTTAACGTAGAAAAATTGGATCGAACGAAACACATGCAGTGGAACAAACATTGAATATTAAATCTAACGTATATTATTAACACTTTTGAATGTTAGTTACATTCGAAAATATATTTGAGGTGATCAAAAATTCGTTTTCATACAATTGTTTTATCTATTGAACCAGTATAATTTCTATACCTTTTGCACATTCTTTCAATCAAATGCATGCGTTTATGAAATACTTGTCTCCTAACACTTTTATGTTGTACAGTTCTCATTATATATATATCTTGACTGAATAGTGTTTTAAATATGTTTTTAAGTACGACAAAGATGTAAAGACAAGTTTCCGGAAACTTAGTATCTTCCGGAGATTCTCAGAGGGGGTGTGTAAACCTGTAAGGGTATTTTACCAACAAAAAAAAACCTGTAAGGGTATCTAATCACTCTTATGTGAGATTAACTCGTCTAAAAATTGTCTTCCAGCTCATCCAAAGCCACTACCACTCATGATCCATAATTCTTATCATTTTTGTAATTATATAAGTTTTACCTAAATGCTGAAATATAAAAAATGAAAATTGAACTATACTAGAGGATACAAGTTTTACTTACATCATCTCTGACATGATTTGATTAAAAAAATTGTCGTTGGTAATTTAGAAGTTTTTTATTAAGATATCTCGAACAGACACTGCAAAAAACATAATCTTAACGAGAGCGGTTTTCCTCGTAAGTTCGTCGTAAAAGAGGCTTTACGACGAATTAGCGAGGAACCACGTTTGCTCGTTACTCATCTGTCGTAACACATTTTTTCTCGCTAATTCGTCGTAACTTAGTGAGGAATATATTTCGTCGTAAAGACGAAGTAGATCATTTCGTCGTAAAGACCACGTCAATATTCCACGTAAGGAAGTCGCTATATTTCCTCGTAAATACCTCGAAACGAGTTCCTCGTAAACTACACGTAAATACCTTGAAAGTGTTTCGTCGCAAAATGCACGTAAT
>NC_027753.1:22380784-22381451 GCF_000695525.1 Brassica oleracea var. oleracea | reverse complement strand
AAAAATTAATGCAACATACCACAAAGTTCCGTCCGGTCGGTCGGGGTCGATGACTGGTAAACCTTCTCTGCCTGGCAGACAGAGAATGTTCTCTACATCGTACTGCGAGTAAGGAGCACTCGGAGGAACCATCAAATCGGGATGAATATTGGCGGCCATCGGAGGTGCCATCGGAGGAGGCACAGGAGGAGGCATCGTTGGATGAGCCATCGGGGAAGGCACATGAGGAGCCGATGGTGCACTAGAAGAAGTAGACCCAGAGACTCTCTGAGTGTACTGAGTCTCGGGGATAGTCTCCTGACCCGAAGAACCGGGGGCTGAAGAAGAGGCCGGGTCTAAACGACTACCCGGCTCACCGAAGATCTCTCTGTAACGGACAGTAAGTCTTCTTTTTCGAACCTGAGAAAAAAATAAAATTTTTAAAATTAACATCAACAGTATATTTCCCAACATTATCCACCTAATGAACACTAAATAACATAAAATCTGTAAACCTATCTAAATTCCCTATACTAACCACCTAATTTACCCTAAACTAACCAAATTAGAGAGGCTTACCATTGCTACGAAATGGAGAGGAAGTGGAGAGGAAGTAGAGAGGAAAGAAAGAGTGAGCGCTCGGGGGTATATATAAGATTACATATCGTCGCAAATTCGTCGTAAGGTT
>NC_027753.1:22378903-22379709 GCF_000695525.1 Brassica oleracea var. oleracea | reverse complement strand
ATGTGGGCGAGACTTACGTATTATAATTGCTGGAAGTCTTGCCACATGTTAATCTGGTATTTTTCTCCTTTTTTTTTTTTTCTAGTTTTTACACTACGAGGTATTTACGACGATTTCTCCTTACGTGGTCTTTACGACGATTTGGGCTCACGTGGAATTAACGAGTGTTTTGTTTAAATCCTTTTACGTGGTGTTTACGACGATTTCTGCTTACGTGGAATTAACGAGTATTATGTTTAAATCCCTAAAATCTGAAACCTCTAAACCCCAAACCCCAAACCCCACACCCCAAACCCCAAACCTAAAACCCCAAACCCCAAACCTTAAACCCCGAAACCTCTTTAACGAGTATTATGTTTAAATCCCTAAAATCCGAAACCCCGAAACCTCTAAACCCTAAACCCGAAACCCCAAACCCCATATTCCAAACCCCAAACCCCAAACTCCAAACCCCAAACTCCATATTGCTTATTTTTATATATTCCAAACTCCATCTTTATTTTTAAATTTCGTCGTTATTTCCTCGTTGGCTTACGAGGTATTTACGACGATTTCTGCTTACGTGGTATTTACGACGATTTCTTATATGTTGTCTTTACGACGATTTGTGCTTACGTGGAATTAACGAGCCCCGCGTTCTTTATTTTAATATTTCGTCGTTATTTTCTCATTGGCTTACGAGTCCTTAACGACGATTTGTGCTTACCTGGAATTAACGAGTGTTATATTTAAATCCCTAGAATCCGAAACCCCAAACCCCAAATCCCATATTCCTTATTTTCTACTTCATATATTCCAAACCCCAT
>NC_027753.1:22361200-22378112 GCF_000695525.1 Brassica oleracea var. oleracea | reverse complement strand
ACCAAACCTCTTTAGACTTTCCACCGAGTCGCCCAATCTGGCTAAAGATGTCTGGAACACCAGCAACTGCATATGTTGGCGCAACACCACCATCATCATATCTTCTTGGAGCTCTTCTCCGTGTACGTACTTTTGACGCAAAGTAGTACGATGTGAAGTGAGAAACTTCTTCCATCAAACTTCCAGCAATTATAAAATCTTCAACTTTGGCGAGGTTCTTTGCTTTTCCCTTCAAATATTTCATGGCTCGCTCATACTGATACATCCATCCGTAATGTACAGGTCCACGAAGCAATGCCTCATATGGGAGGTGGACAGCTAGATGCTCCATGACGTCAAAAAATCCGGGAGGAAATATCTTCTCCAGGTTGCACAATAAGATGTGAATGTTCTCTTGAAGCTGTTCCACAACTTCTTCTTTAAGTGTGTGTGTGCTCAGATCCCTGAAAAATGCTCCAATGCCTTTTATATTCCAAAAAAAATTAAACACATTGTTAGTCATATATTATTTTGTAAATTATTGTGATATAATACACTACGTACCTGCAAGTGCTTCATGTACGTTTGTTGGAAGTAGCTCCGCAAATGCAAAGGGCAGTAGTCGTTGCATAAAGACATGACAATCATGAATCTTCATCTCGGAGAACTTTTGACCCTTTTCAACACATCAAGAGAGATTCGAAACATACCTATCGGGGAACTTCACTTCTGATGCCACCCAGTTGAACAACACCGACTTTTTTCTGAAGATAATCTGAATATCGAAACGGAAACTTGTCCATTGCTTTTAATATGTAACTCGCTTCTTGAGCAAATATCCGGCAAGTCCAACCTCGATTTTATGTTGTCTTTAGTCTTCCCTGGGACATTCAATATTGTATTCATGATGTTCTCAAAGAAATTCTTCTCTATATGCATCACATCGAGGTTGTGGCGCAGAAGAAGATCCTTCCAATATGGCAACTCCCAAAATATACTCTTCTTGTGCCAGTTGTGATGAACACCGTAAGAATCTGGCATATTACGAGGGACATGCCAATTACCACCCCAACGAACTGTTTCGTTAGCTCCGTAGTAGTCGATTTGCGCTTCAATTTGTTCTCCAGTTAGATATGGAGGAGGAGTGTCTCTCACAACCCTTTTGTGCCTAAACAAATTCTTGTTTCTTCGGTAAGGATGGCCAATGGGAAGAAATCGACGGTGACAATCAAACCAACTTGTCTTCCTACCATTCTTCAGTTGAAACGCATCTGTCGTTCCATTACAATATGGACAAGCTAATCTCCCATGTGTAGTCCATCCAGACAACATCCCATAGGCAGGGAAATCACTTATGGTCCACAAAAGCATCGCTCGCATCGTAAAATTCGTCTTCGTTGAACAGTCATACGTCCTCACCCCTGTTGACCACAAATCCTTCAACTCTTTTATCAGTGGTTGTAGGAAAACATCCAGGGACCTTTTTGGATGGTTCGGACCGTGAAACCTCTATTTATTAAATGCTTCCAAACATTTTCACGGTTTGCCAGTTTCGAATTGTTGCATTTCTGACAAGGACAGGACATCTTACCACTTTCTTGAGCGAGCGGTACGTGTTGAATCTGCTTGATGCATAAATGTCTCCAGGCCGGCAAGGTATTCTTTCGTCACTCTCCCGTTAGCATCTCTATGCATATACATCCACTTCCGCAACTCGTAAATAGTCCTGGAGCCAGCCATTTTTTTTTTCTTTCACGTTTTTTGTTGTTGGTGTGTTTAAAATGATGTTCAAACATCCATATTTATAGGAAATTTCGAATCTGGTAGTTGTAATTTTCCTATGAATTTACGACGAAAATTAATTAGGTGGCAAAAATAAACGTGTAACACCTACAAAGTTGGTGGATTCAAAATTTCCTCGCTAAATACACGTAAACTATTTTCTCGTAAATTACACGCAAAGTTTACGTCGTATTTACGAGAAAATAGTTTTTCCTCGTAAAATACTCGTCAAATTACATCCACTTTACGAAGAAACACTTTTGTCGTTATGTTACGAGGAAATAACGATGGCTTTAGTTTTACACGTAAGTTCCTCGTAAAATCGACGTAAAAGTACGAGGATTGTTTTTCCTCGTTAAATTTCCTCGTTAAGCATGTGTTTTCTTGTAGTGAGATGGTGAATCTATTCTTGGTGTCTTGTGAAACGAATCATGATATTTTTGTTATTAAACATTTAAACTACCAAGGACTACCTGAGATCAGGGGCAGAGTTAGTGCAGTGGAAGTGGGATCAGCTGACCCCATTTATATTAAAATTTTATTAAAAATTGTTCCCAATAAAAAAAGTTTCTGGCTCCGCCACTGCCTGAAATTATAATGGAAGCTAGAGGGATTGAAATATTTGATTAGATCACAAAATAAACCATTCAATTATTGTTTACAAGATATATTATACAAACATTTGAAGTACTTACTAGTGAAATTTTAACATGTATGCTAATTATATATTCAGTCAGCTCGGTAAAAAACATATTGTTTAGACTTCTTTTAGAAGCTGCTTAATCTAAATTTGAAATGTTTTTCGACTAATGATAATAAAATCGCCTATAACCAGAATTTAGAAATAAACAGTAAACTAAAAACATTTTTGTAAATAATAGTTACTTCTTTTAAACCGGCTTGAGGTTACTTTTCTATGATCTAGTACTAGAAGGCTGCCATTATAGAATAGGTCCATGTAAATTGCACTGATTTTTTGGTATTTTGAAGGATGGGACGAAGCAGTATTGCCTAAAAGCCGGAAAACAACCATTTCATATCTAACATATTGCAATATGTTCAATTCATACCCGACTTATATGGATGTGCTAAAACATACTTGAATTTTCAAAAAATTCAAATAACATACCTAATGTTTATTTTCTTAGCCAAATCATACCTCAGTCGCCACATCAGCTACCACATCATTAAATTTTGCTGACTTGGATACTACGTCAACTAATTTTGCTGACAAAGATACCACATGTACATTAAAAAACAAAATAGTCATTTTATAAAAATATTTTTTTAGAAAATGTAAAATTTTATTATTTAGTGAAATTAAAAAAAATAATTAAAGAATTAAATTTTAATCTTACATAAGAGATAAACTTGTAAATGTTTCGATCATATCACAACACCATCCTTATAAGAGTTATATATATGTTGTAATTATTCAAATTCAATGCTAGTATTGCAGTCGTGTTACTCTCGATTAATTATGGTTGTGTTTATTAAAAAAATTATGATACGTTAAACTAAATTCTTTAAATGTAAATAACATATTCCTGATTAATCAAGAGTAACACACTGCAACAGTAGTACTAAATTTGATACATTACAACATATATAGCTCTTATAAGAACGATATCATGATATGATCGAAATATTTAAGGATATATTTTTTATATAAGATTAAAATTTAATTATTTAATTAATTTTGGTTAGTTTTACTAAATGATAAAAATTTATAAATTTTCAATTTTTCTAAATTTTTTTTTCTATAGATCAGCAAAATTAGCTGATATAGCATATAGACCAGCAAAATTAGATGATGTGTCAGCTGATGTGACGACTGAGGTATGATTTGGCAAAAAAATAAACATTAGGTATGTTATTTATTTTTTTTAAAAAATTCATGTATGTTTTAGCACGACCATATAAGTCAGGTATGAATTGAACATATCGCGATATGTTGAGTATGAAATGACTGTTTTCTCAACCACAATCTCCACATGTATTCTCGTCTAATGTTTTTAAGACTAGCTAGTGTTTCTCTCGGTTTGAGTCAGCCAACCACAGAGCCATTGGAGAGGGAAGAAGATTACAAGAGAAAGATAGTGTATAGACAAAGATCATCGAAAAGAAAAAGCAAGGAAAAAAGATGAAGATTACTTGAGAAATTCCTAGGGTTGAATGACTTGAATCTATATGCATATAACCAAGTGGTCTTGGCATAGTGGTAAAGGGGTTCTAGCTGGAGCTTCCACCCTGGGTTCGATTCCCTTTGGCTACCCATAAACGCTTTTAAGTGTCAATAAAATCTGGATTTCTATGGGCCTCTTGGTGATTAGTCTTTGGGTATAGAAAGCTTTTTGGATCACACCAAGGTTATTAAAAAAAAAATCTATATGAATAACATCTCACAAAAACAATATTCTAATAAAAAATTGGCAAGGTCATATAGTGGGTCGTAAGAAGTAAATGGGTTTAAAGAAGGCCCATAAATTGCTAAAAGAATTTTGAGTTTTAATATTATTCAACACGCATATTTGAAGAGTCCTCATAAGTGGGCTCTCCTGTCTGCTTCCTTCCCTGCAGATTTCGAAATCTTCTCTCACTTTCTCGGCAAAATTCCCGGAAAAGCAGCAGGTATTTAGTGTTGTACCGCTTCTTCTTCATCTTGAAAAGAACTTCATATTCTTTCGATCTAAATGGGTTAATTGTACTTCTTTGGTGAGTGTTTAGTTTCCTAGGTTTTGATGTTCTGTAACAGTAACAATTCTCTTTGCATAGATTTTCTGTCTTTTTTCAGCTGAAACTATATGCTTTAACTCCTGTTCCTAGATTTGTTAAACTATTATGTGAAAATTGGGGAGAAATCGTTTTATATTGATTTAAACTTGTGACCGTTGGGAAAGTGTTGAACTCTGTGTTGTATATCTCACTGCTTTGGTCTTTCTTTGTTTCAAACTCCTAAAAAGTGTATTGCTTTTCTTTTTTGAAAAGGAGTGTGTAACGGTAACAGATGGTAAGGAGACAGGATGTGGATTTCTATCGCTGGTTTTCGAGGAAAGAGCTTCGGAGTTTGTGCAAGAAGTATAGTTTGCCGGCTAATAGATCAACCTCAGAATATATGGCTGAATCATTGGCTTCTTACTTAGAGGTATTTTCTTTTATGGTCATTAGCTTGAATGCAATCTGATATCATTAATATGCATCTTCATGTCTTTTTGGTTTGATAGTTAATGTGGTTACATGCTCTGTTGTTCTTCTGATGATTTTTCTTGTTTGGCACCTTAATCATGTGTTGTTGTATCTTAACAATTGCAGAAAAATTGTTTCAACTCGGTAGGATTTGGGATTCAAGATAGTCCAGGTGCACATTCTAGAGTACCAGCGAGTAGAAAAAGAGGTTTGGCAAATTTTATATCTATTGCTATAAGTTTTCTCTTGTCTTATGTTATTAAAACATTTATGTAGACTGGTTAGAATGTTTCTTGCAGATTCTTTTGGTAACGAATTGAATATAGCCAGAGGCGGTTGTTTTCAAGGTACAGTGGTTAGGGAACCAGGCTTTATCCTTGGGGATAGTACACAAACTCAGGTTCGATTCACCTTTTTAGAAAATGTCCATATGCTTGAAACCGAGGCTCGCTTACAATTGCTTTATGGAATTGAAGTTATATCGCTATGATGTAGGATAGTTCCTGAGAGAGATTTATTGATATGATTGCATAAATGTTTTCTAGTTTCTCTGCTACTCTTCTGCTGGCTAATGTCCTCTTAAACGTTTCTGTGGGAATGCAGGAACGAAATGGTGGTTTGATTGATTCTGAATGTGCTCCTTCATATATGAGGAGACTGAATGAAAAGGGTCCACTGGATCCTCAGCTAGAAAACACAATGAAAGAGGTAGACAGTAATGATAGACCTAGTTTTGAGTTTTCATGTTAGTTTGGAAGAGGATATTAGCCTTTCAGTTGATCTTAATTTCAATCCATCAGACTGGATTAATAGCTTGAGAAATGAGGTCAATGTATATGACAGAAAATCTACACATTCCTCTGATCTTGGCATTGATAATGCTACAAAGTGTAAGAAACAGAAGAGTTTGGAGCAAGACAAGGATGATCTATTAATCAAGCAATGAAAGACAATACTCAAGTACCTCCTGATGATCCTTCCAATGGTGAACGGTCTCTAGCAACCATACCTGATTCTTCAGGACCTGGCCAGATTGCACCATCTTGTGTTGAATCGTATAGCAAAAGCTGCTGTGTTGACATGGACTGTGTTCGGGAGAAGTTGACAAGTGGTTCTGTTATGGTTGCTGCAGAAGAGAATCATCCATCTGGTGGTGATCTCCTTCCGTAAAATCCATCCATGAAGAGTTTTGAGAAGGTGGGAAACTCACGTAGTGATATATGTCCAATGGAGCTGGTTCTGAGTTATCATCATTAGAAGCAGAGGCTTATCTCTCAAACCAGACGCGTTCTCCTCGCAAGACCAGTGGATCCTCAAATATCTCTTCTTCAGAGCTCATTATTGACAGAGAGTCCACTAGCTATTCTGAATCATTCAAGTTCCAGTACAGTGGAGGCAAGAACTGTCCGCCAGTGAATACCGAAGAGCAGGTGTGAAATATCTCCTTTACTATCTATTTGCTACAAGCATATTTGCCTTATCCTTTGCGTTGTTTCTTCTTTCACAGGAAAAGAGTGAAGTCTTAAGTGAGCAGGCAAGGCCCGAGTGACTTGTTTGAATGGTGAAACATCCACTGTGTTGTATAATATTAGTTCAAGTGATAGAGAAGGGCAAATGTAAAGATAGTCAAGGAGTGGCCTTTTTTCCTCTGACCAAGAGGTTTCTACCGCTGTTTTATTTTTCAGGTATGCTTTTGTGCTCTCTATATATATCATATGATTGAAGTTAATTGAATACTTATATGTTGTTGGCTTACACTTAGGACACCGAATATAAGGAGATTTCCTTTGAGAGCACTGGGTTGAATATCACTGAAGGGCTTTGCACTGACCTAGGGAGAAGTTAATTTTAGGTCAGTATGAAATTCTGCATTTGTGCCTCATCGTGTCTCACTCCAGTCAGTCTCCTCTTCTGTGTAGTTCCAAGGTTGTTGTAGATGTTCTCCTCTCTTTATCGAGTGAAAGGTGGATGTGAGGCGCTCCACCAAGAACCTATTTTCTTAGTTCAAAAGACTACAACCGTGGCGCTCGTTGGTAATCGATTGGCTTCTCCTTCTTGCTCCTGACGCCGTTTTACTTGGGTTTTGAGGACATCCCGCTGTGAAGGCATCTCCCGCATTAAGGCAGAGCTCTCTCTTGCCGATTTGAGTCACTTGTTTTCGAGGAGTCATGACTCCTCCTGCGCTCCATTTCCCTTGTTCCCTAGCTCCGACAGTTGGTTTAGTGTGCCCTCTGAGTCTTTGCCGCATCTCATGTGTCGCGTGGCCGGTTCGGGAGCCAATTTGTACCGCCTACGCTTGACCAGTAACCCGAGTTTCCATTGTCAGCAGCATCGATTTGGGTTAGTACTTTTATCTACTGTCGAGAAAGCTTGGGTTTGTTTGGTTGACGTCCTCCTCCAGTAGTGTTCCGGGGTGGGAGCCAGACACCTCCGTTGAAGCTGATTGGAGCCACTTCGATGATTGCTCGACTGAACTCTCCTTCAAGCTTTCTCTTGCTTCTTCAGGATTGCTCCAGTTATAGCAAGAAGCGCTTCGCACAGAGAGTCTCATTCTGTTGTCTCTTGTTCTATTGTGTCATATTAACTTCAAGCTTTCTATTGATAGAAGCTTGGACTTAATAATCTAGGTTCTTAAGGGTTTTTAAAAACTTTTTGCGGCTCCTTAGAATCAAATGGCTGTCTCAGTAGACCGTGGTTTCAGATTCATTTTGTAACCGAACCTTCATTACTAGTAATGACATTTACAATTTAGCAAAAATAAACACTATAGGAAATAGGAAACTTCAATTATCTACAAAAAAAAAAGTAATGTAAATATTTTAGTTGTATTAGTCCAAGAGAGATGTTTTCCCTGAATTTTCATAGTATCTAATAATATTGGCCTGTCTTGGAAAAAAAATCAATATTTTATACTTATTTTGATCTCATTTTGAACATGCCCGTGGAGATAATACTAGTAGATAATAAATCCTAAACCAATGGTTGGATTAAGGAATCATCTCCCAAAAATTCTGGAATAAAAGTTGAACACATAACGAAAAAAGTCCAAAAAAAGAATGGTATTCCTAGGAAACAAAAGGCAAAAGCCTCAATATGATTTGATGGAACTCTATACGTGAGGAGAAACATAGATCCCACCATATGGCTGATATGCCCGAAGAATGTGACACACATCTGGTCTTTAAAAGACGCCCTCACGGCAATTTCCAATAAACCAAACACAAGGTATAAGACAGAGGGGCCTATGACATGGAAAAACAGGACGACATCAAAGCCGCCCCTTGTATAGAAAATCTGAAAAGTTAGCAAAGTGAATGCTGTGATGATCAAAATATGCATCACTATTGAGTAGACTACTCCCGAAGTCATCCTGCAGTTTACATGAAATCAAGACATGTATTAAAATCAAATAGCTTTTAAATAAGAGATAAACAAAAGACACTCACCTGAGGATAAATCTTAGTGAACGTTTCCACATATCTTGTCTCTTTACAAGAAAGTCATCCATCTACAAAACAAATTAGAGGTAAAACATCAAATTAATGACTATCTTAGTTAAACCCTAAAAATCAAAAGAAACCCCAAATTAACCCTAAAACCCAAAAGATAAAAGCTTATCAACTAACTCACCGGCAGGAGTATAGGGACAGCAACAGACAGCAACAAAAGAACTGACGGCAGTGACTTAGAGACGGTAGTGCAAGCCCCTGTTCTGAAGTTTGATGAAAAACTAGGCATCATAACCTACGTATTTATATATAAATAAATATTAAAAAGTGAAAAGAAAACAAATAGGAAAAGGAGTTGTCGACCGACATATGAGGACTTTTAAATTTTGTAATAAATTTTATAATTTTTTATAATTCTTCAAATTATATTTACCACAATGAATCAATGATTAGGGAAAAGTACAGTTTCTCTTTATCAGAATTACGTTTTATAATTAGAGTATTGTAACCATAGTTTTGCAAGTATTTACCCTCTCTTCAAACAGATTTGTTTGGCAGCTCTACCCTCTGATCAATTTTCTCTCGGCATTCCTAAGCTGCTTATACTTTGAATTACTGGATGATAGATTTACCGGAAGCTTGTGCGCCAAGTAACAGAGGTGATGCATAAGAGACTGTTGTTGTGGTTTTCAGAGTTGAGTTCCAGCCACTGAATTGGTAGATGTAGTTTCGTGAGTCGTGACCAGACCGGTGATGGTATCCCACCAGACTCCAATTGAATTAGTCAGTTTGGCTGCCACCGCTGGAATCAAACTCGTTCTTGAACTGCCTAATGCCTTCTATATGGTTCGGACGGCAAGCAACAAGACTTACTATACTTATCATGACAAACAGACTCATTGGACTGGATACGTTTGTACTTTGTAGCTCTTAGTGTCTTTTTTATTTCCACAAACTAGCATTGTTTTTTGTTTCAAAGCTAGAATATGAAACCGGAATGTATGTATATTATAATGTGTTTGACCACAACACTGAAGATTATTGGGGGAAAGTGTATCTGAAATCAGAACTAATGCTAATGCAATTATTCGTAATCCTGCTGTAAATTACAGGGATATTTATTATGAAAAAACCTTTGAGCAAAGACTGGTAGCCTCAATAAGAAGCCAGCAAAGGAAATTGATTCAGTAGCCCTTAAAAGAGTTCAAAACACACTATTTCTCCTTCAAGGTGGATAGATATCAAAGCCAAGTTAACGCAAACAAGAATGTGCTTATTCAGCGGCTTCAAGTGCAGAAGCTCCAGAGATAATTTCGATAAGCTCTGTGGTAATAGAGACTTGACGAGTACTTTTGTAAGTGAGGGTGAGAGGGTCAAGCATTTTTCCTGCGTTTCTGCTTGAGCTGTCCATGGCAGACATCATACCTCCCATCTCACTACATGCATTCTTCAGCACCGCATTGAACATTACCTAAAACAAAGTTTAAGAAAACCTTATATGTTTAAACACCGTTCATGGTTACTTACACAAGAGAACTGGAACTCGGCAAGATTCTCTTGAATTATGAGTAGAAAACCAAAAATGAGTTGAAAAAGTTGATGTTTGGATGGTTCATTTTAGGTATTAATCATGAAGCTAGTAAATATGTAACAGGTTGATAGTGTCAAACACATTTGCAATGTACTTGGAGCTAGTGTGTTGACAAGAATCATTCTTTTAACTTGAAGGGTTAAATTGGAACTTCAATGCCGCCATTGAGGCTTGCCGTCAATGGGATCACCTTGTTCATCATCGCAGCTTCAAGATTCAGTTTTACACTCTAAGCACGATTACCTGAAAGAAGCCAATATAAGATGATAGGTATCATGTATATAGTTTAGATATCGTTAGATACTATTCTCTGTATATTCCCTGGAATATCTCACATGTACGTTGTATATAATATCGTATCAATACAATTATCAGTTCAAGGGAAACAATATTACTTACATGGTATCAGAGGATTCTCCTTCCTGAACCTTTTACGCAAATTCCCAACTCTTTTCTTCTCCTTCTTTCGTCTTCTTCTTCTCTAAATATCTTTTTCTGTACTTCAATGGCCGCCCCTGCTGCTGTTGCTCCTCTTGATCGTGTGTATGGTGTCACAAACATCAAGACACATGTTCCGCTTCTCCTAGATCTCGATGATGGGAATTATGATGCTTGGCGTGAGTTATTCATGACCCATTGCCAAAGCTTTGATGTTGCAGGCCATCTAAATGGCACTCTGCTCCCAAACAACGATGATGATGAAGCTTGGACAAAACGTGATGGCGTTGTTAAGCTTTGGATCTACGGAACCCTCTCCAAAGATCTCTTTCGCAGCACGTTTAAAACTGGTGGGACTGCTCGCGAGATCTGGATTCGTCTTGAAACCTTCTTCCGTGACAACAAAGAAGCTAGGGCCGTTCAACTCGATCACAAGCTCCGTACGCAAGAGATAGGTGATCTCACCATTCATGCCTATTGCCAAGAGCTCAAATCAATTGCTGATCTCATGACCAATGTCGATGCTCCGGTCTCCGAAAGAACATTGGTTACCTATCTGCTCAACGGACTCAACGCGAAGTACGACAACATAATCAACGTCATCATGCATCGTCAACCTTTCCCGACGTTTGATCAAGCGCGTTCCATGCTGCTCTTGGAGGAGGAGCGACTAGGATAAGGCAAAAAGACCTCGCCTTCTTCTTCTTCTGCTAAGGTTCTCAACGTCACCACGAGCCAACCAGAACAGAAATCAAACAACTCAAACTTTCAGCAACGCAACTTTCAAAACAGAGGAAACAGAGGCCGTAACTGCGGTAGAGGTCGCTCCACCAACAATCAACAACGACAGTTCTTCAATCAATGGAGCGCACCGTACTGGCAAACAGGATATCCAATGTGGCCACAACAACAGTTCAATCCATGGATGTAGCTATCCCAGCAGTCGCACCCACAGCAGGGACTACTCGGCCCGCGTCCTCAACAACAGCTCCTAGTACAAGGACCACACAACAACGCCGGTAATCAGCAAATACCCACCACGGATTTCGCCTCAGCCTTCAACACGATGACCCTAGTCGACCCCGCAGACGGCCAGTGGTATATGGATTCAGGCGCAACTGCTCACCTCACAAATGCGGCAGGTAATCTTAAGTCTGATTTTAAAAATAGCATCGGAAAAACAGTCATTGTTGCGAATGGTGGTAAGATTCCAGTTAGTTCCTCCGGTTCATATTCTTTTCAAAATCATTATCGTCCTCTTTCTCTAAAATCTGTTCTTGTTACTCCGTCAATTTTAAAAAATCTCTTTTTTGTTCGTCGTTTTACTAAAGACAATTCTTGTTCTGTTGAATTTGATCCTCTTGGTTTCTCTGTGAAGGATCTTCAAACTCGGAAGATGATTCTCTGCAGTGATAGCCCAGGAGATCTATACCCGCTACTTCCATTCAACAATAAAGCGGCATCTCAACCTTCTGTTTTTCTTACTGCTTCTTCTGATATTTGGCATCGTAGACTGGCTCATCCCAGTGAACAAACTTTGAATTCTTTGCTTTCTTCTTCATTATTATCTTGTAATAAACGCGATGCCTTTCATTTGTGTTCAGCTTGTCAAATTGCAAAACATACAAAGCTTCCCTTCACTATCTCAAAATCGACAGCCAAAGAACCATTTGAAATCATTCACTCAGACTTGTGGACTTCGCCGATACAGAGTTTAAGTGGAATAAAGTACTACGTTCTCTTTCTCGATCAGTACTCCCACTTTCTCTGGGTTTATCCCCTGTGGTATAAGCATGAAACTTTTTCTAAATTTCTCCACTTTTCCAACTATATTAACACTCAGTTTGGAAAGAATATAAAGTCATTGCAGTGTGACGGTGGAGGAGAGTTCGATAACTCTAAGTTTCGTGACTTTTTCGCGCAAAAGGGTATAGCCTTCCGCTTCTCTTGCCCTCATACTTCGCAACAGAACGGAAAATCTGAAAGAATGATACGTACTATCAACAATGCAGGACGTAGCCTTCTCTTCCAAGCTAATCTACCATCCTCTTTCTGGGTAGAAGCTCTCCACACGGCAGTCCACTCTTAATATCCTACCGTAAAAAACAATCGGAAACAAAACTCCTTTTTCGGTACTTTTCCAAAAGGACAGAACTTAGGTTCACCCCCTAGGGTGAACCTTTAAATTTACCCCACCCTTTATGACCAATTAAAGTGACACATAGATTATTAATTAAAAAACATTAAATTAAATAAAAAATAGCTACAAAAAATAAAAACGCCAGTTTCTCTTGTAAATCAAAGGTATAAACTTAGAACCTATATCTTGAGATTATGTTATTGTTTCTTGTAAATATTGATACGTGTTTAACTTTCTAAAAGCTTCAGTTTCTCTTGCAGGTAGTCCTATTAATGAATCAATTGATGTATATTGTCACTCAACCACAAATCCTAAACAATCTAAAAATTTTATTCTTAGCAGCCGAAAATTTTCTTTTTCCATTGGATTAACACGATTTCTATATAGGACGAGACATATGAAATTTAATGTTGTCCTTGCTTGGCAATTACTTTTAGTAAGGATTAAGGTCATAAGGTACAAAAATTAGATTGTTTATGCCAAAGTCTATGTAAATAAAGAATAAAAGTTGCACCAAAATAAATTAATACTCCCTCCGTTTCAATATAGATGATGTTTTAGAAGGATTATTTTGTTTCAATTTACATGAAGTTTTGAGATTTTAAGGTTAACTTTAACTTTATTGGAAACTGTTCAACCAATTAGATTTTACCGTCTTTTTAATAATTGGTTAACTGATTTTAAAAAAGTAATTTTCTTAATCTTTGTGCACTAAGGCAAAACATCAAGTATTATGAAACGGAGGGAGTAATAAAGAATAAAAGAAAATTTACAAAAAAAAAAAAACACAATTCATAAAAAAGAGAGAGAGAGAGAGAGAGAAGTAGCAATCACAATTTATAGGGTTATCTTAAATCTATGGATTTGAAAAACCATGAATGTTAACCCATTCAGCTTATTTGGTTTAGCCGTCTAGGTTATCCTTGCACCAACTTGTTCCAGACTATCCATGGTCCAACTGGAATATTTTTGAAGTAAAATTTTCATCAATGCTTAATTCCTGTACATTCTTCAAAATGTTTGCGAGTTAGAATGAAAAAAAATAAAGAGAGTATTACATTTCATTTCATTCCATATCATTTTATATTATTCTACAAAGATAAGCGACATTTATTTGAAAAATCATTCCACATCCAAAAAAGTTTGGAATAAGTGGAATGCTGGTTCCATTCCATAAAATTCCAGAAATAATTGTTCATGTTGTTCCGTATATTCATTTTCCAAGTTACCAGTTACAGTCCCAGTATCTTCTAGACCATGTCTGAGATATGTTGTTCCTGAAAAAACATATTTCTAGTTGTTTCTTTGCTGTTTAGGGTGGTCGACTGTCGCACATATGGAAGCCACTGGCGTCAAGCCAGGGATCAGTCCAGACATTTGTGACAGCTTCACATTTTCGTTGTAATTATTGCAGAATTTTTATTTATATATTCTTAGAACTAAAACAGCAGATTTGCTGCTTTCTCTTAGAGACCTTATTGTACTTATGATGATGAGTCTCAGTTGAGTCTCAGGCTAAGCACATAACTTTCTTACTGAAGTTGTGTGAGGCAATTTGTCGAACACTTGGTGACTTAAACCGAGATGTTATGTTTCTGCAAGGTCTTGGTTCTCTTCCGAAATGGCCTGTTTCCGCTCATTCTGAACACGTCTTCTTCAATCTCGTCTCGAGAAAGAGCGACCCTGAGACTGTGACTCTCCTTCTTTACATTCGCAATTCTCCTCGGCTCCATCGCTCCGACTTGTTTCTGATTCTTCACATTCGAAGCTCCTCCGCCGGGAACACACCGTTTCCCTTCCTTCCTCGGCCGCAGATTCCAAGTCCTCTTTTCCTCTCTCCGCGGCGGGTATCATCGGGTTTCAGGTGATCGTGCTCGGATGACGGCGCGAATTTATTAATTTTTTGTAATTTAATAATTGAATTTTTAAATAAAAGAATAACGAACAGTCTTAATTAAAACATAAGGTCTGAAGAGAGAGAGAGAGGATATAATTTAAAACATTTATTTTAACGAACAGTAGTTACAGTATTCATGACTCGACTAATCTAAATTATATCTAAAATCATAGATTTAACTGTGATAAAAATATATAATTTTATAAGAATAAATATTTATTTTATAAATATAAATCATAGGACAAATATATAATTTTATAAGAATAAATATTTATTTTACTATGATTCTTGTAGAAGATATTGCAGAGACTTGGTGTAAAATCTCTAGTGAGATTCACATCTGTTTCCAAGCAATGGAAATCGACTATCAAATCAACATCCTTTGCGTCAAGACATCTAATCCGAGCGCAGACACGAGATCCAGATATCCTTCTTGGCGGAGAGCCTCTCCATGTACCAAAACCCTATTCTTATCTAAGGACTTTGGAGTTAGGATCTTCAGAATTTAAACAGAGCAATATTATTCCCAAACATGATCAGAGACCTTGTTTCATTACCGGAAGCTGTAATGGTCTTGTTTGCGTCTACCATGTTCCGAACTTCATCTATCTCGTCAATCCCGCCACTAGATGGTGTCGACCTCTTCCCAAGGCTAAGTTTTCAAAAAATTAACCGCATTAGACGAAGTCTAGATAGTAAGCTTTCACTATCTTTTGCTTGATGAATTTTCTCATACATATTTTATTGCTTAATTAATTGTTTTACTCTCCCGTGCATATAGGTAATAACAGATGTGATTTTCTAGGGTTCGGTAAAGACACTATGACAGGCAAACACAAGATGGTTTGGTTATATAACTCTTTAGAATTAGACCTAGATGGTCAAACTACATGCGAGGTTTTTGATTTTGCCACTAATACTTGGGGACATGTGACTGGCTCTACACATCGAATTCTTCTTAAAGCTCCGGTATATTTAGATGGATCAATTTATTGGTTGACTCACAAATATAATGGAGAAACAAAAATAGTTTATTTCGATTTTCACACAGAGGTTTTTCAAGTGATGGCGGCAACTCCAGTTGTTCATGCATCTTCTTATTGCATTGTCATATTCAGTCTGAATAATCATCTTTCCTTGTCTGAGAAGAAAATCAACAGTCAAGAGATATGGTCATTGAATTCGCACACGATATGGGAGAAAACTTACAATATAAATCTAAGCCTGTTTGGTGGCTTAGATTTTCCAGTCATACCGGTAACACTTATAAGCAAAACAGAGTTACTACTTTTTTTCCCGTATGCCAACTATCCTTGTTTAACAGTGCAAAGAATAGGTTCTTCGTATTCTTCATATTACAGTTCTGTTTCTGGTTTTTATATAGCTGTTCCTTTCATTCCAAGCTTGATCTCTATTTAGTTGAAGATTTTAAAGTTATTTTTCATTTTTTTCCAACTTTTTTCGGTGCAATACATATTATTAGATATTGAATTAATATTCCAAATTAGTTATCATATTCTAATTGATACTCACTAACTTCCTTGCTATAGTGTCTTTTTATATATCATCTATAAGAGATTTAAGAGTATATAATCGTTAGCGAAATTCCTCCATGTCTTCTACGATATGTACGTGTACGTAGGAATGTAGGATGATAAGGAAACCCATATCTATGACATGATAAATATAAAGCTTAACCTGGAGTAGCCTGATTTTTCTTTCCAGTATCTGTGAGTAAACTAGAGATCACGTCGGGTGTTATTAGTTATGATAATCTAATGTCTATCGTCTGTGCAACAAACGATGTCTCAGAGTGATGTATCAACGGGACGATCAAAGTTCATCAGGTTGGTGAACTATTTGTAATAATATAAGTAGAATGATTCAATATGTTTATGCATAGACGACCAGTTATAAAATCACTACTATATATAAAACGCTGGTGAGCAAGATTTTTTATCTTCTTCCACTAACTGCGATGACAAAGGCAACATATCAGTTTTTGTTATATGCAGTTTAATCTATCAAATTTAGTAATTAATATAATTATGTGCAGTTTGAATCTTGCATACGGAGAAGAAAAAAAACCAACAGGAGATATTGTCGTTAAGCTGATGCAATACATGGTGGGAGACTTGTATAAATTTAAGCATTGCTTGTTGCCGGTCATGGTTTTTGGTTTACAAGAAAACAACGTTACTACTTCATTACCCCTTTTACCAATGATCAGAGGTTGTCTAATACAAGCTACTAAACATAGGTTCTTATTTTGTAAGAGTGTAGGTAGAGTTGTTCAAATATATGTATAATCTAAACTAACAAAATAAAATAAAAAATCCTCAACACAAGTTCTATCATTAAAGTTACAAATTCGATACACTACACTACAAGAAAACAGCGATATTCTGACGGACATTCCGACGGAAAATGAAATCCTCGGAATATACCGA
>NC_027753.1:22349564-22353275 GCF_000695525.1 Brassica oleracea var. oleracea | reverse complement strand
CGAGGGAACAGTTCCTCGGAATAAACCGAGGAAAAAGTCCGTCGGTATACTCCTATCGATCGATGTATATATGTCCAAACACGCATCGATCGATGAACTTCCGAGGAATTATCCCGACGAAGTTCTACCTCGGTATATTCCGAGGACTTTTCCGACAAACAAGGGATCCTCGGAATTTCCTCGGAAATTTATTTCCTCGGAATTCCGTCGGAAAATTCCGAGGGATTTCAGAGGAAAAAAGAAATTCCGAGGAATTATTTCCGACGACGTATTTCGTCGGAATTGCGTCGGAATAACGATATTCCGACGAAATTCCGACGATTTTTTCCCTCAGAATCCTTGATGTTTTCTTGTAGTGCTACAAGTAATTATTATTATAAAATAAAATGATCTGATAATTTAAACAATTTTAATGAATGAAATAATATATATTTTTAAAGAAAAATAAAATATTTCTTTATTACTAAAGCTATACAGGAAAAGCAAATAAAAATCACTTTCCTGTGATGACTAAATTTAATTTTATCAGAAAAAGTAAAATAAATTCATTTAAAAATAGAAATTATTTTATTAAAACTGAAAGTGAAAACATCATTATCGAATGGTAAAAAAGTATGCATCACCAACGAGCTGTTGGTTTAGTGGTAAAAGAATGTTTAGTAGGCACTCCGAGCCAACGAGAAAATTTACAATGTTTGGGTTTTTGGCAAAAGAGATGAAATCACATTTTTTAGTTTCACCATAAAAACAATATTTCTATGCATTTTATGAATCAACAATACTTTTTATTAAAAAAAAAAAAATTTATTAACCATCTGAAAAATCCAAAAAAAAGAAGATAGAAATCAAAGCGAGATATGGAATGGAACTATGCTACGATACCAAAAGAAAAAGAGTTGATAAACTAGATGTTGTTACCCTAATAGCGACATTGTATGCGGTTTTTAAAAACAATTTTGTTATAATAATAACTCGCTATAAAAGAATGTAAAAGTAGTCTCTCTTCATTCATGCAATAAAAGAAGAAATAGAAGCGACATGGTCTCTATTTGGACATCATAGAATAGAAAGACCCTTGCAGTCTCTTGGAGTATTGGTTACATTGTTATGGTCCTTATGATAACCAATACCAAAGTTGCCAAACCGAGAGAAGCAATGGCTCGGGGGAATATCTGTCTCGAGCTTCGTCAGTATGGATTCCATAGGTAGAGATAGGATTCACTATGGTAATGAACATGTGTGAGAAACAAGCCATCACAGTTGATGAGCTTGTGTTGTCTTCCATATTCGAAGAAACATGGTATTTGGGTAGACTTCACATCTTATTTGTGTGGATTGATCGAAGAAACACCATTATCTTCAACTCTTAGAAGATATATTATTCACATCAAAACTGCACAAATCATGTATAAGTAAGAGTGGTTTTACGCTTCACTTAAAGAAATGTAGGAATGAACAATTGTTTACACTGATAACGAAATGACTAAGATCATTTACATATATTTTAGTTGACATTAGTACGTTTTAGCTTTTAATTAATGTATGCTCACAAATTAAGAAGAAGATTAATGGTGCATACCTTAATGCTTTGCATTAATTTGCATGTGAAACAAGTTGGTTATTGTATACGAGTTTGATCATTCACGAATGAGTTAGGGGTAAACATTGTTTTAATTTGAGTGATGACTAACTGTTATTTTTGGGAGAATTATAAAAAAGGTTGGGAGATAAATTAATTTGCAAAAATTAATAATAGTGATTGCATAGTAATAGTCAATAAAATAGCCTAGCTAGTGTTTGTTTTAGTTTAACAATCAATTGCTAACAATCCACTAGTGTTACGATAAGGTTGGATTGACGTAAACTCTTTGTTTCTTTGCTGCGCGAACTATGAGGATCCACCACTTTTATATTTTGGCTCTTAGGAGAAGAGTCCATTTCATGTTTACTGCTATATTTTTTTGAAGCTTTTTGATTTGTACTATCCATGATCAATTAATGTGTTTTTCCCTTTCAATGCAATCATCAGAGCTATCTCCATTCTTATAACTCAACTTTAGCTTATTTTTTGGTATTTCTTTTCATCATTCTTTTAAGTTTTGAGTAAATATTTTTTTTATGGTTCTAAAAAATTTCGAATATTTGCCGGCTTTTGACTTTAGAAACAAAAAAAGAGTTTCTCGCTAGTTTAGGTATATCCGTATATATAATTTTTTTAATGCTGATTTATTATGACATTACATTTATGCGAAAGATTACATAGACGATTCGACAACCGACAATACTACATGCCTTATGAAGATCTACGCCTAACTGCATCATCTGAACCGTCCTATGAAGATCCATTCCTGACCGGATTTACTTACACCATGTTGAAGATTTCTTACTAGTAAAATTTTAACAAAGAAAACTACATGCATGAAATCTCAAAAACTCCATTACTACGTGCACCATGTCGAAGATTTCTTACTAGTAAAATTTTAACAAAGAAAACTACGTGCATGAAACCGCAAAAACTCCATTACTACCTGCCGGGTTTTTATTTCCAGTATCTGTGAGTAAAGTAGAGATCACGTCGGGTGTTGATTTGTGCTATTAGTTTATGATAATCTAATGTCTATCGTCTATGTACAACAACGAACGATGTCTCACAGTAATGCATCAACGGGACGATCAAAGTTCATCAGGTTGGTGAACTATATCTAATAATATAAGTAGAATGAATAAATATGTATGCATAGACCAAACCAATTATAAAATCAATACTAGAAAACGCTGGTGAGCAAGATTTTTTATCTTCTTCCTCTAACTGCGATGAAGAAGGCAACATATCAGTTTTTATTATATGTACTTTAATGTATCAAGTTTAGTAATTAATATAATTATATGCAGTTTCAATAATCAAAGACGGAGAAAACCATGTAAATCTCTGAGACATGGCTAGACCGTTACGTAAAAGATGACTCTGTTAAGTTACACGTCGCATTGATTTAGAAGTGAGAGTTTATTCATCACACACAATTGTCCACGAGACTTGCAAACATCATCGCATGAATCTCCTTGCCTATGAAACAAATTCAATACAAACGTAGTCTAAGAATATGGTCTCCAAAAAAGCGTATACAAACTCATCATGGTAGAGAAGTGAGTGTATGTGTTATATACCTTCCGACAATAACGTCAATACCAATTGTTTCAACTTGTGTTAGATTAGCCCCTGTTTCAGTTATTTAAAATGTAAAATGTATTTTAACATTTAAAGTTTAAACAATATATAGTTGAAAGAAAGAGTAAGCAATCAAAAGCTAACCTGACGCATTTGTTGAAAAATAAACTTGATTTGGATCAAACATTATTGGGTTAATCATGTGTTGATCCAAAACTTAGCCCAAATTCTAGAAAAATCATCCACCTCCTTAAAATAAAAATCTAGATATTCTTATAGAATTATCTAGATAATTAAGATAAAATAATCTAGATTTTTAAGTAGAATTCTCTAGATTTAAGATTAAAATATGTAAGATATTTTGTACTTTGGAGGCTATAAATACCTCCACTCTCTTCTCGTTTTGTATCACCAAGAAATAATCAACTTTGTAACAAACTTTCAAGTAATAATAAATCATCTTCTAAATTATAAAATCTTTCTTCTTCACAAAGCTTCTTTCTCTTCAAACACTTAAACACTTTCTCCATCTTTATAAAGTTTTC
>NC_027753.1:22348751-22349496 GCF_000695525.1 Brassica oleracea var. oleracea | reverse complement strand
CATTGCTCACTAAGAGCAACTATGACAATTGGAGTCTTAGGATGATGGCTATCTTAGGAGCACATGATGTGTGGGAGATAGTCGAGAAAGGCTTCGTTAAACCGGAGAATGATAGTGGTTTATCTCAAACATAAAAGGATGGTTTGAGAGATTCAAGGAAGAGAGACAAGAAGGCTCTCTGTCTAATCCATCAAGGATTAGATGAAGACACATTTGAGAAGGTTGCTGGAGCAAAGACATCCAAAGAAGCATGGGAGAAGCTTCGGACATCTTACAAGGGAGCAGAACAAGTTAAGAAGGTACGTCTTCAAACTCTAAGAGGAGAATTTGAAGCGTTACAAATGAAGGAAGGAGAACTCATCTCAGATTACTTCTCAAGAGTCTTGACGGTTACTAATAACCTAAAAAGAAATGGTGAGAAGTTAGATGAGGTGAGAATCATGGAGAAAGTTCTTAGATCATTGGATTCAAAATTCGAGCATATCGTCACCGTGATTGAAGAGACAAAAGACTTGGAGACTATGACGATGGAGCAACTTCTTGGATCACTACAAGCTTATGAAGAAAAGAAGAAGAAGAAAGAAGATATTGTGGAGCAAGTTCTCAAGATGAGAATTGATCACAAGGAAGAAAGTGGCCGAAGCAATCCAAGACGTGGTGGTGGTCATTTCCGAGGACGAGGCCGTGGTGTAAATGGACGAGGTTGGAGACTATATGAAGACAACTTCAACCAAAGAGGAGAGAA
>NC_027753.1:22342060-22342864 GCF_000695525.1 Brassica oleracea var. oleracea | reverse complement strand
TAGATTTAAGATTAAAATATGTAAGATATTTTGTACTTTGGAGGCTATAAATACCTCCACTCTCTTCTCATTTTGTATCACCAAGAAATAATCAAGTTTGTAACAAACTTTCAAGTAATAATAAATCTTCTTCTAAATTATAAAATCTTTCTTCTTCACAAAGATTTTTTCTCTTCAAACACTTAAACACTTTCTCCATCTTTATAAAGTTTTCAATTCCAATAGCATTTGAAGTCGGAGAAAAACAATTGTGAAAACTTGCTGTGATGTGCATTTTGTAGATAAACTCAAAACAAGATAGATTCTGCTCATAAGAGCTTATTGACACAGAAAATGAAATAGCTTTAAGAAGCTTTATTGTGCAATGAAACTAAAGAAAGGAAGAATCTTTATGCTTGTCACCAAGATAAGTAAGATTGTAAATGATTCATAAATATGAAGGGAGAGGCTGTGTCATGTCCCCGATCCTGGATAGGATCGTCATGACGGACTGCGGTGCGAGGAAACGCACCAGTCAGGTCATATGACCTAAAGACAAGTATATCATGGCCTGAAGGTAAGGTCAAGGGTATCAGGAAGCTAAGTCATAGCTAATCCAAGAAGGAGACAAGCTCAAAGGAGCTGGACAAGCGAGCTGGTAGCTGGACAAGCGAGCTGGTAGCTGGACAAGATCCAGGTGAAGCTCGATGAAGTGAGTGATCAGAATGGATCATGGGAAAACTAAGTCTAGGTCTGGAAATTGACCAAGGGACTTAGAAGGATTGAAGAAGATAAAGGAAACAAGCTGGACACAGTGTATAACAG
>NC_027753.1:22334371-22338456 GCF_000695525.1 Brassica oleracea var. oleracea | reverse complement strand
TCTGCCTCTAAACAAACTGACCTTCTTGTGAGCATTTCAGCGAGCACTTTGTGTGCATTAGCATTAAAGCCAGAGCTTCCACACGCAACAAACCCAAACCTGCCTATTTCATTATAGCTTCTGTTCCAAACCTATCTTAACCCAAGAATCTAAGCTAACCAGCAACTCAATCCAACACAGAGACATTTATTTTTCATCTTTTGTTCTGTCTCAGTAGAAAGAAATAGACAATACCGTCCATAAAGTGATGAGGAAGTCTTTCTTTCTTCTCTGTCTGTTCTGAGCCCTACTTCACAGCTTCAGCTTCATCGCTACCCAGAAAACACACAGCTTCATCTAACTGAAGCTTAAAGAAAACGTCTTGTTGTTCTGGTGTTGAAAAGGCTGGATGATTTCGTCCTCTTGCTTCATGGAGTGAATTGTACCAGCGTGACTGAAGGAGAGCAGCGTGAGTGAAGCAAGTTTGGAGCTTTAGTGACAGAAAGGGTTGTATATTGGAAGCTGGTGAAAATAAAACCCATAGATCCAAGGATTTACTCCCTGGTGCTCTGATACCATGTAGATAAACTCAAAACAAGATAGATTCTGCTCATAAGAGCTTATTGACACAGAAAATGAAATAGCTTTAAGAAGCTTTATTGTGCAATGAAACTAAAGAAAGGAAGAATCTTTATGCTTGTCACCAAGATAAGTAAGATTGTAAATGATTCATAAATATGAAGGGAGAGGCTGCATTCAACGCAGCCTTGGTTACATTGCAAAGTGACCTTACACAGATATTTATATCAACTCAATATGCTAGAAAACCTAGATACAATGAGCTTAGATAATGGGCTTCCGGTCTTTATTTGGGCCTTGCTAATACATTTCATGAACCTGTAAGTTTCAGGTCATGATCACTTCCACACTAATTTGATCCACTTCACGCAGTCCGGTGATGGAAGAAAATACTCAAAGTACCTTCTGATGATCATTCCAATGGTGGACGGTCTCTAGCAACCATACCTGATTCTTCAGGACCTGGCCAGATTGTATCATTTTTTGTTCAATCGTATAGCAAAGTTGCTGTGTAAATCCAGTTGACATGGACTGTGTTCGGGAGAAGTTGACAAGTGGTTCTGTTAGGGTTGCTGCCGAAGAGAATCATCCATCTGGTGGTGATCTCCTTCCGCAAAATCAATCCATGGATAGTTTTCAGATGGTGGGAAACTCAAGTAGTGTTATATGTCCACATGGAGGTGGTTCTGAGTTATCATCATTAGAAGCAGAGGCTTATCACTCAAACCAGACGTGTTCTCCTCGCAAGACCAGTGCATCCTCAAATATCTCTTCTTCAGAGATCATTATTGACAGAGAGTCCACTAGCTATTCTGAATCATTCAAGTTCCAGTTCAATGGAGGCAAGAACTGTCTGCCAGTGAATACTGAAGAGCAGGTGGAAAATCTCCTTTCCAATCTATTTGCTACAAGAAATAAACACCATAGTTGCCTCATCCTTTGCGTTGTTTCTGCTTTCACAGGAAAAGAGCGAAGTGGCAAGTGAGCAGACAAGGTCAGAGTGACTTGTATTGTATAATATTATTCAAGTTTTAGAGAAGGGGTGTTATACCTGATGTAGAGTTAGTCAGAAGTGGCCTCTCTACTGCTGTTTTTTTTTTCAGGTATGATTTTGTACTCTCTATGTATCACATGAATTGTAAAATCGTTGAAGTTATGTTGAGTACTTATTTTTTGTTGTTGGCTTACACTTAGGCCACCAAGTACAAAGAGATTCCTTCGAGAGCATTGGGTTGAATATTACTGATGGGTTAGAAGTTAGTTTTAGTTGTGTATGCACTTCTTTTTGGTTTTGTCCTTTTGGATTTTGGAGGTTGGAAACGCGATTCTATGTTTGTATACACATCATTCACAGACCAATGTTAGAGATTAGGTTACCAACCAATGTTGCATACACCATGTTGTTCAATAGAGAGAAAGTTCTGACTGTAAGAGAATGAAACATGTTGAGGTAACATCATTGGAAACATATGAAGATTATATCATCTGTACTTACCAGAAAGTTCCAAAGAGCAAAGCTTTCTCTTTACCCAACATATGAAGAGTAATTCAAAAACCATGCTCATCTTCTTAGCCTTCTTGGTTACTGCAAAGAAGGTGGAGAAAGGATTCTGGTTTATGTGTTTATGGCACATGACTCACTGCACAACGATCTTCATGGAAAGAACAAGGCCTTGAAAGAGAAACTAGATTGGGTTAAACGAGTAACCATTGCTGTCCAAGCAGCTAGAGAAATAGAATACTTGCACGGTTACATGAAAAAAAAAAGAGAGAGCAACTATTACAAAATAGAAATCTGATCTGATACTTTAAACAAATTTTCAGTGAATGAAATAATATATTTTTATGGAAAATAAATGATTTATTTATTACTAAAGTTTTACATGAAAAAATCATTTGTTGGTAACCAAAATTTAATTTATAAGAAAAAGTAAAATTAATTTATAACATATTTTAAATAATATTTTTATACAACCTATATTATAATAAAAAGTTAAACATTTCTATTAATGGTAAAAAATCTTTGCATTTTAAGAAAAAAAAATAACTTTTTAATTATTTATACTAACAGCCACTCAAAATATTAAAGAATGATTTTTTTTTTACAAAATGAAATATTATATAATCAGAAATATAAAAATAAAAGAGAACTACCCCTAGTATACTACAATAGATGAAGAAAAATAGTTCACATAAATGAAACTGAAGAGATATGTAATTATTCAATGGGTCCGACTGGTGACCATCCGGGAAACAAGAGGAACGAATAAAAAAGAAATGTACGGGAATAAAATATCAGGAATGAAAAGGAATGGTTATTCCTTATCAAATTTGACAAGGAATAATTTTGTTCTTTAATTCTCTACAAAAAAGGGAATGAAAGGGAATGAGAGGAAATTATTATTCCTTGTGAATGGTAATTTTTTTTAGGAACGTTAATGAATGCATGATTCCTCGTCGTTCCCTGGTCACCATTCATACCCAATATCTAACTAGCAATACCTAGAATCGTCTCCAATCAAACGTCATCTCCCTTCTTCTCCTCTTCTTCTTGTGCAACACCATTATCCTCCAATGAACGGCATACTTGGCTTAGCATCTCCAAATTACCAAAATCAGATTCATTCTTCTCATCTTCTTCTTGTTGATCACCTACATTTTTCTCCTCTAAGCACTTGGCCACTTCTTTGTGTGGATTGATCAAGGAAACTACCTCTTCAACTCTTAGAAACTGTTGATCCGAGAACTTGAGATGCTTAAGGATGAAATAAGTTCCCTTTAGAGTGTTATGCCAATTCTTACATGTTTGTCTGAGTTTAGACAAATCTTCAATTTCAAGCCTCAGAAGAATCTCCTCCTGTAATCAAAAACGATATTCTAGGTAATTAGAAAGCCAAGAAACCAAGTTGATAGTTGTGGGAACCGAAATTCGCACTGTCGATTTCCGTTTAAATTAGGAAAGTAGGAGAACCCTAGTTTCCCAGAGGTCCCGGATATCTGCTAATACCACACGCTAAGCAACCAGAACACGAGATAACAACGATAAAGTATAAGAAAATCGTAAAAAGAGAGCAAAGAGAAGTCCTATTCCGAATTTGCGTACGAGGGTTTACAACAAGGTATATGCCTGGGCTCGAGAGCTGTCGGCGAGATTCCTAGTTCTAGCAACCCTAAGACGGCTAAACCTAATTGAGTCGCAGCTCGAATAACAAAAACGGAAAGTTGTCTAATTGCTCTAAGTGCTAAGTTTTTCTGTCACAAGTCTCTCCCCATGCCTCTCGCCTAGGACTCCTTATATACTGGCTCCAAGGTCGGTTTACGCTTTTTCCCTTCTGCCCTTAAGCCGTCATAGCATAAAAATGGAGATATTCCATTTTTTCCGATCTTCATAATTATCTTCAAAATTTTGTATTTATCCGCGGAAACTTGACGTTTATTTTTCCTTGCGAGCCAAGCGTAAACCGTTATGCAGCTTACGGGCTGTTGGTTAAGAAATCGTAAGTTGGGCCTCGAGTCATGTCTTAGGT
>NC_027753.1:22327979-22334339 GCF_000695525.1 Brassica oleracea var. oleracea | reverse complement strand
ATAACTTAGAATGGCGGGGAATCGTGAAATGGGTTCGCTACGGTCTTCGGGAGATAGCATCGAAGGGTAGACGAGAACGCATGGACTAATGTCGTATCGATGTTTCGGAAGAGCCCGGTCACTACGTAGCGACCGAGCGCTCGATCGCTACGTAGCGACCGAACTTTGGTTCGAGCCCGGTCGCTACGTAGCGACCGAGCGGAACATGTGTTCGGTTGCTGCGTAGCGACCTTCTTCGAGCTCTTGTCCGATGACTCGCGTTTCTTCCGCAAAGCTTTTCGTAAAGAAGAATCTATTTCGAAAAAGTATTTGTCGAAGAAGGTTTCTACGTTTTTCTTCTTCGGACTTTCAGACATTGATTCCGTCTGACCGATTTTGACCTCAACAATAGTAACTAGAAACAAACCATCACAGTGGATGAGCTCGTGCTGTCTTCCATACTCGAAGAAACATGGTATTTGGGTAGACTTTACATCTTCTTTGTGTGGATTGGTCAATGAAATGTTATCTTCAACTCTTACAAGATATATCATTTAAATCAAAACTGCACAAATCATGTATACGTAAGAGTGGTTCTACGCTTCACTTAAAGAAATGTAAGAATAAAGGATTGTTTGCACTGATAACAAAATGACTAAGAACATTCACATATATTTTAGTTGACGTTAGTACATTGTAGCTTCTAATCAATGTATAGTATTTGAATTTTTAAACTATTTAAAATACCAAAGATTTTTGATTTTCAAATACCAAGACTTTTAATTTTCAAACTATTTAAAATGAAAAGGTTACTTTTAATAGTTATTATTATTATTATTCAAAATTATAAACATAATATATGATTTTCATATAATGTTTATATCCGGTAAATCGCGAACAACCCCCTAGTATAATTATAATTCACTTGTTGTAATTTAATCTTCATTTTACAAAAGCAAAAAAATCAATAGCCATTAACCAATAGACAAAAGAACACAAACCACCGTCGGCATCGTGGTCAAACCATTAAAATAATGGGCCTATTTATATCCAGTAAGCTGTAATTCCACTAGAAACTGTGACCTGGACAATAGCTTCCTAACTATTACATATTCACATGTATGTATCGAACTATTTTTTTTACAATAATAATTTTCTTTGTTCAATAATCTTATATTTACGAGATTATTATACTCCATCCGTTTCGAATTAGAAGTCGTTTTAGAGCAAAATTTTTGTTTCAAAATTAGTGTCGTTTTATAATTTCAATGTAAAATTTATTGACTTTTTATTCTAATATATTTTTCGATTGGTTGAAATCTAGTTATTTGTATTTGTAATGATGTTTTTATTTAGTAAATAGATAAACTTAAATGTTTTATTAATATGTGTGTCGAAGTCTAGAACTATGAGTAAAATGAAACGGAGGAACTAAGACTTTCAAGTCAATAACGTAAACGAGAAGAACAAAGTAAACACCAAATCTATCATTAAAAAAATAATGTATTTTATTTTGATCAAAAAGAAACAATGTATCCATATGATGATATTCTTTAGAAAATTAGTGGGAGAAAACAAAAACTTGTCATAAAATGAAAATAAAAGTACAGAACAAAAGAGAATCAAACCTGACCCTTAAGTGACCAATCAGAATCGACCGCGCCTAGTCTTTCCTGATTTTCCACACCTTATCTCTCTCTCTCTCTCTCACTCTTCTCTAAACTATCCAACTTCATTCTCCATCTTCCTGGCGTCTCTCCCCTCTCTCTTACTCCATCAATGGCCACCACAAACTCTCTCCACCACCACCACCACTCTTCTTACCAACACCACCGCCACAATCTCCATTACCAATCTCACTTCGGACCAGCTTCTCTCTCACTCAAACACCCCACTTCCACCGCCACATTCTCATCACTCATCTGCTATTCTTCCTCTTCCTCCTCCGCCCTCGTCACCTCTGCTACCACCACAAACACTTCCGACATAACCACTGAAACTGCAACCAAGTTCGATGTCCTAGCGACCCATCTGACCAACCAAGATTTCAAGAAAGCAGACGAAGAAACTAGGAGACTTCTCATTCAGATAGCCGGAGAAGCCGCCATAAAACGCGGCTACGTTTTCTTCTCCGAGGTGAAGTCCGTCTCCGTGGAAGATCTTCAAGCTATCGACAACCTGTGGACCAAACACAGCGATGGGAGGTTCGGATACAGCGTGCAACGCAAAATCTGGTTAAAAGTCAAGAAAGACTTTACGAGATTCTTCATTAAAGTTGAGTGGATGAAGCTTCTTGATACAGAGGTGGTTCAGTACAACTACAGAGCTTTCCCTGACGAGTTCAAGTGGGAGCTTAACGATGAAACGCCTCTAGGACACTTACCGTTAACAAACGCCTTGAGAGGAACGCAGCTTCTGAAATGCGTTTTGAGCCATCCTGCGTTTGAGATTGCTGGCGATGATGATAATGAAGAAGGAGAAGAAGCTGAGAGCAGAGGGGGTGGTAAAGCACAGACAAAAGACACAAGAGTGTTTAAAACAGATTACAGCTTCTGATGTCTTTGATTTTCATTTGGATTATGAATGTATGAACAGTCATTTAGTTAATGAATATAAACCAAAGGTCTTTTTATTGGTTGATCAATGTTAAATTCATAAGTTCTGAAGATATTCGTTCTCAGACAGGTCAAATCTGAAACAACTTCAAACTCCAGCTGTCCAAGTCCTTCTCTTGTTTGTGTCTTCTTTGCTGATTTGATGAATGAATACAAAGTTGTGGTTTTGGCTCTGTTCGATGTGTGAAAAACATCTAATGTGTACGTTGCTGCTTCTGTAGCCTTGCAGTTTATTCTCAATGTAGGCCACGCATGTTACAGTTGATGTGGACAGATGCTTTATGTCATTCTGTGGTTTTAAATGAATAAACGTTTAGTCATATGCATAAATATGTAGAATCATGCATGAATATATCAAAACTATGTTCTCTTCCACCATGTAAAAACATGCCATGATCAGCTAACAAGATTTAAGTAGCATTCTAAAACAGTTGCAAGAGGGTACAGTTTATTGAAATAACCGATGTTTGTGCGTTCTTCAGACTACTTGAGCTAGAGACCGAAGAAAACGAGGATGATCTTTATTCACTTCCTTTTGAAAAAGTTATAAAATCTAGTTCCATTGATATATGTTCTTGTGATATATGCACATGTATAGCTAAGCAGGAAAAAATTATTGGCTTAAGTCTCAATAATACTGACTAGTTTCTAGGCGCATGGGCAGAGTCGTCGGGTGTATTGGTGTGAACCGTCACAAGAAAGCATTGATTGCGTCCGGCTATACAAGCACGCGCCTGGATACTGAAAAACCATTAAAATAAACACACACACACACATATATAGAATCACTCAGTTTATGATCAAGATTCAAAAGCTAAGTAAGGAGAAAGTGATGTGAATGAGATGTTCAGGAGCTTAGAGGTGTGCCATAAGAGAAGATATAAAGATGGAATACCAAATCTCTAGGCGCATCATCTGCAACTTCAGCAGGTTGGTCAGCCCCGGCACTTGCTAAACAGGAGCCTTTACAAGTCATGTATCTTTGCATGCTGAGCAAACAAAGAAACAAAACAAGAACACCATGTATATAAATCTCTAGACATGCCTCAATGGTAGGCTTAAATGATGATTCTGTTAACTTACACGTCACATTGATTTAGAAGTGAGAGTTTATTCATCACACACAATTGTCCACGTGACTTGCAAACATCATCGCATGAATCTCCTTGCCTATGAAACTAGTTCAATTAAAAAAAAAAAGCGCACACAAATTCATAATGGTAGAGAAGTGAGTTGTATGTGTTATATACCTTCCGACAATAACGTCAATGCCAAGAAGCCTTGTTTCAACTTGTGTAAGATTAGCCCCTGTTCCAGTTATTTAACTAATGTAAAATGTATTTTGACATTTTAAACAATAGTTGAACGAAAGACTAAGCTATCAAAAGCTAACCTGAAGCATTTGACGTCAGAGAAAAACAATGGTGAAACTTGCTTTGGTATGCATTTTCATGAACCTGTAAGTTTCAGGCCATAATCATTACACTTTCATATGCATCCCATTAGAAACTTGCCGAGAAGAGAAGAAGAGCCAATCGCTTACCACACTCTCGGAACTATGGCGGCATCTCCCGGCACAAAAATCAAATACTGTCCTGTATGTCCCTGTTCAAGAGGAAAGGTTGATGATCTTGCAAATGCAAATACATCTATGCAGTTTTTTAACATCGACGCTGCTGTAAAACGATTAAGTTACCTGCTGTAGCAGGCTTAGCCATTTTTATCTTCACCACCTTCTCGAGAAGCGTCTGCAGAAGATAAACACACTCATAAGCAGAACAAAATGAAGCAAGAACAGAAACAAAACCAAATGTTCCATACAATACCCGAGTTGGATTCAAGCAGCAAGAGACGCAAAATTCATAAGAGCTGCAGCATTGTGAAAGTATGTTGCATCCACTTCGGTCAAGCCAAACAACAAAACAACAAAGTCAGAATCAGACTGTCTGGTTAAGAACACATCAATCTATACAAAATCTGCAGCAGATTATTGCCTCAATCAAAGGTTATGATACTATACACATTAGTCTGCAAAGATTATTCCATCAGTTAAAGGTTATGATCCTCATGACTTACTGACAAGAGAATTTTTCTCCTTTCAATGGGCAGCAACGGGTTCGAGAATCCAAAGACAGAGCATTACACACATTGCCTGCAACAAACAATCATTCATGCTTATAAAAAGAACCAGTCTTTCTATCTAAAGTCGTCTCTTGTCAGAAAGAGATTAAATAGCTGTAAAATTGAATCTTTCATTGGAGAGGAAGTTGCTGCTGACCTTCATCGTCGGAGATCAAGTACCTTCCTTGTACGGTTGTTCTGCAAATTCTCTCTTCTAAGAATCCGATGTCCTTCCTGCAAAATTCAATCGAGATCAAGCGAAGACAGAACAGAGGCTCGTCGCAATCCATAGAAACAACATAAAATTAATCTTTCACCTAATTGCATATGTTCTCAACGGAAGTAAGAAACCCACGAGTTGTAGAAGACCGAGGAACAAACTAAACCCAGATGTCGACATTCTTGTCGGAGAAAGAACGAAATCTTTCGACCAGATCAAGTTCCGACTACGAGCAATCAAATTGAGATTGTTTTAGTTTTATGAAAAGAACTATACAAGTAAAAAAAGTAAATAATCGTCCTTTACTTTATATTTATAATTAGTTTCAAAATAAATATCTAATTAGAATTCAAATCAAAATTGAAACCTGATTTTCAAAGTAGTGTATTAAGATCACTATCTACTAATGTAAGGAAAACCAATTTTTTTATACCTCAACACTTGCTAATTCAGTTTATACCTCAGCTGGTTGACTCGTGATTTTTCGGTCAATATAGGAATTAATTAAAATTTTGAAGTTTGAGTATGTAATAAAAGAAATAAAGAATTGATGTATGCAATAGACTGACTTACCAATCTAGGTATAAACTGAATTTTAGTAAATGTTGAGGTAAGAAAAAACCGTTTTTTACTTAGTGTAATCATGTTACTTTCAACATTTTGTAAGGAAATCTAAGGATGATGCCCAGAAAAAGAAAATCTAATGATTATGAAAAAGCATCGGAGGTTTGCAGTCATGATCCAAGTTTCTGTAAATATTAATTAATAGAAAATGAAATACTCTGTACTCCTTCCGTTTTTTAATATAAATCGTTTTACAGGAATTTTTATGTTTTAAATTATACGACGTTTTCGGTTTCTGATGTAAAATTTATTAACACTTAATGTTATATGACCAATGATAATATACCTTCTATTTTATTATTGGTTGATTTGTGGTTAGGTAAATAATTAATGATGTTTTTGTTTAGAAAATATAAAAAATTAATGATTTTCTTAATCTATTTGTACAATTTTAAAACGATTTATATTAAAAAGCGGATGGAATAATAAATAGACACAACACAGCAGGAAATAAATAATGCTTATTCTTAGGAAAAAAGATCTTCACACTTGGTAATCTATCAATAAATCTTGTAATATACGTTGTTCCTTGTGTAAAGTATTTAATATTATCATCAAAGCTGCTATTAATTTTCACCCATAAACTACAGTTAATTAATAAATGGTGTTAATTAGTCTCTTTTAATTTTTGTACTTAGTTAATAAATGTATAAATTCATTTTTTTTTAAATATATTAAAGTAATAAACTAATTTATTAAGAAAATATAAATTATATTTACATTTAAGTGATCTAAAATAATATATTAGTTAACTCATTAACACCATTTATATTTTATCATTAGAATACCCATATATAGTAA
>NC_027753.1:22319170-22327880 GCF_000695525.1 Brassica oleracea var. oleracea | reverse complement strand
GGGATACTAGCAGGATACAGTGAAGCAAACTTTGAGACCAACTCTTAATTCTCTCAAGACTCAAGAGTTGGTTCAAGTTCGTGGAAGAGCTTGTCATGTCTATAGTTGTATTATCGTCTTGAGATAGAGTGAGCAAACTTGGTCGAGTGATGTATATATTTTGGATATACTAAGATTTGTATTCTTTGGTTATACATCATAAAAATTTCAGCTAGTGGGTTTATTTAAACCGGTCATATTCAAGAAGCATCTCTTAGCACAATGTCTTGAGTGATTCAGTATTGCACTCAAATCTGATGAATGCTAACATTGCAAGACCAATATTTAGCCTTGTTCTAAAACTTGGCCGAGTTACCGATTACTCATCCGATTAAAAGTTAATCGGAAGGCCACCGTGGCGAAATGGATGTGATCGGTGTGTCTAGGCGCTGAGTCGTATAATGAACGCGTTATCTGAAGAAATAGAGAAATCGCCGATTAATTTTGGAAAACCAATTTGTGCAAATCTGAAAAAGTTTGAAAATATCAAAGCTTTTAGTTAAAAATCAGATTATAACTTGATCTTCTATATGAAGTTGAATCCCACAAGAATAACTTTTTAAAATGGTGAAGTCGCAGAAAACTTGAAGACGACTGCGTATTAGGTCTGGAAAATCGAAGGCTGAAGACGAGGGTGTATTGGTCATTTTAACATTCATTAAAGCTAAAAAATAATTATATGTCAAAAGTGCACTTGCCCACAATCGAACCTTTGACATGAAAGAGTTTAGGGGGAACACAAACCACTAGACAAAGCTAATACGCTTTGTAGTCCATGCAAATTTACATTATATATACGTGTTTACTGTGATTTGCATAGAGAAAGGTTGATATCTTTATATTTAAAGTTGGGTTTACTCTCTCCTTAGAGAGACACCTCAGCAGACAGGTCACAAATTCAAAAATGCATGTGTTGACAGGTGTTCTTTTTATTGAACGCTCCGTTTCATTAATCGAAGTGTGCATAAGATGTGGGCCTGCGTTTTGTATGTGGGCTGTATGTCTTGCTCGACAGCCAGAAACTCTAAGCCTCTCAACCATCAGATTTTAGGGTTCATCCCACTTTTTGTTTTCCGCCATTGAAGAGATTGAATCGCCGACTAACAACTATTGTTCTCTCAACCATCAATGAAGATCGAGTGTTTCACGGGCTACGATTGATTCAATACAAGAGCAGATAGAATCCATTGTCACTGTTTTGTCGATTCGAGTGCTTCAACCCGGGAAGGAATTCCGGTGCCGTTACGATACTCGACTCGATTCATGCTCTCATTCAATGAATCCCCTCATTAGTTCAATTGTGTGAAGCTGGTACTATAAATATCTGTGTTTTCTTTCTGAAAAAATATCAGATCATTCCTTTTAATCACTTTGGTTTTGATTCTCTCAGTAACTAGAATGTCAAACTCCAGTCTGCTACTCGGTGATTTGAAGGCCGGCGGCGCTACTTTGGTTTCTCTCACTTTCACTTCATCAGTCTGAAACTCTAGAAGACATACCTAAGTGAAAGCAAGACAAATCAGGTCTGAAATCTTTCTTCCTCCTCTCTTTCATAGTTCTATTTCTTGAAACTATAATATCTTTGCTACTGAGCTGGGAAGCTGTGTGCTATTTTTAAAAGAATCATTTTGAATAAAGCCTAAACCTTTGCTTTTACTATCGAATCACTTGATGAATGTTGTTGTTGTTATTGCAGTTATTTTGTCGAATACAAAGAAGAAAAGAAGGGAGGGGGCACAAGACGACTATTGTTAATGGCATCAGAGAGACTTCCAAAGAATATAACTCTGTCCATGTTTTCTCTTTTAAAAACATGAAAAATATCAAATTCAAGGAGTTCATACAACAGTTTAGACACCATGGAAGGTGAATTTTTTTGTTTTTTTTTGTAATTATGAATAGTTGGGTGTTGCTTGATTGTAAGTCACATTCAGTCTTGATTTGAATTTTGGTTCAGGTTCTTCCTCGGCTAGAATAAAGTGATGCAGTTTGCTCTCTGCAGTTCTACTTCTGATGAAGTCCATCATGCCATCTTTAAAGCCTCCAAAGTTGTGTAATCTGCTTCTTATAATGGTTGTTTTATATTACTTGGTCTTTTTTCGCCAGTTGTTGTTTTACATATGTTTTGGAATTTTATTTCAGCTGCTTCATGGTGATGATGAACTGCTTATTACAGATATGCCAAAGGAAGATGTTGAAAGGTATCATCTCTATCTCGAAGACCTCTTTTTCTCATCTTGCTTTGGTGAAGACAGCAGTGAAAGGCTTAAACTGTATCCATCTCTCTCCTGCCTTTCATGTATCACTGTTGTAACTGTTTCTAAATGCTTCTGATCTGGTTATCATTGCAGCTTATTTGGCGCTTATGAAGATTCTGACTTTACAAGGACTGGCAGTAGAAACGGTTTGTGACTAAAATTATTGCCAGCTTGATAAACATACAAGCTTGATTGAGTTAATCTTCATTACTGATCAACACTGTTTTGGTACTATTGACTGATCAGGTTGAACTGAAGGGAGGTCTTCTAGAGTGGTTCACACATGAGATGGAACCGTTTTTAAGGAAGCAAGGTATGCATGTTCGGTTCAACAAAAGGTGTATCTTGCCACTTTTAGCTCCCTTCTTTCACAAGTTAATTTCTTTTCTTGATTTATTATGTAGGTACAACCTGATATTGATCATGTTATAACCAGATGTATCCCAGCCAAAAATACGTTTGCGACCACGGTTAGCAATATTGATCAAGACCTTGCTCAAGAAAAATGTGTACCAAGAGCAAGGTGATATAATTTATATATATATATAAAGTAATGTTATTAAGAACATATAATTTTTAAGTGAAAACATAGGTCTGAGATGAATTATGAAACATGATTAGCAGGAAAGTTGGAAACAGAGACAATTCCTGATAAGGCATGCAATGGCACCTCGATATTAGACAGTTCGGAGGAATCGAAGATGGGTTTGGATGTGAGAATGTGTAATGGTAATGGGTTTCAAGGGGTTTCAGTTGGATTGGCAGGCAGTATGATTTATGCTCCTACAATCAAGAAGGATTATTTTGGGAGGAGTAAGTATGAGAAACAATGGGAAGTCAGGGAACTTCAAATCTTTTACATATTTGTTTATGTTGTTGTACTTCCTTAAAATTTGCACCATCTCAGGCATTTTAAAGTTAAAGAATTATAAATGCATTTTAAAGTGAAAGAATTATAAATCCTGCTACAGCATCCCTATCCTTGCCCTAACTAGCATCATAACTATATATTAAGAAATAAGCAAAATATGGTTTTATAGCATCTGCATATTAACGAAATTAACATGATACTCAAAATTAAAACTTTACGAGAACTAAACACACAAAACATCATGCTTCGTCAACTGTTAATACTTTATATTTATGCAGAAAAACTTTTGATTAAAATATGCAGAAAAAGGTTTGTGTCTTATTCTACTTACTCTAATTGTAAAATTTAAAAATATATGTGCCTTATTGGTATAATTAAACTAAAATAAACATTGAGAAAAAGTAAATAATTATATATTTAAAATTTTATTATAATGAGACAAGTTGTGTGTTACAAAAAAATAAAAAATATTAGACAAGTTTATAATTATAAAATGAAGAATAAAATACATAGATAATATTGCTTTAAAATAATTATGAACCTTAATTTTATTTTAAGTAAAAACTAAAATAAAATTTAAGATAAATTTGTACTATTAATTTTACTCGCCCGCCCGCCCGTAGGGCGGGTTTACCCTAGTTATTAGCATATAGATGTTGTAAGCATTCTATTAATTTTGGTATAAGTGATGTATCTTTAATAAATATTTATTATATAAAATTTTGTATTATATGTTTAAAATGTGATATTTTACATATTAAAGTACAAAAAATTTCGCCCCGCGTACTCCTCGATTTTTTCCCGTTTTTCCTATAAATCGTTAGGCCCGTTGTGCTGCACGCGTAGAGCCTAACGAGTTTCCGAACAAGGATATTTAGTGAGTTGTAAGTGAATTAAAAAGCAGTGTACTAAAGGAGAAAAAACAAAACAAAAAAGCTCCAATATATAGAATACTTTTGTAAGTATCAAACAAAGCAATTGTCAAGACTCACCAAATCGCTACTAATAAACGTATAAGAAGAGCAGAAGATATAAGCCTCCACAAAAAGACACTAAATAACAGTATTTGTATATGATATGGCAACACATGAAACAAAAGCCAATCTTCCATTATCACATATAAGAATCAAGTTTCCTGGGATGGAGTAGCTGCTGCTGTTGATGACCTTGATGACTTCAACAATGGTTGTAGAGCTTTTACCACAATGCTCATGTTCGGCCTAAACTCTGATTCGTATTGCACACACAACGCCGCAACAGCCGCGAGCTGAAAGAGAAGAAAAAAGAAGAAGAAAACATTGCATGATTAGCTTCAAAAGTGGTTTCACATGTTAAAAGATGAAACCATAAAAAGGGAGCAACGCTTTTTTTAACCTTTGCAACTGCTTTAGGAGGATAATCTCCATTGAGTTTTGGATCAACACATTGCTTCACTTTGTCTTCACTCAGCCTTGGAGCGGCCTGAAGTTATATGTCAGAGAACTTTAGTGCCAAGAACAATAACATCCAAGAATAAAAATATGTTCTTGTCGCTTACCCAAGTGACAAGACTTTGCTGACCACGTGGCATAGTATGATCAACAGGCTTTCTACCAGTCAAGAGCTCCAAAAGCACTACACCAAAACTATAAACATCACTCTTCTGTGTCAGTGAACCAGTCATGGCATACCTGCAACACCAAAAAAACTGTAAAAGTTAACAATCTTTTACTTCTTCAAGATTAGTGTGATGAATTGTTTCAGAAGCATTCATTACTCTGGCGCGTGGTAACCAAAAGTTCCCAAAACTCTAGTAGAATGAAGGCGAGCAGCCATATCAGGAGACTGATTAGACAGATTAAAATCAGCAATCTTGGCTTTAAAATCTTCAAACAGAAGCACATTGCTAGACCGAACATCCCTGTGTATAACCGCAGGTTGAACTTTCTCATGTAAATACTCAAGTCCTCTAGCTGCCTCAACCGCTATTCTAACCCGTTGGGTCCAATCAAGCGTGGGACCTGGCTGCGCTCCTTGGACTCCTTTCCTCCCGTGCAAGATGTCATGTAAAGACCCCATCGTGGCAAACTCGTACGCAAGTATACGGAGGTTCCCTTCAACGCAGTAGCCAAAGAGCTGAACAAAGTTCTCATGCTGCAGCTTTGAAACCCTTGAGACCTGAGTCAAGAACTCGAAGTTCGATTCAGGCTCAGCTGAGTTGTCAAGCTTCTTGACCGCCACAGCTCTCCCATCTTTCAAAGTTGCGTAGTAAGCTCTTCCGTATGATCCTTCACCGATCAATGCCTTTGATCCAAAGTTATCAGTCTTTTCTTTCAGCTCATCCAACGACAGTGCAGGGACGTCGATAGCTGGAGGCACGTTTAGAGCATCAGGCCTCACAGACACTTCTGGGTTTCTATTGTGCCCTTCAAGAACAAGAAACACGAAAAAAATATTAATAATGCCACATACTGGCACCAAAAGAATCACAACTAGTACCGTTATGGTGCTTAGGACTTCTCCGGTGATCATTTTCAGTAGTATGGTAAGGCTCTTCTACGTTGCAAGCGCAGCACAACCACCTGCGCATCTTTTCTCTCTTGCCTATGTAAAAGATCGTCTACAGCTCTTGGTTTATCCAGCCGAACAAAGTAGCCTGGTGATCGATCGTTCGCCTGCAAATGAATCAATCATCATCATTTCTCATATCTACACAATCAATACAGAGACAAAGCAAGGTTCTTTAGGCCAACAGAGAGACTGATATTCCAAGTATGAGCATTTGATTCGAGATTCAGGCTAAAAGTTAAGACCTTTGCACAAACCCACGAGCTGCTTAAACGTGAGGTTCAAGATCAAAGCTTTTTGGATGTAAATCTTACCGTCTGACCACGGCAGTGATGATAGTCAGGATCCGTAGGATACATACCCAAAACCCCAGATAGAGATGGATTGAACAAAGTTAAGAACTGTGGCAGAGAAAGGAGAAGGAAGCGACGAAAGGACCCAAAGAACTCAACAAAGAGCAAAAGATTTAAAAAAAAAGAAGGAAAAACAGATATAAAGAGAAGAAAACAGCTAAGAGAATGTGTCAAAAGTAAAGAGAGGCAGAGAGACATGATTTAAAAAAAACAGACACTTGTGACCAATAAAACAAAACAAAGAAACTACATTTACAAGATTATAAGAATGAAAGAGGAGAGTATACCTTTAAAAGTCTATCTCTGTGTTTTGCTGTTCTGTTTTGTTTTGTTATGTTAGTTGGACAGATTAGAGAGAAGGGAGATAGACGTGGGGAACTGAAATTCTTGGGACAGAGAGATATATAGTGGAGGAGACAGAGAGAAGAAGCAAACGCGCTTAAGGAAAAAATCTTGGACAAATGATATTTTAATACCTTCTTCTGATTCTGTTGCTTTGTTTTCTTGTCAACATCGTTTTCGATGGTTCGTTCGTCCGGAATAAACATTCTAGTATAGTCTTTTACGTATTTGACCTAATCAGGTCTGTTTTGTCGGCGTTGTTTCGACCTTTGATTTGAAGAAAAGTTTTTACAGTTTTTTTTCTTTTGAACTGAAAGTTTATACAGTTTGGATCACTTTAGTAAAGGGTAATACTGTATATTGACTGATTTAATATTATTTTAGAAAGAAAAAATGTGGAAAACATTATTGTCAAGTTCTTAAAGTAGTCCAAAAACAACAACTGAATAAAATATCAAAATGTGAATCAGTTTTTCTTTGGTTTGGTAAAGGGGAAAATGTTGAAGATGTTTGTTTAACTTTTTAGTTAAAATATACTAATATATTACATAAATCAAATGTTCTACATTCATCTGTAAGAAAATTACATTTAAAGCTATGATTGTCTCTCTAACTACCAGCAATTGTTAACATCTTCAATGGAAAAGAAATGTTGTGGGCCAAGTGGTATCACCATTTTCTCATTTCTTTTAGTTGATGTGGAGAGGACTTTTCTCGGTGAGTCTTCTTGTTGACACACTCTTCTTCTTCTTGACAATGTAATGAGATTTTGGAGTTTAGAAATGTAAATACTTATACTTGCATGACATTCTTGTTGCTGCTGTGGTCAAAGTAATATGTTGTTCTTCCTGGTTACTAAAACAAAAACTTTACGTTCATGTCCAGTGGCAGATGTAGTTCTTTAGCAAGGGGTCACTTGACCCATGTGGTTTTCTAGAAAAAAAAAATTGTTTAGATTTTGAAGAAAAAGAACTGAAAAAAACTCAACTTCTTAACCCATGTAATGTATGCTTATACGTAAATTGACCCTTGTAATTGATTCAGCTGGCTCTGCTACTGTTCATGTGGCTCTGCTACTGTTCATGTTCTGTAGTGGGATTTAAACCACTTCAATTTGCTTTTACAGTGGTGAAAGTGAATCAATACACATCTACCGGTTCCGACTCCTGAACACGTTTTGATGAAACATTCGATTTGGCTACTATATTTAAAGAATTATAATCATGTCTTGTAAAGATAGATTTTTTTATATTGCCATATCTATATATATATATATTTAAAAAATATATTAAATATTTATTATAAATACATTGATTTTACAGTTATAAACATTTTAACTAATAGTAATACAACAAACACAATTCCTTTTTTGGTAAAGTTTTATTATTAGTTAATAAAAAGTTCATAGAAAACTTAGAAGATCTAGTTTTGTGAAATAATTTTTTTCTAAAACTTTTATCATAACATAACGGAGGAATGGAGTATTATTCATATATCGCATGATCCTCAAATAATCAAACCTTTATTAAGATTAATTTAAAAGTATTTATGGTATTCTAAATTTCAACTACGAATATGATGCTATTGGACTGATGAGCGATCTCTTATTACATCACAAGCTCATGGACCAAAACAGTCGAAAGCAAACACAACCTAAGACAAATGATTGTCTGATCAGTTACATAATTCTATAATATATACCCAGTTTGGTCCACTAAATTCATAAAAATTCTTGTTTCATTATTCATAAAAACAAATTTTGTTCATAAGTCAATCATCTACAAGTCAATCATCGATATGTAACTGTGAATCAGAACTAATCATCAATTTATCATCGATAGGTAACTGTTAATTTAAAAATTAATCATCATTTTAGTAAGACTGTGAATCGAGAGTTCATTTAGATAAACGACAACGAGATACAACGAAACTATAATGGATGATGGTGATTCTGATAATGGGGGAACTGCTGACGACGGACTTACGATGACGGATATGACGCCGTGGGGATCAATGGACAAGAAGTACAGAGGTGAGGACGCTGGCTGCCAGAAGTATGTGGTCTCAAAATTCCACGACTTCAAAATGGTGGATTCAAAACCCATCATGGATCAGGTGGAAGCGCTTCAGCTCATTTGCCATGAAATCGCTGCTGAAGGAATGTCCATCTGCGAGACATTCACAACTCTCAGCTTCATTGAAAAACTTCCTCCAAGCTATGCGGATTTCAAGAACTACTTGAAGCACAAGAAGAAGAAGATGGGGCTCGAGGAGCTCATCATGAGGCTTCAGATGGAATC
>NC_027753.1:22318081-22319061 GCF_000695525.1 Brassica oleracea var. oleracea | reverse complement strand
ATTGAAAAGCTTCCTCCAAGCTATGCGGATTTCAAGAACTACTTGAAGCACAAGAAGAAGAAGATGGGGCTCGAGGAGCTCATCATGAGGCTTCAGATGAAATCCAGAAACCGAACTGCTGACAAGGTCACTGCTAAGAGGCACATTGTCAACATGGCTGAGCACAAAGGCAAAGGAAAGGCACACGTTAATTCTCCTGCCAAGCCTTCCAAAACTGATGCAGCCTTGAAAGCTTCTGGAAAAAACTTCAAGAACAAAGGCATTGAAATCAATGCGAATGCGAATGTGGAGAAGTTCAGGGGGAAATGTCACTACTGCCACAAAGTGGGGCACAAGACTGTTGAGTGTCGCAAAAAGATCAAGGATGAGAAGGCTCAGGCAAATCTCACTGAGGAGGATCTCGTTGCTGTGGTGACTGAAGCCAACATGGTTGAAAGCAACAACCCCAAGGAATGGTGGTATGACACTGGTGCAACCACCCACCTATCAGAAAAACATGACTGAGGAGAAGCTCAAGATGGGAAACACTCCAGTCTCCAAGATTGAAGGACGCGACAATGTGATTTTGAAGATGACATCTGGACGTGAGGTCACTCTGACGAATGTGAAGCATGTGCCTGACATGAGGAAGAACCAGGTCTCGGGAACCTTGCTCAGCAAGAATGGATTCACCACAAGTTTTGAGGCGGATAAGCTCGTGATTAAGAAGAATGAGATGTACTTGGGAAGAGGGTATGTTAAGGGTGGACTTGTCAAGTTGAATGTAATGACAGTCCTTCCGAAAGTTGTAGCTCCAAAAGTTTCAATGAATAAGAAAGAGCCAGTTGCTTATTTGGTTGAGTCTTTTAATATATGGCATGAAAGATTAGGCCATGTAAACTACAAATCTATACAAAGATTAATGAATTTAAATCTAATTCCTAAATGCAAAACAAGTAAACAAAAATGTGAAGTATGCGTACAGGCTAAGCTCACGAAAA
>NC_027753.1:22316547-22318063 GCF_000695525.1 Brassica oleracea var. oleracea | reverse complement strand
TTCATAGATGACTGCACAAAATATTGTTATGTATATTTATTACATAGCAAAGACGAAACCTTAGAAAAATTTAAAGAATTTAAACTTGAGGTCGAAAATCAACTTAAAACAACTATTAAAGTAGTTAGAAGCGACAAAGGAGGCGAGTATGATGGTCCATTCAATGCATTATGTAAAGAACATGGAATAATCCATCAAACTACAGCTCCTTACTCACCAGAATCTAATGGAGTTGCTGAACACAAAAAAACTCTAAAAAAGATGATGAATGCAATGTTGCAGGAATCTGGGTTACCCTAGAACATGTGGGGGAAAGTGTTGCTTACCACACTAATTATATCCTCAACAAATTTCCACACAAGGTAATTGGCAAAAGTTGCGGTACCACCACCAAAGAAGGTCTCTATTGGACCTAGAACAGTGAATTGCATCTTCATCGGATATGCACATAACAGTAATGCTTATCGATTTCTGGTACATAAATCTGAAATATCAGACATTCATGTAAATACAGTCATGGAATCAAGAAATGCATATTTCATCAAAAATATTTTTCCATATAAGGAAAAACAAGGTTCAAAACGAACTCGAGAAGAAAGAGACAATGACAAAAACTCAGAAAATGAGACAAACGTCGAGATTTCTATAAATGATATTTCAGAAAATGGAGAAAAAGATGAACCTCGAAAGAGCAAAAGAGCTCGAAAAGAAAAATCTTTTGAAGAAGATTTCCTAATGGCATTTTTAGTAGAAAATGTTCCAAAAACTTTGGTAGAAGCCATGGCTTCACCAGAAGCTCCATTCTGGAACGAAGCGGTCAGGAGTGAATTTGATTCGATCATGCAAAATTATACTTATTACATAACGGATTTACCACCTTGCTGCAAAGCATTAGGGAATAAATGGATAATGACATGAAAACCTGGTGGAAAATACAAGTCTAGGCTTGTAGTTCAAGGATTCCGACAAAAGGAAGGCATTGACTATTTTGATACATACTCTCCAGTGACGAGAGTAACATCAATAAGACTGATGATAGCAATCACAACCTTAAGAGACTTAAAAATCCATCAAATGGATGTAAAAACTGCTTTTCTAAATGGTGATTTAGAAGATGAAATTTACATGAAACAACCTGAAGGTTTTGTCATTCCCGGACAGGAAGACAAAGTATGTCGACTTGTAAAGTCACTTTATGGGCTTAAACAAGCTCCTAAACAATGGCACGAAAAATTTGACAATACAATGATGTCAAATGGTTTCAAAATTAATGAATGTGACAAATACATATACTACAAAACTACCAAAAATGCGTATGTTTTGCTATGTCTATATGTAGATGATATGCTCATTATTGGAAGCAATAAAGACATTATCAATCAAACAAAGAACATGCTCAAAGGGACATTTGAGATGAAAGACTTGAAATTAGTAGATGTAATTCTCGGGGTTAAAGTCACAAGAAATTTAAACAGAATTATCTTAACCCAATCTCATTATGCTCAAACAATATTAA
>NC_027753.1:22316177-22316346 GCF_000695525.1 Brassica oleracea var. oleracea | reverse complement strand
GAGGGTACTCAATTACTTGCGTTACACCAAAGATTTTGGGCTTCACTATAGTAAATAACCGCAGTTTTAGAAGGATACAATGATGCTAACTGGATATCAGATTCTAAAAACTCAAAATCCACAAGTGGATATGTCTTTACACTAGGAGGAGCAGCAATATCATGGAAAT
>NC_027753.1:22311803-22316102 GCF_000695525.1 Brassica oleracea var. oleracea | reverse complement strand
AAGAAGCTGAATGGCTTAGAATTTTTTTGGAAGATATTCCTATGTGGGAGAAACCTGTGCCAGCTATACGCATACATTGTGATAGTCAATCAACAATAGCTTGGGCTCAGAATAATCTCGTCACATCAGAAGACGACATAAAACCATTAGACAACTTATCTCAACTGGTGTAATCACAATAGACTACATCAAATCGGCTGACAACCTAGCGGATCCATTTACTAAAGGGTTGCCATGAGATGTTGTTGCTAAATCATCAAAAGGAATGGGTTTGAAGCCTATAAAGAATGAGGATTCTTGATTGCAACCCTACCTATCATGACTGGAGATCCCAAGACGTAGGTTCAAAGGGAAAACAAAATCAAACAGAATCTAACCAAAGCATTTGAGACAAAGTAGTCTCTTCCAAGCTCCTAAGATGATAAAAGTGCTAATGAATGTGTGAAGGATAAGCATAAGCTTTTAATGATTCCATAGCTTCTAATCGGAGTATTACTCAATACTTTTCATGGTCAATCACCTAATGAGTGTGAAATGGGGCCGTTTCTAGGAGAATGAATGCAAGGCTATATTCTCTAAGTTCACTCATGAAAACCAGGAATAGTTCAGGGCCACAATGAACACAATAGAGAACTAAGTTCTACGAGAAAATGAAGCTGCGTTATGCATGTTGTCTCAGTTTACATAAAACACCGGTTGGTTCAAGACATCATGTTCACCTTCTGGTAAAGTAAACCCGACAGATATTAACTATGAGTGGTTCAAGGCTTAAAAATGCCACCAACTCAAACACAGTGAATTTTTCGCAAACACTCTCGATAAGTCTGTCTAGTCTAGTCAGGATTAGGATAAGTATAGTTTTTTTTTAGAGTCTATCGAGTCTGCATTTAGTCTACATATGTTTAGAGTCATTTCTATTCATGTGGGGGATTGTTGGGCCTAAATTATTAAACCAAATGGGTAAAATAATATAAGGCAAGAATTGAAGAGAAATGGGCCTACGGGTTAATAAAAAGCCTTTTGGCTTTAATGAAGAAAGTGAGTAAAGTCCCACATCGGTTGGGAGACTCAATGTTGAGTTATATATATATATGGCTTCATGCTATGAGAGGTTAAACAACTCAAGGGGAGAGAAGGCTCCCCACGCGCGCGCCGCCGCCGCCGTCCGGCTTGGCTCGGCGTGGGCGTGGGTGTGGGCTTGGGCTTGGGCCTCCGGCCCGATAAGAATATTCTTTTTGGACTAAGTTAAGCTCAACGCTTTGCCATTTCATTTCTACAAGAAAAAAAGCAGCATGACATTTGTGTAAAAACAACACGAAGTTTATCTGTTCGAAATGGATCAGAACGAGTCAACAAGAGAGAAACTTGCGGAGAAAGCTGCTCAACGTTCCACTCCGAGATCTTTGCGAGATTTTCGGAAAAACGTTCGCAACAGTTTCGGAAAACCGCTCCTAGTCTCCTCTTTAAATACGGACTCTCCTCTTCTCATTTCTCTAACTTTTTTAGATCAAATCAACAGCGAAAATCCCTTAGCGTAAGTCGTAAATACGAGAGTGTTTCGTAGAGTTTATAGTTTGATAGGGCGATCACGAGTGAGGTGTGACTCGTCTGCCATGGTTGTATCCTGAGACTCTATATTCGTACAGTCCCGTCTCACTAACGGAGCGAATATTATGAGTTAAGGAAAGAGATCATATATCGACTCTATGTCTCTTAGCGAATACGATTTCTTATCGTTCTTGTATTCGTTTTTTACATTCGTCTAATTTCCTTAACATCGCTTTTATTTTATCGTTTATGCCAGTCCGGTTTACCGGCTTCTACAATTTTATAAATCGTTCACCAACCCGATTCGAGCTTTAGACATAAAGCTATTTTGAGTTAAGATTGTAGAAGCCGGTAAACCGGACTGACATAAATGATAAAATAAAAGTGATGTTAAGAAAATTAGACGAATATAAAAAACGAATACAAGAACGATAAGAAATCGTATTCGCTAAGAGACATAGAGTCGATATATGATCTCTTTCCTTAACTCATAATATTCGCTCCGTTAGTGAGACGGGACTGTACGAATATAGAGTCTCAGGATACAACCATGGCAGACGAGTCACACCTCACTCGTGATCGCCCTATCAAACTATAAACTCTACGAAACACTCTCGTATTTACGACTTACGCTAAGGGATTTTAGCTGTTGGTTTGATCTAAAAAAGTTAGAGAAATGAGAAGAGGAGAGTCCGTATTTAAAGAGGAGACTAGGAGCGGTTTTTTGAAACTGTTGCGAATATTTTTCTGAAAATCTCGCAAAGATCTCGGAGTGGAACGTTGAGCAGCTTTCTCCGCAAGTTTCTCTCTTGTTGACTCGTTCTGATCCATTTCGAACAGATAAACTTCGTGTCGTTTTTAAACGAACTACATGTCGTTTATACACAAATGTCATGCTGTTTTTTTTTTAGAAATAAAATGGCAAAGTGTTGAGATTAACTTGATCCAAAAAAAATATTCTTATCGGATCCACGCCCACACCGAGCCGGACGGCGGCGACAGCGTGCGCGTGGAGAGCCTTCTCTCCCATTTGAGCTGTTTAACCTTTCATAGCAGGTAGCCATATATATATAACTCAACATTGAGTCTCCCAACCGATGTGAGACTTTACTCACTTTCTTCATTAAAACCAAAAAGCTTTTTATTAACCCATAGATCCGTTTCTCTTCAATTCTTGCTTTATATTATTTTATCCATTTGGTTTAATAATTTAGGCCCAACAATATCTTCGTAGATGAAGACATCAACGACAAAGACTCTCTCAATATTTCTTTTAAAAAATAATGTAATTAAAGAATTATTAAAATGGATAACAAGAATGTTGTCTTTGTTGAAAAAGTGACATGGATAGGCGGAGTTGTAGAGGTCTGTAGAGTTGGGATGCTAGAGTCTGAAACAGTAAACAGACGTGTCCACGAGACTATGTACTCGGCCAAAGAGCTTGAACCCCACAAGTGAATATATGCAGTCACATCTTGTTGAAGCAACAAAGATAATCGATTTCCTCCAAAAGAAGACAAAGATGTGATATAGTATTCTTCATCGTAAACAAACACAAGTTCACGAAGCTTGTGGAACTTCTCAGTCATAAAACTGAAACCTTGTATGCATACAGGTTTGGTGTGGCTACATGAATGTTCTCTTTGTTGAAAAAATGACATGTTAATTTAAAATTAATCATCAATTTAGTAAAACTGTGAATCGAATGTTCAATTGGATAAAAAATAACGAGATACGACGAAATTGGGATGGATGGTGGTGATTCTGATAATGGTGGAATTGATGACGGGGGACTTACGATGGCGGATATGAATACCTTCATAGATGAAGACATCAACGACAAAATATCTCTCAATTTTTCATTAAAAAAATATATAATTAAAGTATTAGTAAAATGGGTAATATGATAATTTACCATATGAAATGAAACCTTTTTCAGAATTAAGCAGATCTGCGGACTCTCTCTCTCTCAGGCTCAGATCCTTCCTCTGCTTCTTCCTCTTCATCTATCCTCGCCATCCCTACGCTTGAGCTCTTCGGCAAGCCTCCTTGCTTCAGCTTCTTCTGCTTCTCTTGTATCAACATGTCGATCTCATTCTTTGTGCCCTAAACTTCTAACCGACGCAGCTCTCACTAGCTCGCTGTAATCATCGTCAATCCCGAAGTCGGTGGTTCTCCGGGAAGATGCGGAGGAGGAGAAGGCAGTCCGGATGAGTAATCTCTCCGTTATTGACCCGATTTTAAATTGACGGATGGAGGAGAAAAGAGCGGAGACGGCTGAGGAATTCGGCGAGGAGAGAGAGGAGCATGAGAGGGAGTGAATCGGAAGAGACGTCGCTGAGCTGACCTTAGTGCCTTGTCGGAGCTCTGGATTGGAGCCATCATCCAAGGTGGTTTCCTCGCTTGGAGGGACGACGCGCTCGCGTGGAGGCCGTGGCGTGAGAAGATCGGATTGCATGTTCGAGTTGTGGTTCCGGGAGATGGAGGCTACCACAGATCCGTCGTCGCCGGCTTTTCTCCGGGAGGTGGAGGCTCCTTCAGCTCCGCCGACGCCGGTTCAAGTTCACGGGAAGGGAGTCTTCCTTAGATTTACCTTCGCCGGTTTGGTGACAGAGTGCGGATGCTTTCATAGATCCGCGCTGCCGATGAGAAACCCGAAGCTTTTGGGTCAAGGTTACTATTGTTCGTTTAGTGCGAAGCTAGAAGTGGTTACTGTCTAGGTGGTTCTGGGTCAGGGCGGAGGAGTTCTCG
>NC_027753.1:22309980-22311734 GCF_000695525.1 Brassica oleracea var. oleracea | reverse complement strand
TTGATCTCTTCCGCGTGTTGACAGTGCGGGTAGAACGATGATTTCTCTAGTGGTTGGAAGTTTGGTTGTGTCGGGGGAGATCTCGATGGTTTGAGAAAGACCTCAGACACGATGTAAAAGCAAGGAAAATAGGTGGTTTCGGCGGAGGCTCTGCAGGTATCTGAGCTCCGGCGAAACATGCGGTCCGGCGATCTCTTCCGGTTTCTTCCGGAGTCGATGAAGGGCAAGTTGAGGCGGAGAAACGCATGCCGGTCTGAATGGTGCTGATCATCCCACGTGTCTCTTCTTCTGCTTCCTTGTTTCTCTCATGGGCCTTGATCGTCCGGTTTTGTAAGGTTGGGCCGAGGGGCCGTATAAGTTGTTTGGGGCTTCGGCCATATGTTGTAGCCCGTTTATGTTTGGACCTTTGGTGTTTCAGTTGTATCTGGGCGTGGCCCATTTGTTTTTAATAATATAAATCTGATGGAAAAAAAAAAAAGAAATGAAACCTTTTAAATCATTTTGGGGTTTTGGGTACTAGATTGGAAAGAAAGATTTGGTTTAGGATGGTCATTTTTCCTTTTTTTGTATTTTTACCAATTAAAATAAGTATTTGTAGAGTCAGCACTTCAGGTTTGAGCTCTTTCAAAGATACCGACAAATCCAGTCATTTTCCTAACGAGTTTTTTTTTTACGAATATGGATCATTTTTTTTCGAAGATTGTTCCACAAATGAAGGATCACCAGTTTGCTTAGATACTATGGTATATTTGGAAAAAAAGAAACAATAAGGTTTTTAGTAATTTGGATATGGATCCTAGGAATACTCTAAAATTGGCAGAAACAAAATCTATACTCTGGATAGAGACACAACTTTTGAATGAACAGAGAATGGGAACTCAGAACAGGTTACGACTCTTCCGTCAATTCCCGGACGATGGTGTTTTACAGATAGATCATGAAAAGATGATGATATTTTCTCTGGTCAGGGTTGGTTCAGTACGTTAGAAGGATTTGAGGGACTGATGGGAGCAAAGAATGTACGGGCCACTTTAACATCATTACATGCAGAGATGGAGGCGCTACTATGGGCTATGAAATGTATGAGAAACTTACGATAATTTCAGGTTACGTTTGCGACGGATTGTTCTCAATTGGTGAATATGTTTTCGGAACCAGAAGAATGGCTAGCTTTTGCAAGTTATTTGGAAGATATCAAGAATCTGAAAGAGAGTTTCATACGATCAGAGATTATTCATGTACCAAGAACACAAAATACAAAGGCGGGTAACCTAGCACGCAGTGTCAGGACACAAACGTCTTTCGTCGTTCACATGGATCAACATCTCCCAGCGTGGTTTACATGGTCAATATGAGTCTGTAATGTTGTTGACAAAAAAAAATGCAGTAATTGCTAAACAAAATACACAGTTTTGAATGCTGTTATTGTAAATTATCTTTCGGTAAAATACTTCTAAGTGTTACAAAAGTAATGAAAAAGTCTCTCTTTATTCATAACATAGAGGTTCCATATATAGGAGATTACACCGTCATAGATAAATGGAAAGATTACAAATCATAATCTCTTGGTTATGAGCCATCAACAATCTGGTTCATAACACTCCTCATTGGATGCCATAACCATTTAGAGATTGTAATGTGCTTTAATGTTGCCTCATTAAAACCTTACTAGGAAAACCCAATTGGGACAAAACTATGGTGAAGGAAAAAGAGTACAACACACATTACTCCCCCTGATTTGGACATTACTGAAG
>NC_027753.1:22307814-22308195 GCF_000695525.1 Brassica oleracea var. oleracea | reverse complement strand
CTGTGAATGGGAGTTTTGACCTCATAAGTTATGGTCTATCAATCAGTTATTTGCATTTTAAAAGATTTCGGCCAAGCCGTTATTGGTATGGACATGTATCACATAATTGTCCACACTTACCTCCATGTACATACCATAATCATTTAAATGCTTGGTACATGTATTCACCAGTATTATCTAGGCATATAGTCTTTATTTATGAAAAAGGGGCTCGTAGCTGGTTTACTGGTGATGGCCTAATGAGTTTCCCTTGTGTACATGCTACACACGTGAGATTCTTTGGGATAACTCTTCTTATCTTTTAATGTGTGCCTTTTGAATATCAACTTTCACATCATGTATGGACCAGGATGGCCAATCCGGTCGTGCCATAAAGTGTAG
>NC_027753.1:22306523-22307790 GCF_000695525.1 Brassica oleracea var. oleracea | reverse complement strand
CTCTATCATACTGATCTATGCATAGTCTAGGTCAGTAGAGAATGCATGTATAGTCTTTATGACTTATTATGGTCTTGGATGATTTTATACATATATCTGAAAGAACTCTTTGTTTCCTTCGTCCATTGTTTTAATATGGTAATGATTCATTCTTATATCTTTAAAACTCAATAGGCTGCTCTTGCTCTTAGAGCTGGGTGAATATAAGGCATCACTGATTTCTAGATGCATACCCTCAGGCAATAATATATTAGCCTAGCCATAGTCTTCTTTCAGACTGGCGATACCTACTTTAGTACTTATATTGGTCTTTCAGTGTACTCATATAAAAAATCATTCATTCATTTAATCTAAGCAGGCAATGTAATAGAAATAAGTTCAAGGAGATAAAAATCAGAGAAAGCATACAAGCAAAGCAATCACACAAGTTTGATGTCGAAATCAGATTATCAACTTGATTCTTTTAGGCAATCATAAGTCTCATATTCCATAAGATCATCTTGATCATGTTCGAAATTATTTCACCATCTTTATAGACCAAGTGGGTTTCAGGATTCTTCCCTTTCAGACTCTCTTTGATAGAGGTCACAAAAATGCTTGGGAGTCCTTCATATCTTAGCCCAATGGTTCCCCATTTCACATCTATGGCACACTAATTTGGTCGAGCTTTGTGGTTTAAAGAATATACCATTTAATTTCAATGAATCAGTTTCAAGGCTGATTGGTATTTAGCATAAACATGTGTATATAATTTATCTAGTATCCAAATGTATCAAACCTCAAAAACATATAATCAGATCAATCAATTTAATCGAACTTAGCATACAATCTTAAACCTCAAGACATGAGACTTTATCATGAATCTATCAACCTAGCATACAGATTCTCAATTCTCAAAGACATCCAAATCAGATCAATATAACCTATCATACGGATTATTTAGGGTTTCTATTTAAACATATCAGGTTACAAAACTATCAATCCTAGCAGATGATATTAAACCTCAAGAATCATGCAATCAGACATTCGGATTTTAAACAAGTAAACCTCAATCACTTTATCAACTCATCGGATTATATAAGCAAAGCAAGCTAGCAACCTATCGGATTCAATCAATGTTTTAACAGGCTGGTCGGTTTAAACAATTTTAAATCAGATGAACAATTAACCAAGCATGATGATAAATTAAATCTATCAATTTAACGGTCAAACAATTCTAGAAACATAGCATCAGATTCAATCAGATTTAAAACCTCAATGATCAAAA
>NC_027753.1:22295373-22306044 GCF_000695525.1 Brassica oleracea var. oleracea | reverse complement strand
GACGTCCTTTGTTGCTTGATCGGGAACGCCTTGATCGTCGGACGCGAGCTGTCTGATGCTGTCGCGAACGAGGAAGAGGTCGCGTGCTAGAGCTGCTCTCGGGTCGCGAACGTCTGAGCTAGGATCAGGAACACCTTGGGCTGAAGCTGATCGGGGATGCGAGCTGGAACAGTTGCGAAAACAAGAGACGCGATTGGGGTTTAGGGTTCGTCGGATCGCCGGCTAGGGTTAGGGTTTTTGGGGTTTTCGATTTGGGTATTAGCTTAGGGATTTAGCGTTTCGTGCTGATAACGTGTTATAAAAGTAATGAAAAAGTCTCTCTTTCTTTATAATATAAAAGTTCTTTATATAGGAGATTACACCGTCATAGATAAATGGAAAGATTACAAATCATAATCTCTTGGTTATGAGCCATCCACGATCTGGTTCATAACACTAAGAATATTTTATTTTGACGACAGTGTTTTGTATACTGCAAGATACAAATAAATAGAAAAAACTATAATACTTTCTCAAAAAAAGTATAATATTGATCTCATGCAATAAAATGTGCCGATAAGAAAGTCAAAATAAAATCATCCTAGGATCTTTTTAATTGTAGCCCATGATCACATAATACATAAATGAGATTTGAAGTTTCATATCATTTATCTTTAGTCACAACTCACAAAGGTCTTTTGATTAGTTAATGTTTTCCTTCTGTCACAACGTGTTTTTGATTAATTTATGTAGAGTATTACTATATATCAACTATCTGAATTCAATATAATAAACAAGTCATCAATGATTCTGTAGAATAGAAAAGGACTTGCTTTCAGTCTCCTCTCTGGATCTGATCCATTGTATTGTCTTTGTATCTTACATTCACCTAACTTTACATTTTTATGGCTTCACTGGATTGTTTGAAGGAAAGAAAAACAGTGATGGTGTTTTTCAGTTTTAACGAGATCAAGAAGAAGGAGACTCTGATTGGACTTGTGTTGGGACAGATCCTCTCCCTCCTCTCTACTTCCATTGGCTTCACAACCTCTGAGCTCGTCAGAAAAGGTTTTCACCTTTAATTTTCAATCCATTACTTTAATATTACATATTAATGGCTTACAAATTACGAAATCTTCTCGGTATCAATGCTCCAACATCACAGTCGTTCCTAGGTTATGTGTTACTAGCAATTGTATATGGAAGTATAATGCTATATCGAAGCTCTGTAATTAAGGTTAATGTTACTTACTAACTTTTGATCATGGGAGTACTAATAAGTGTGTATTAAAAATTGCGTTATTGAAATTTCAACTAGCAAATCTTTCTAAGCACATTCAATGCAAAATTGTTGTAGGCCAAATGGTACTACTATTTCCTGCTTGCGCTAGTTGATGTCGAAAGGAACTTTCTTGGTGAGTGTTTTAACTGACAAACTCTTCTTTAGTCTCAGTAATTCTTAGTATGTATGTTAACTCGAGCTTGAGAGTTGATGCTGCTATAGTGAAAGTTATCAGTTATTTTTTTCTGTCTTGTGGTTAAGTATTATGAGATTTTGCTTTTACAGTGGTAAAGGCATTTCAGAACACATCAATGACAAGTGTCATGTTACTGGACTGCTGGGCGATCCCGTGCGTTTTGGTGTTGACTTGGGTTTTTCTAAAGACAAGATACAGTTTGATGAAGATCAGTGGTGTGGTTGTATGTATTCTTGGTGTTGTCATGGTCGTTTTTTCAGACGTACATGTAGGGGATCGATCTGGTAATAATGCAAACTGATTCATTACTTCTCTTGTGTCTGTTTTCATTCTTCATAGTTAATAACACTCGCATATTATGGCGGCATTTTTCAGGAGGAAGAGATCCTGTAAAAGGAGATTTTCTTGTGATAGCTGCAGCAACCTTGTATGCTATCAGTAATACCAGTGAGGTAAGCAAGTGTTTAATCTCATACTCAAAATATGTTATGGATTTGGGGAGTAGATGTGTAGCTCTGACCTCCTTGTTCCTCTGTTATAGGAATTTTTTTGTGAAGAAGGCAGACAGAGTTGAACTCATGTCCTTTGTGGGCCTTTTCGGTGCAATCATTGGTGCAATTCAGATGTATCCTTCAAATGAAAAAGGCTAAGACATTTTTCCTTTAAATTTATGTCTATCAAAGAGGTTGTTCCTTGACTTGATCCATAGAAGCATATTTGAACGTGATGCGCTCACTGCTATTCACTGGTCTACTTGGGCTGTAAGTTTTACTGCTTTAAATTTCTGTTATTCAGAGACTTTCTCTTTTAGGAAAACAAACTCTAATGTCTTCACGTTGATATGTCCGTTTACTTTCATGCTTCTGAAAATATGGTCTTCTTAGACCAATGGTACAGCAATGTTCACTCTCTCACTACTCACATCAGACATGTGGGCGGTTCTGATCCGCATTTTCGCTTACCATGAGAAGGTTAGCTCCCTTTGTATTTTAAACATCAGGAAACACTTACATTTCTGTCAGTTGAAACAAATGCGTGTGATCATGTGGCTTCTACTATACATGTTAGGTTGATTGGCTCTATTATTTGGCATTTGCTACTACAGCTATTGGACTGATCATATATTCAGTGTACAGTCTTTTCTCCATCTTTCTTCAACTCCATTATATGTTCTTCACTTCAGAGATCAGTATTCTTAACCCCTTGTGTTCCCTTTACGTGATTGTAGAAGTAGAGTGCACTAGAATGTCTGGTTCAGCATCTGAGACCGTGGGAGAAAATGAAGATGAAAAACTAGAGTTTTGCATCATCCAAATGACATGAATTGTAAGAACATACCTCTGTTCCATAGAGGGAGAGAAGCTCTATTCCCACAATCTCTAATCTATATACACTTGAACTCATATCGTTCTCTTCATGTCTGGAAGTAGTGCTTGTATTATCATCACCTGAAAACAAATATCCAAACCGAAAGTTATACAATGTACATTCCAGCACATCTGTAAGTTATACTTCAAAACACCTTGAACCTCCCAGCTATAGTCATCTCTGAAAGTTTATGAGAGTTAATGATAGTTTATGAGAATTGTTTGAGAGATTTTGGTGAAGAACTAAGAGAGATATGTGAGAGAATCCAAAAGAGAGACAAGAATACTTGAGGAACATTTTTTCTTAATTTGTTTATGTGTACAAAGAAGGGTATTTATAGTCAAACCATAAATATAAAAGATATGAGAAAATTATAAAGAGATAAGGCTCCAACAGCTATATTTTGAATTTTGAATTTTGAATTTTGGACTGTAGTGAACACTGCTCGCAATTCCCTACAGCACCAAAGTGCCTAATGCAGGTTTATCAAAGCTCCCACTTTGGTGCTGTAGGTAATCTGTCTTTTTTTTCAAAGTGTTCAATGTAGCTTTCTCAGAGTGTCCACTTCATTGCTGTAGGTAGACTCAACCTCTTTAGTTATTTCCTTCTTCTTTTGCTTCCATCTCAACACTCTTGCTCTTTATTATTTTCATGTCAACACTCCCCCTCAAGTTTGACCATAGGGACTTGGTCAAGCTTGGAAACCATGAAACATTCTCTCATTAAAAACTTTACTTGGGAAAAACCACTTAGGATAAAAACCAAGCAAAAGAAAAAGAGTAGAACACTTCATGACAAGAGGATCAGTGACAAGAGAGGTCTATGAGTCCAAGCTTAGGATGAATGAACTCACAAACCTTGCTGCTAGCTGCCTTGGTGAATATGTTAGCTAGTTGCTCTTCACTTCTTGTGTAGCATGGAAGAATCACTTGCTGTTCCACTGCATGTCTCACCTTGTGGCAGTCCACTTCTATTTGTTTTGTCATCTCATGAAAGACTGAGTTGGATGCAATGTGTATTGCTGCCTTGTTGTCACAATGCATAGTCATTGGTGTATTGATCTCAATGCCCAAGTCCCTTGGCAGTCCCTTGATCCATATAAGCTCACTTGTGAGCTTCCTCATTGATCTGTACTCTACCTCAGCACTTGAGCAAGACACCACCTTCTGCTTCTTGCTCTTCCATGTGACAAGGTTTCCTCCAATGAAGGTGCAGTAGCATGTAGTTGATCTCCTATCAACTCTGTCTCCAGCCCAATTAGCATCACAATACCCAACAACTTCAGTACTCTTGTTACATGTCATCCATACTCCTTGGCCATGCACCTCTCTTAGGTACCTTAAGATCATCTCCACCATATTCCAATGATGCACCTTAGGAGCTCTCATGTGTTGACTCACTTGATTCACAGCAAAGCACACATCTGGTCTGGTGATGGTTAGATAGATGAGCTTGCCCACCATTCTTCTATACTTCTTGATATCTCCAAATGGTGTAGACTCATACCCCCCCTCTCTCAGCACCTTGTATCCTTCTTCTAATGAAGTATTGGCCTTTTTACTCCCAAGGTTTCCTGCCTCATTTAAAATATCAAGTGTGTACTTCCTTTGAGATAAGAATAACCCCTCTTTAGAGCGGCAAATCTCAATCCCAAGAAAATACTTCAACTCTCCCAAATCTTTGACATCTAAGGCATTTTTAAGAAAGGTTTTAGTTGAGAGAATACTTTCCTTGTTGCTACCAGTGATGATAATGTCATCCACATAGACTAAGATGATCACAATACCTTGTTTACTAGTTAATGTGAAGAGGGTGTGATCAGCTTATGAATTTACAAAGCCTCTTCCATTGAGGGTGGTGCTCAACATATGGTACCAAGCCTTTGGAGATTGCTTCAAGCCATAAATTGCCTTCTTTAATCTGAGAACATTTTTTGGCTTCACTATGTTCTCAAGACCATGAGGTAGTCTCATGTAGACTTCATCCTCCAATTCTCCTTGAAGAAAGGCATTCTTCACATCCATCTACCATAAATCCCACTCAAGATTGACAGCAAGAGACAAGAGAATCTTTATAGTGTGAAGCTTGGCCACTGGTGAAAAAGTATCTAGATAATCTTCACCATATACTTGAGTATATGCCCTTGCAACCAGTCTTGTCTTCTTTCTTTCTGGTTTTCCATTGGCTCCATACTTGATAGTGTAGATAAGCCGGCTTGTCACTGTCTTCTTTCCTCTTGAAAGTTCAGTCTCAAACCATGTATCATCTCCAACAGATTCTCTCCCCTCCTTGTGTTGCATAGCTTCTTCATATGTTCTTGGAATGTATTCCTGATCCAATTAACTGATGAAGACTTGATGCTCTTCTGGATATTGAGATACTGCACTTATTGGGTGAGCTACAGCTTCAGCATTGAAGTAAACTCTTGTGTTGATTCAGTGTGAAGGTTTCCTGATCCTTGTACTCCTTTGTATCTGCTCAAGTTCTGCTTCATTTCCTACACTTGGCGCCTCTACTTGAGTCTCATCATCTGATTCTGATGGCATCTCATCTTGATCATGAGCTACTGAGTTCTCTTCAGGTTGAGCTTGTGTAGACTGCTCAACATTTCTACTGCCCCCCTCATGATCAAGATGAGTGCTCTCAACACTATCTGCTGCAGTAGATGGTACATATGTATGGAACATCATGCTCCTTGCAACCTCCATGAGATGTCTATTTTTTCTCAAAGCTACTCCATTTTGTTGTGGAGTGTATGGACAACTAGTTTGATGGATCATCCCATATTTGGCCAAGTGTTGTTTAAAAGCATTGCTTGTGTATTCTCCTCCATTATCTGATCTCAAAATTTTTATCTTGGCATTGAAATGGTTAGATACATAATTTTGAAAATTTATGAAAGCTTCTAAGACCCTATCTTTAGATTGTATCAGTGTGATCCAAGTATATTTTGATTTTTCATCTATAAAAGTCACAAAACAGTTATGATGCTCTCTAGATAAACATGGGGCAATCCATACATCAGAGTGAATCAGGTCAAAGCAATTTTCATAAAGAGTACTTGATCTAGAGAAAACAGATTTGCAATGTTTGCGTAAGATACAAGCCTCACAATCACTCTTAAAGGAAATACTAGGCAACATGATGTTTAAAGCCCTAGAATGAGGATGTCCTAATCTAGCATGCCACAATACATCTTTAGAGAAATCAGAAATGGAATTTAAAGCATGGGATAAATCGGCACCAAGCTTAGTATTTTCAAGCAAGTACAAGTCTCCCTTGGTGACACCTTTGCCAAGCAACCTACTAGTTTCAATATCCTAAAAATAGACATCATTAGGAGTGAAAGTAACACTGCAATTCAAGTCATTAGTAGCTCTTTTAACTGATAACAAGTTTGAGGTGAAGCTAGGCATATAGAAAGCTTTAGAATCTTTGTTAAACAACCTAAGATTACATACTCCTTTAATTGGTACTCTTTCACCATTAGCTATTGTAACATTTCCTAAGGCAGGGACAATGTTTTTAATCAATTTTAAATCACTGATCATGTGGTGACTAGCTCCTGAATCTATAACTAAAGGTTTTGTCAAATTAAATTTAGTTATAGCATTCAAGGAAGTTCCACAAGCAATAGTATGTAAAGAGGTACCAAGTAAGTTACCAGAGTTATCCTTAAGGAGCTTGATGAGAGCCTCAATATCAGATCTCCTGATGGTCTCATCTTGAGTGTTCCTTAAAGTTGAGCCACTGCTGGAAGCTCTTCCTTTGTTCTCACAAACTTCATTGGTCTGGCGCATGCTGCCTTGTACAGATGGCTCACCAATATCACAAGAGAAGTTTGCTTTGGCATCATTGTAATCTGTCCTGAACTTCTGTGGCTTGAGATGGGGATGGAGTATCCAGCACTTGTACTTTCCATGGCCTTTCTTCTTGCAATGATCACAAATCCACACCTTCTTGTCTTCAGCTTTGTAAGAACTTTTGTTTGCTACTCCATCAGCCTGGTTTGCAAGCACCAGATCTTTCTTTCCTCCTCCAAAGAGATCAACTGAGCCTTTCTCCTTGTGAATCTCAGAGCATACCTCATCTAGAGAAGGTAGCTCCTTATTCCTTAGGATGTGCTTGATGAGGTCACCATAGCTTGGATGGAGGGTAAGTAGCAAAGCAAAGACCTTGTCTTGCTCTCTCCTTTGATTAAGCACATCAGGATCAATAGTTGATGGCCTGAGCATCTCAAGTTCAGCCCACAAGGATCTGAACTTCCCAAAATGTTTATCAAAATCATTGTCCTCTTGACTAAGAGTATTGATAGCCCTCCTGACTTCAAAGAATCTACTGATGTTGGAATTGTTTTCATATACCTTCTGAAGTGTATCCCACAACTCTTTGGAAGTTTCACAATAGGAGTAACCTTCCTGAAGTGAGGGGTCAAGACTGTGCTGAAGAATGGACAACACCAACTGATCCTCTTGACATTTCTTCTTGGCGCCAACAACAACAACAACAACCTCTTTGCCATCCTCTCCTAGGATAGTCTTCTTTTGTGGCCTGCCTTCTTCAACAGTCTCACAAAGCCCTCTGCCTCCAAGAGCTGTCTTTGCAAGCCTTGCCTAATGTAGATAGGTAGCTCCTTTAAGAATAACTGGAATCACCACCATTCTTGAGTTTTCTCCTGAATCCATCAAGAATCACAAGAACACAACTGGAAAAATTCAAGAACAGATCAAGAACAGAGGAGAGATAAAACCAGAGCAATTTGCGGAAGAGATTTAGGTTTCAAGAGCTTGTAGCTCTGATACCATGAAAGTTTATGAGAGTTAATGAGAGTTTATGAGAATTTTTTGAGAGATTTTGGTGAAGAATTAAGAGAGATATGTGAGGGAATCCAAGAGAGAGAGACAAGAATATTTGAGGAACATTTTTCCTTAATTTGTTTATATGTACAAAGAATGGTATTTGTAGCCAAACCATAAATACAAAAGATATGAGAAAATTATAAAGAGATAAGGCTCCAACAGCTATATTTCCAACAGCTATTTTTTGAATTTTGAATTTTGGGCTGTAGTGAACAGTGCTCGCAAATCCCTACAGCACCAAAGTTCCCAATGCAGGTTTATCAAAGCTCCCACTTTGGTGCTGTAGGTAATCTGCCTTTTTCTTCAAAGTGTTCAATGTAGCTTTCTTAGAGTGCCCACTTCATTGCTGTAAGTAGACTCAACCTCTTTAATTATTTCCTTCTTCTTTTGCTTCCATCTCAACACTCTTGCTCTTTATTCTCTTCATGTCAACAATCTCTATTTTCCGAGAGAAACAATCTTCTTATATAGGATTCCTCGTCAAGGAAAGCGGGCCTCAGGCATCCGAGTATTGAAACACCATTAGATGGATAGTCCATTTTCTTGTCATAGTCCATGCTGATGGCCTGCATGATTGCAAACACAATGTTCCAAGTTTATGCAAAGCATGACATTTTGATTATCGTTTTTATTCATCATTATATTGAATTGTAAGGACCTTCGACATGTGTTTGGGAAAGTAAATAGGATGAACCCCGTTGGAAGTGAGGCATTCCGCAATCTACTGGAATATCTCTAGCTTCACAATCCATAATCTGCTCAAAGTAAATGAGCAATAGACTTGGCATGTTTTTGCAAGTAAACTAAGATAATACAAGAGATTCAACCTACCTCGAAATAATGTTCATAAAAAATGGTTTGGTCAAGATTACCGATTTCAGATATGTTATAATCTTCATGGAGCCATGCCATTACCTATTTGAGTCTAATCTTTCTTTAGTTTAGATGTTAATCTATTGAACTCTTAAAATGGGATTGGTGGAATCTTTTTGATGAATAATCCGAAGTAAGCAATTTAACCAGGACTTGTGGTCTGGTGACCAGGATAACTCTGTATAGTTCCAAAAAAAAAGTAAGCAATTTGACCATCTTGACAAAAATGATTGAAGGTTTTGTGGGGTAATAAAGTAGGTCTCAAAATTTGGAGATTTGAATTACTTTATAGAGTTTGAGATTTAAATCGTTTAACGTAATTTAATTTTAAGATTATAAAGTAGATATAGTCGTTGTAAACTAATATGATTGAATTTGATTATAGATTTAATATTCAATGGATTTCTTATATTCATTAATTTGTTTTTGTGTTTGTAATATTGTCTCAATACATATGGAGCAGCCAAGAGATAACGTTATTTATTTTGTTTAAAATGATATAAATTATTGAAATAATTATTTAAAAATCATGTAAAGTTTCGACTGAGTATGGCCTTCTAACCATAACAACATATTTTGTTAGGAACTCATAGTCTCATTTCTATGACTTCCTTTCTAGCTGCTTGTATACTGACAATTTTTTTTTTTTTTTTGTATTTAGTTATTTTTCTAAGCCATTTTTTATTTTGGTGTAAACTAAATGTTGTAATAGAAATATATTCTCCATAAACATAAATATATATTAATTTTTTGGGATTAATTTCCATTGATGTTATGTTTTATTCTAAAACTTTACAAAATTGGAACTAAATATTATTTATATTAAAGTTTGTATTCATATTCGACATTTTATTTTATAAATAAAACATAAACAAAGTTGGCAGGCTTTTCTACCGAATTACTTTACGTGGTTATTATTATATCTCATTTATTATAAAGTTTTAAATAGGTTTTAGATACACATACATACGTCACTGACCAAAAAACATATCCTAATCAGCTTATGTGACCAATTTGTCAAGGAAGTACTTTGCTCCGAAACTTTGTCTGATTTCCCATGCTTTTGAGTTTTGCCACCTGGCAAGGTCATGACACGGTTCCGGCCTATCCAGATCTTAGCAATAGAGTTGGAGTTTTATTGGTGTTAGTTAATATACACAACTAGGATCGGCCCGTGGATGGAAAATTATTATAAAAATTATTTTAAATGAATTTGTATTAACTTATGAAACATTTAAAATTATTATGTATTGAAAATAATATTATAAACAAAAAATAATGGAAATAATTCTGAGATCATATTGTTATTGTTAATAAATATTTTTGATTTGAATTAAAATGACAACAATTTTCATTATTCTCTATCGTTAAATAATACAATATTAACAAAAATAATTAAAAAAATGTAATAATAGAAATATTTTTATTATTTCTATTTCAATTTGACATAGTAAAAATATAAAGTTTATACAAATAATACTATATTTATTTCAAGAAGCTTCAAATTTTTAAAAACGTTAACATAATTTTTTTTTCTAAAGAACCTACAGTCCAGTAAGTAAAGAGCCTTTGTATTGTTGTCAGTTTGTCACCATATAAATCCGGCTAATCTGTAATAAAACACACAAATCATTATACAGAAAAGATAATGAAAATCAAATTCACGCTCCCTAGAAGTTAACTGAGTGTACCTGCCAACCAGCTTCTATGCTGTTAAGATACTTTCTGAATAAGTCACTGAGAAGACATATCTGCGAGAAGGTGAACTCGTACTGCTGCTGTATTTTTGGCTCCCACACATTTATAGTTACTTTAGTTCCATAGTATTTATTTTTCCCCTTCCACATAAGATATAGCATTCTACAGTTCCAAAAACCAAAACAAATAACACATCTTAGATTAAGAAACAAGAAAAAAACTTTTAACTCTTCTGATGACCACTTTGGCTCATGAGGACATGTTCCTCAGATTTAGGAAATAAGAAACTTTTATACTTTTTCATGCCATATTTTTTGTTTGAACTTTCTGTCAAGACAACATCTTCCTCTGTCATTGTTCCTTCAGCACATTTACCATATCGATGACATAAGTGAGGGATATGTATGTCCTTTTAG
>NC_027753.1:22287337-22295301 GCF_000695525.1 Brassica oleracea var. oleracea | reverse complement strand
ATACAACCTTCTTCGTAAAGACAAATTATTTCAATACTAAGATATGTTTTAAAAATAAAATATCTTAGAATCAATAAAAAGCATGTCAATTTCCCAAAAACTGAGCAACCTCACCTCTAAGTTGGAAGAACAACCCATAATTCAAATCAGCAAGTCGAACAGAGGAGTTAACTATTATAATGAGAAAATATCGAATGCTATTGGATTTTTGAGGATGATTCTCAAGAGATGAAGCTTTAGCGTTTTATAGGTAGAGATTCATTGCTAGGAAAAAAGGATACAGCGAGATACAATGAATGAGAAATCATGGAATCATTTATGAAGGTTGTTACGTAACGCTTTGGAAGATTACAACAGAAGACGAAAAGACGCAATTAAAGCTTGGCACAAAGGTTTTTCACGTCGATTTGATTCACTTTTTTTCTTGAACACCCGTCGATTTGATTCACTCAATTCATCATATCTCCTCCATAGCTGGTGTAGATCGAAGAGGACACGAGCCTTAATTTTTTGTCACCCCATCGGGGAAGACAACCTCTCTCCGTTGGGACAATTAAATGTTTAGAAGCCTATTAACATGTGAACAAACGAAACATAACTCGATTAAATGAAACGCAGAGTTTTACTTATCTGAACACGTGTCAGTTCCAGAACGCTTAATTTTCTGACGTGGCATCCTAGGTGGCAGCATAGGAGAGAAGCAAACATATTTATATATATATATATATATAGATAGATGGCGGTTTTAACGCCTAGCTCATCGAGAAGAGAAGTTTCTGCAATCTGAAGAATTTTCTCAGATTCTTTCATCATAATCACGTGCTGCGAAATCAAATCGGTCGTATTTCCTGCAGTATCAGTGATGACAACAAACGGGTTCTTCAAGTACTTCCAATCCAAGCTAGCCGCTCTACACCAGGATACATATATGTAGTTCTGTAAATCATATTTTCGTACAGCTCTCCTCTTCTTATTTGTTATAGGGTTTCAAATTTCCTGAAGGCATCACATCTAACACACCAACAACCTAAGGCTCAAGCCCATGTCTATTATCTGATCTGCCTCATCAAGAATTAGATCGTTGCGCTGACTGACCACGTCATACCGCCTCAATCAAACACCCTTGTGTTATCTTCAAACCCAGGTTTTGGCCAATGCTAGCTTCATCTCAGCCAATTAACCACCGAAAACAAATGAAACCACACCTGATGACGCAGCCGGATGAAAACGTAGTGGCAGTATTGTATCATCTCCAAGCCGAAGTAAAGCCATCATACCCAATCGACCTGTAAAATATTCTATAACACAGATGTGTTTTCCCAATCAAAGAGATAATCTATTATGATAATTTTTAAGATGAAGGATAGGCATGATGCTAAAGCACAATTCTACGTGGTTTAGTATATTATACAGTTAGTTAAACAAATTTATGTACTCATATTCACCTGAAGAGAGATGTTTACCAGCTTGGAAAGAGAGAGATTTTTCCCTTTTTGATTTGGAGATTGAATAATCTTAATTTGGAGATAAAGAGTCTTCTTTGAAAATCTTGTCAATATGGTCTTTTCGTTTCACTGATTTGTCCATCTCTACAATCTTCTACGCGCTCCTCCTCTCAGTGATGCTCGCTCGCGCATGGGATCAAGCTATAATAAGATAGAGAGAGGGAGAGAGGCTAGAGTAAAAGGTTTATACCTTGAGATGATCAGAGGTGTTGCGAGATGATAATTTGGTTTCCGAAACTGTTAGGATTTTTGCAATAAATACAGGAACATATACGTTGAAGAGGAGAACCGGAAGCTGTAGAAACGATTGAATTACCCAGATGAGTTTGAAGAAGACAAAGGCTATATAGATCATGACACGTAACAGGTTTCGGATGAAAGGTGGGTCAAATGATGGGCTAATGAATGGTAATAACAAAGTGGCCACGTTGAAACTAAAAGCCTGCTTTGGAGATATTTATTTGTTGTGATAGCTGATGATGTATTTTGATTTGCTGAATTTTAATGTCTATGTGGACTAGATTAATCCAATCTCGTAAATATAAGATTATTGAACAAATAAAATTATTATTGTAAGAAAAAAATAGTCGATACATACATGTGAATATGTAATGGTTAGGAAGCTATTGATTTTTTTTGCTTTTGTAAAATGAAAATTAAATTACAACAAGTAAATTATAATTATACTACGTGGTTGTCCACTATTTGGCGGATATAAACATCGTATGAAAATCATATATTATGTTTATAATTTTATAATTTTGAATAATTAATAACTATTAAAATAATCTTTTCATTTTAAATAGTTTAAAAATTAAAAGTCATGGTATTTGTCTTTGGTATTTTAAATAGTTTAAAAGTTCAAATAGTATACATTGCTTAGAAGCTACAATGTACTAACGTCAACTAAAATATATGTGAATTATCTTAGTCATTTCGTTATCAGTGTAAACAATCGTTTATTCCCACATTTCTTTAAGTGAAGTGTAGAACCACTCTTACTTATACATGATTTGTGCAGTTTTGATGTGAATGATATATCTTCTAAGAGTTATTGAAAAAATTTCTTTGATCAATCCATACAACGAAACTCCGACAAAAACCAGATTTTTTAGAGTGTAGAAGAGAGTAGAACCTGAAACTCACCCATTGCGATGGTTTATTTCTGACGCATGTTCATCACCGTGAATCATCTCTCTTTTTGTGGAATCCATGCTTAAAAAGCTACAAAAAGATTTTCTCAAACAATTGCTTCTCACAGTCTGACAGATTTGGTATTGGTAATTTAGTTGCACCTCTATTGTAATTTGAGTTTCCGTATTGTTGTTTGTTTTCCATTTCCATTCTGTTTTTTTTTTATCTCATTGGATAACAAGTTTCGCTAGTATTTAACTATTTATTTCCTTTTTTTGGTTTTTAAACGTTTAATTAATCAAAATCAGTTTTCCATATTATTATCTTATCCCCTTTCAAATTTGGAACGAATTTTGACCATTTTCATTTCTTTTTTTAACAACTACCTTTTTCATTTCTTTATCTAGTAACCTAAGTATTTTTTCTGGCATTTTAAGCAATTTAAATAAGCATATTGTGTAGTAAGATTCTTAATTTATAATATGCATTAATTTCAAATAAAAATTTTAAAATGCTTATATTGTAAAAACATTTCTGCAAAATATTTCATAGCAATTTTGTTTTGAAGACAATATTTTGTATAATATATAAGGTAAAATTAAATAGATTAAAGTATAATGTTTATCTCTTTCGATAAATTTTGATGATAATGAAAGTTAATGAGAGTGATTGGTTTCTCAAGTGTATTTAGATTTACTTTTTACTTAAAACCATAAAAATATTAATTTAGTTTTTAAAATGCAGTAAAAGAAATTTAAAAATGATGTAAATTCTATTTTCTAAAGCATTATTAGTAAAGTGTAGGAAAACTATATTTCATTTTTTCTTCTTTTTCTCAATTAATTCTTACACTTAGATCAGATACATCGACAAAAAAAAAAAATCTACGGACTATCTCAAATCGTTGTACGTCTTTGTTAATTATAATCCATGATCACATAAAAATGGGAAGTTTACTTAAATATACAAAATTTTAGGATAATTGACAAGAATCATACAGATTTTTTTTATTACTGATATTTTTTAAATACTAAGCGTGCCCTTTTTTTACGTTATGAGAAAAAAACTTATTTACAAGAATGTTATTACTTTTCGCTGCCATATAAGCAAAAACCCGGTGCTAGGTAGAAATTATGTTCCGTGTTTTCATTAAGCCAGCCGTAATTCGCTACATACGTCGTTACGACTGATTTATATCTACATGTCGGCTGAATAAACAAACGCGGCTGAGTTACGAGGAAAAGGCTGACTTAAGAACATAAACCAGCCGAACGGTACGGCTGAATTACAAAAATATGGCTGATTTATGAGATAAAGGCTGACTTACAGACAAAGGTTACGGCTGACTTATACATCGGCGGTTTGTTTTCTGGAAAATTTGGCTGAGTTGTAACTAAGAGACGGCTGAGTTATGTTTCTCCGGCTGAGTTAATGAATATCGACTGGCTGAGTTATATAATTTACGGCTGACTAATGTGATGTTGTTATGGCTGAGTTTATGATTAGTCGGCCGTAATAGGATGGATTAACAGTAAACTCAGCTCGGTTACGACTGACTTATTAGCGAAAGATTAATACTAGAATATCATTCGTTTGACGGCTGATCTATGTGACGATACAACTGATTTATCGTTTTTCATCCTAATCACGGCTGATTAAGGATCAAAAGATTAATTACTGAAATATTTCCATGGTTCGGCTGACTTACATTGTAAATGAGAGCTGATTTACGGAGGCTGAGTTATATATTTGTTTGTCGGCTGATTAACCGATTTTCCATGTCATCCGCCATGTCATCAACTCGGATTTGCCATGTCATTGCTAACGAACTATTTTACAACTACGTTTGTCTGTCTGTTCATCTTTTTCTTCATCTTTTTCTTCATCTTCTTTATCTATCTATATATCTATCTTCTTCATCTTATTCTTCATCTTTCTCTGAGATCTTATGGATCCGGTAATTATTGTTTATGGTAACTGGATTAAGAAAAACATATATGTATTCAACGCTGACAGTAGAGAGTGTAGAGTTCTGCATTTAAATGAGAAAACAAAACATGAAGAATTCGCAAAGACTGTACTCGATGATTACAGATTGAATGAATTGAGAACAACAGATTGAATTCGCAACAACAGATATCTATTCAACGAACGACACTCCACCAGTTTACGGAGAACAAGGATGACGAAATGAATCGGAATGATAGAGCAAGAGAGACGATGAAAAGAATTGGGTTTTAATGTTTTGTATTACGGCTGGGTTTTGGGTTTTAATGTTTTACATTACGACTGAGTTATATAAACATGCTACGATTATATTGGGTTTTCTTGATTAGTATAACGGCTGAGGTATGGATTTTGATGTTTTCGTATTACGACTGAGTTATCGTTAATTTCTGCCTTATTTAACTTTTTAAACTCCTCGTGATTATCGTCTCCATGTTATAAATGACCTCGATATTAGTTCTGAGCCTTCAAATCAAGAAAGACGAAATGTCCCATTATTATAAGGGTTTTAATATTATAAAAAAGGATTACCGTGAATGTTAAATCAGTTTTAAATAGTAAAGTATCGTCTCGATGTTATAAAAGTCTCGATATTAGTTCTGAGCCGTATTTCCCACACTCAGCCGTCCCAAAGTATCAATCCTAAATCTCGATGGGCCATGATAAAACCCAAAATATTAACAGCTGAGTTATGTTAATATTAATGGCGGAGTTATATTATGAGTTAAATAATAAAGTATTACCGTCTCGATCTCTATGAAGGCATCGATGTTATATTAATCAACATGGCTGAGTTATGTCAAATATCATTGTTTAATTATATGAACGTTACATTAATAGATTATTTCCCGATACTTGAATTGCCTGAAAAGATTCAGGCGTTAGTGTTTGAACGTGTGGCCGGTAACTCCTTCACAGATCTCTATGGCCTAAGAGCATCGTGCAAGACGATGAAGGCGTTAGCAAAGCGGAGCAGGGTAAACCATTTTTACGATGTGTTATCCGTTCCCAGGAGACTCAATATGCCTCCTGAGTTGTTTAAAACTTGCTACGCAGAGAGAAATCTAAGCACACTTTATATGAAGGGTGTACAGTTTTTCTTCATATTTAACCATCAGGAAGAAGGACTTGCTTTCATGAAGCTTGCAGCGGATGAAAGATATGAGTGTGCTGTGTATACATACGCAATGACTAGAAAAATATTTTGGGGGTGATGAGGAGTATTTTGCTCATTTTACGAGGGAATCAGTTGTCAGGATCGGGAAACTAGTTCAATCTCTAAAATGGGCATGGGGTTTGTCGCACAGTGACGAGTTTCTGGCAAAGAGGGACGAGTTCATTTCAACCGTTGTTCCTTCGTTCTATAGTTGCCAATGTTTTCCTGTTATGGAGCGAGATTGGGTCTTGTGGTACATTGAAAACAGTAAGGGTGACAAAATGTGTAACCGCTGTTTCTGGATCAAAGAGTTGGGGCTCTTCTTCCGTGAGTTTGAACCGATGAGCGTGATTATGGACACAAGGGAGTGGTGAAGATGTATTCTATCATAATATGTTCTCTTTTTATGTTATTTGTTGTGACATTATTACGACTGGTTTATATTTTACATTATGGTTGGGTTGTTGTCTTTTAATTACGGCTGATTTTTGTAAAAAGGGCTCTCTTCAATCACGGCTGAGTTTTAATTTCATAATGACTGAGATATTTTGTTGGAGTGTTATTAAATACGACATGGCTGTGTTAATTAAATACGTGATAGCCGAGTTATTGTTACTTAAAGGCTGAGGTAATGTTAACTTTTTGGCTGAGTTTTGTAAAAAAATCCAAGATACAGATTCGGAATCCGCCATGTCAACAAACTCTTTGCCATGTCATCACTAACGAAAGAAATTTATAACTTGCTTTGTGAGACTGTTCATGTTCTTCTTCATCTTAGTTATCTATCGTCTTCATCTTTCTCAGTTGGTTATGGAACCGGTAATTATTGTTTCCGGTAACTGGATTAAGAAAAACAACTATGTATTCAACGTCGACAGTAGAGGGTGTAAAGTTCTTCATTTAGATGAGAAAACAACACATGAAGATTTCGCAAAGTCTGTTCTCGATGATTACGGATTGAATGATTTGAAGGATCATATTCAGCTTAGCTACATGTTCTCGAATAGAGCATTGAAAACGATGGCGCACGACACTCCACCAGTTTACGTGTCCAATACTCGACAATTGCAAGGTTTTCTAAGCCTGAAGAAAATTGAACAACTACGTCTCTGTGTTGAGATTACGGAGAACAGAGCAAGAGAGAAGAGTAAAACATTTTTGAGCTTTAGCTCAGAAGCAGAAGCAGAAGCTTCAGTAGTTGAGTCCAGAGACGAAAATTACAGTGGGAGTTACGATGGTTGCAGTTTGGAGAAGGAACAAGAGGACAATGAGAATGACTGCTCTAGTAATGTCAAAGGAGAAAAACATGACGTAGCCGGAGAAGATGAAATAGGCGAAGAAAACGAAGAAGATGATGAATTTGAAAGCCGATTTGATATGTTCGACGATTCAGACGGTGCGTCATCTAAAGATGATAACTTCAGCTCATATGGTGAGTCTCCTACAGATGATGAAGAATCACCAACGCTACCTCCCAAGAAGAGATATCAGAACTTCTCAATGAGCGGATCTAAAGGGAATCTGGAGGTTCTAAGTTTGGAGATGTCGTCGATAGACATTGCGGTAGGTCAACGATACGATAGTAAAGACGATTTTGAGAGACGAATGAAACTTCTTACAGTGAGGTATAGGATGTTATAGGATGTCTAACTTTACTGCGATTTTCGAGGAGATTGAAGCGATTCATCCTGCACTCCACGGCTACCTCCAAAGAGCTGATGTCCGCCTGTGGACGCGTGTTCACTTAAAAAATAGGTTCATTTACGTGCATTGCAAAACGTTCAGATTTCTTAGTTTACGTGTAGACATGTAAAATTTCAATTACAAACGAACGGAGGGAGTAATAATTAGCCTCGATATTCTCATATCGTTGGCTGAGTTAAAGTAATAATTAGCCTCGATATTTTAAACACGCGCCACCATTAATCGACAACTCAGTCCAATCAAGCAAGTGGAAACATCCTATTAATAATGAAAGTGGGTGAGTGATAATCTTCGTTGTAGTATAAGAAATGATGAGTTAGCTGAGTTACTTTACACTTTACGGCTGAGTTACTTTATACATTACGGTTGCATGGCTGAGTTACTTTACACTTTACAACTGAGTTACTTTATACATAACGGCTGAGTTTCTAAACAATGCTATCATTTGTTTGCTTCAT
>NC_027753.1:22286148-22287146 GCF_000695525.1 Brassica oleracea var. oleracea | reverse complement strand
ACCCTGACTCATACATTCTTCTCCTTTTCCCTCAGATGCCGTCTTCATTACTTCAATCTCTTTCTCCAACCGAGCAACACTAGGAATTCCGTCGGAATATTCCGAGGAACTAGTGTTTGGGGTTTCAAAACATTGATTTTTTTCCCGTATTTCATTTTTTATACAATTAGAATGCATACCATTTGAATAAATGTCTCTGTTTTCACAATATAACCAAATCTAAGTACTACGTTATAGAACATGCAAAATAAGAACCAAAACGAACCTTATTATATCCTTTTCCGCAGTAATAGTACAATATTTCTGGATTTGTAGCGTTTCCAGATGTAGAAATGTAACAGGGTTCACCACACCAACATTGTTTCGGCGTTCCTCTTTCCGCGTTCAAACGGCGTCTATGAGAATTTCTTGAAACCCAGGATGAAGAAGACATTTTGATTCTCAAAACAATTTCAGAAACTAAATGGAATTACATGGAATTATGGTGAGAAAGACGACATGATGAAACAGCATCGTTTCCACACGCGCCATAATTAAAATAATATTTAAATGTGTCGATATTGGAAATCCCTCGACACATGCGTCACAGACTGTTAATAATTAGCCTCGATATTAGGTTTGAGCCGTATTTTCCTCACGCACCATAATTAATCGACAACTCAGTCCAATCAAGCAAGTGGAAACGTCACATTAGAAATGTATTATATTAACATTCACAACTGGGTTTTACCGTTTTACAATGGCTGAATTATGATTAATTTATTTACGGCTGAGTTTCGGTCACTTATGGCTGGGTTTATCGTAAACTAACATTCACAACTAAGTTATCTTATACGTTTTGGCTGAGTTAACTTTAAGTTATACGTATAGGCTGAGTTATTATAAAGATACGGCCGAATTAAACAAACACATTATGACTGGGTTATAGTACTTAATATACAAGAAATATGAATTCGACATGTTTACATTCAGGAACCGAAATTATCAGATTAAAAATA